>NC_080077.1:71212553-71521709 GCF_949987535.1 Balaenoptera acutorostrata
GTCTGGCCAACCACATTCTTCTCCAGGATTTTATATAAAGCTGTAAGGAGAACAGAGCTCTTTTTCCTCTAAGGTTTTTAAACTGGAGGTGTTTGGTGATTAGGAGGCATTAAGAGGTAACATGAGGGGGACTTCCCTGGTGGCGCAGTGGTTTAGACTCTGTGCTCCCAATGCAGGGGGCCCGGATTCGATCCCTGGTCAGGGAACTAGATCCCACGCGCATGCAGCAACTAAGAGTTCGCATTCCGCAACTAAGGAGCCGGTGAGCCGCAACTAAGGAGCCCGACTGCCACAACTAAGACCTGGCGCAACCAAATAAATAAATATTTTTTAAAAAAAGAAGCCAATTTCAACAAGTAAATTTTTTTAAAAAAGAGGTAACATGAGGGAGTTTCTTTGTGGTGAAGAAACATTTCTATGTTCTAATTGTGGTGATGGTTACATGATAACCGTCGTGTGATAAATTCAATAAAACTACACACCAAAGAAAAAAAGTGCATGTAAGGTCTGCACCTGAAATAACAGTATTGATCCAACACCAATTTCCTGGTTTTGACAGTGTAGCAGCATTATGTAAGGCATCAATGAGAGAAGCTGGATGGGAACTCTCTGTTCTATTTTTAAAACTTGCCAGTCTTCAACTATTTCCAAATAAAAAACTATTAAAATACGTAAAAAATATTTTAAAACTTTAAAAAAACCCCACAAGCTGAGGGCCGATTCTGAAGGTTCTAATTTACTGGGTCTGTGTTGGATTAGTATTGTAATAGGAAAGAACAAATCTGACTCCATATTAGATCTGTTTCTTTTACTTTAACCTTTGTATTCTATTGCTTTTGCTTAGAGTTAAGAATGTTGCCTATAGCCTGAAATTTACAGGATAGCCCATTCTCAAGGTTCTAACCTTTAAAGGTGTTAACACTTCCCCATCCTATATAGAGATAAAAAGTTGCAGAACAGAGAATAACATTTGTCTTGTTGGAGGTTACAGTAACATCATGACCTGACCTACCCAGACAGCTGCAAGAACAAAGGATTCCTGCACCAAGAAGTCTGCAACAACCAGCCACCACCCCCCGCCCCTTTTAATATAAAAGAAGCCTGATTTCTGAATGGGGTACCATGGTTCTCTAGGACATTAGTCTGCCATCTTCTGGGTCTGCTGGCTTTCCAAATAAAGTCACTGTTCCTTGCCCTGACAACATGTCTCCTATTTTACTGGCCTGTTGTATGGTGAGCAGAACAGGTTTGGACTCAGTAACAGTACTTTTTTTTTTTTTAATGGGTAAATTTGCTTTATCAGATAATTTTACTTAGCTAAATTCACAGTTAATGCAGAATTTCATTTTCTTAATTTACATCTTTATTATACATTCTAAGATTTCAATTATTTGAAAACCCACTAATTCATTTAATATTGCAATTTGCATGGCAATAAACAATGGGTTCTAATTTTCTTAAAGGTGTCTATAGCAATTTAAAATACCATGAGTCTTCTTTTCAGTTTGTAGCACCTGACTTAAGACCTTTATAAAAACAGATTTTAAATTCATTTAATGTACTCATTAAGATTCATTGTCACTGTTTCTCTTGTAAGGAAAACAAATTTCAATTGCTATTTCCCAGACTATATTGAGTAATGGTGTATATTACTTTCAAATGGTTAGCAGAATTTTACTCACATAAATTTATAGCCAGAAAAAGAACTCAGCCTCTCTGAATGCCTAGCCACTCAAAACAATGATGAAAATAATGTATAAAATGGATTTGAGGGTCTGACCTCCTACTTAACATTATCAAACACCTTTCCAAGTATTCCTAGAAAATATTTAAAATATATGCAAATATTCTACCATATGACTAACCATCATTTCTTTAACCATTTCCCAATTGTTCATCTTTATCATTTGTAATTTTTTTATATCATGAGCAGCACTTTGAAGAACACCCTCAACCACAGTTTTAAGCCAGACATTATATCTTTAGGATAATGTCAAGAAGTGGGTCAAACAGTGCAGATGGTTTTAAGGCTTTTAATATACTTTACCAAATAATCTCCAGAACAGCTTGAACAACTATTACCAACAATATGTTAATAGGCCCACAAAGTGAACTTGGCTGGTGACAGTGAAGCAAATTCAACTACAGATCCATGAGATGCTCAAGCATCTCAAAACTATCATACCAAAGAAGCAAGGAGACAGTTATTACTGGTGATGAAGCCAAATTCAAATTCTTCAAAATATCACTCAGCTTAACAACAACAAAAAAAAATCATGATTTGATTAAATCATGATTATTTAAAAATAATCAACAGAAAAGCTTTCCACAAAAAGTCTAGTTTTTCCAAAAATAAAAAGTTAAAAAGTCAGTACCAAATGACCAAAATTTTTTATTTGACTAAATTCTATTTCATGCATAAGCATGACACCCTCTCCTGTTTATTTGACTTTGGCAATAAAAAAACAAACAAACAAGCAGCCTTGTACAGAACAGTGAAAATGCCAGGGGTGAGGGTAGGCTACAGTTTTACTGTGGGATAAATATATGTATATATTTTAAAAGGCCTCTCTCCCTTTGGCCATATCAACAATCAGTTCAGATCATTAAATACAGACAAATTTTCAAAATTGCTTCTTCACTTCTCCAAGATCTTCAATGCTATCATCATCCACTTCTGGCCATTTTTCCTGAATGACATCACTTATGTCATCTGTAAATTCTCCCTGAATGATGATTTCATCCTCCCCTATTACTGAGGCACGCAGGAGAATTTCTGAGCAAAAAACCTTTGTGCTTCTTCAAGATCAATTTCAAAAGTTGCAAGGCCACACACTCTTGTTACATATTTCTTCTTTGCTCTGGGAATTTTGGCTATCGTAACCTTTTGTGGTACAGTCTTCTTTTTTTGTTTTGTTTGACCCCTTCCACCGCTCTTTTGTTTTTTCTTCTCTTCCTCTTCCCCGGCTGTTCCTTGACCCTCACTAATTCCAGCTTCTTGTTCCGGTGAATTTTCTACAGTAAGTTTTGCAAACTCATTTGGAAAATTCTTCTCTAACCATTGTCGACATTTAGCAACATCAGGCATATATTCACAGTACTCTGTTGGTAACGAATAAGACTCCGCAGTAAAGGACTCAAAGTGGGTAATCTGCATCTAACTTGGTATTGCTCCTCGGGTCTCCTTTGCAATCATGCCCACCGGATTCAGAAATGTCAGCAGCCATTTCAAAACCCAGGTGGTCGCACAGTCTCCGCCATCTCCGCGCCCGCCACTACCGCCAGATGAAGTGACACATGAGACCTCTCCCCCGGCCAGAGCCGCCCAAGAGCTCGGTTAACAGTATTAAATCCAATGAGTCTGTGTTTGGATTTAAAAGTTCTGTAGGACACTGCCAGGGTTGAGAACTACCCTATGCAATACCCATTAGCGTTTATACAGACATTTCAACATGCTTTAATTTATTCACTTAATGTTTGGATTCAGATATCCAAGGAGGCATAAGGAATCAACCAATAAAAGCATATTAAGAATAGATATCCACTGTTCTGGGTGTAAAAGGTCAAATCATTATAGAGATAATAATTAATAAGTCATACTAAACAGTTACTAAAAGTTAAAATCAGTTATCAGTTTTGGTATTGATATTTTTAGAGGATGATCCCAATTTGATCTCCCGCTACATTTTAGCTTTTTCAAAACACCCTCCATTCTCTAGCTTCTTACATTTTCAAAGATCAGGAGTGAAATTTAATCACCACTAATTTAACATATTAAGGAAGAGAGGATATGAGAAGTATTTTGAGAGTTCTTAGGAAAACACTTTTTTTTTTTTTTTTTTTTTTTTTTTTTTTTTTTAAAGGGGAGCATGCCCAGCAGGGAGGAAAGACTTGTGGTTCTTTTTTTTTTTTTTTTTTTTTTTTTTAAAGTTTTACTTGATTTTATTTATTTATTTATTTATTTTTGGCTGTGTTGGGTCTTCGGTTCGTGCGAGGGCTTTCTCCAGTTGCGGCAAGCGGGGGCCACTCTTCATCGCGGTGCGGGGACCGCTCTTCATCGCGGTGCGCGGGCCTTTCTCTATGGCGGCCCCTCCCGTCGCGGGGCACAGGCTCCAGACGCGCAGGCTCAGCAATTGTGGCTCACGGGCCCAGCTGCTCCGTGGCATGTGGGATCTTCCCAGACCAGGGCTCGAACCCGTGTCCCCTGCATTAGCAGGCAGATTCTCAACCACTGCGCCACCAGGGAAGCCCAGGAAAACACTTTTAAGGCTTAAAGTCAGACTGAAAAATCTGACAGAGATGAGGAGAGAAGGAAACCTGTAATTACAACTTGATTTGCTTACTAGAAGTGTATATATGGGGGGGAGGGATAAATTGGGAATTTGGGATTGACAGATACACACTACTATATATAAAATAGATAAACAACAAGGACCTACTGTACAGCACAAGGAATTATACTCAATATCTTGTAATAATCTATGATGGAAAACAATCTGAAAAAGAACATATTTTATATAAAAGAATATATATTTTATATAAATATATTATATATATATTTATATAAAATATATTTATATAAAATTTTAAAATATTTATATAAAGTTTTATATTTATATATATATAAAATGAATCACTTTGCTATATACCTGAAACATGGTAAATCAACTATATTTCAATAAAAATTTTTTAAAAAAACAAAAGGATTTAAAAGAGGAAAAATAAGAAGTGTATATATAGTACATATACTCATGTTACCCAGATCTACCTACTTTTATGTCACCAGCTACTAATAAAGAATATAGTTTTACCACATGCTAACGCATATATATGGAATCTAAAAAAAAATGGTACTGATGAACCTAGTGGCAGGACAGGAATAAAGACACAGACATAGAGAATGGACTTGAGGGCGGGGGCGGGGAGGCAGAAGGGTAAGCTGGGACGAGGTGAGAGAGTGGCATGGACATGTATACGCTACCAAATGTAAACTAGATAGCTAGTGGGAAGCAGCTGCATAGCACAGGGAGATCAGCTCGGTGCTTTGCGACGACCTAGAGGGGTGGGATAGGGAGGGTGGGAGGGAGACGCAAGAGGGAGGGGATATGGGGATATAAGTATACGTATAGCTGATTCACTTTGTTATACAGCAGAAACTAACACACCATTGTGAAGCATTATATTCCAATAAAGATGTATTAAAAAAAAGAATATAGTTTCTTTCACCCATGTATTAAGGTATTACTTAGAGATATTTCCTCTCCTATGTGTATGGAAGGTGCCCAAGTATGAGGAAGGGCAAAAAGAACTCTCAGTTACTATTATGTGCCAGGCTTTAGAATAGGTACAAATATTTCATTAAAGCCTCCAGACAAATCTGCAAGATAAGTATTAACATACCTATTTACATATAAGGAGACAGAATGACAGGCTAAGCATACTGTCAAGGCACACAGCTGGGAAGTGGAGAACTGGATTTCAACCCACATTCTTCTCATGCCAAACAGACACCCCTGCAGGACAAGCAACTTTGATCAGGAGAGCTGATCAAAGTCTACACATCAGGAAGAATGTCATATAATGCTATGAAACATTCGAACAAAGGAAAACAGCAAAGTCACTTACCCAGTATATCTTTGTGAGTGTAAAAGCGTGTCTTAAATGGCTGGTACTCATGGATCCATTTGAAGGTTTCCCCAAAGGGGGCTGGTGGAATTATTTTATTACATACGGCACAGCAAACAAAGTTTGTGTAATTTGGATTTCTGATCATAATTAAATTTAAGATGTCTTTTACTATGTACAAGCACTCTTAGGATCAGAAAAAGTAATTTTAAGAAAAGCTAGACGTTTGAGAAAGCTGGAAGAGGTTCAAGGTTTGAAGACAATGCTAGAGGCTTGCAAGGATTAAATGATTTGCCATGATTAGGTAGTGGTTATGTGCCTAATGGTAAAGAACGGTACTGAAAGCCTCTGCCATATAAGGTCTGGGCACTGGATTTGGGAAGATTTAAGCAGTTGCTCCCTCCTAGACTCTAGATTAAATTGTTAACTTACTTAGCAACTGTTGCTAGGTAAGACAAGCTTTGCTCATAAAAGCAACTAGAAATAATGACTAAAGGGAGCATAGTACAGCTGTTCCTTTCCCAGATACTTTCTGTATTAGTTTCCTTCTGGGGATGTAACAAATTACCACATATTTAGTAGCTTAAAACAACACAAATTCATTCTCTTGCACTTCCGGAGGTCAGAAGTCCAAAATGAGTCTTATGGGGCTAAAATTAAGATGTTAGCAGCACTGGCCCTTCTGGAGGCTTTAGGGGAGAATCTGTTTCCTTGCCTTTTCCAGCTTCCAGAGGCCACCCACATACCTTGGCCCATGGGCTCACATCAATATAGCCTTTTCTCTTCCTGTTTGCAGGGTGACATTGTTTCTTCCTCTGATCATCTGCCTCCCTCCTATAAGGACTTCTGTGATTATATCAAGCCCACCCAGATAATAAAGGATAATTTCCCCATCTCAAAATCCTGAACTTAATCACATCTGTCAAGACCCTTCTGCCATATAATGGAACATATTCACAGGTTCTAGGGATTAGGATCCAAACATCTCTGGGGTGGTTGGGGGAAAAGGAGTATTATTCAGCCTGCTATACTTTCTGTTAAATGGTTTGTTTTAAAGAATTGATTTTTTAGGACAGAAAAGGAGGGAGTTTAATTTTTTTCAGGTTATCTATAAATATGTTTTTGTGCCATGACAATAAAACTGGGAAATATCACAAGTATCTTAAAGGAAAATTTACTTTCATTAAGTAAGCACTCAAAATTACTAAGCTTGGTTTTAAAAATCAGAGTTAACTAATTTGTTGTCCTTGTTTTAAAATGGAAAGTCCTACATCTCAAGAACCCCCTCGGTGCCTGGCAAACTGGGACAGATTGGTCACCCTATAAGGGTATAAAATAATAAGTAACTTCACTGTTTACGTCAGGAAATTCTTATCAACTTGTCAATTGAACTGCTTGCTCCTCTGGGCAAATAGCTCTTCTATCAGAAGAGATTGCTTCCCTGGGCAAAGAGGTCGCTTACACCTTATCAATGGTTCACTTACCAACACTTGCTTCAAGACTGAATCTCTTATGTTACTGAGTTTGCCCAATCTCAACCAGATTCCTGCATTGGAAAACATTCCTCCTACCACTTGAACCCAGACTACAAAAGTCTGTAATTATCTTGCCCTGAGCATCCCCCCCTTAGACAACTGACTCTGTCAAAGTGGCACTTTCCTTTAGAGAAGGAATAAAAACATCAACACACAGCCAGGCAGCCTTTGACACTGCACACAGAAAGACTGTGCTACAGAACTTGTAACCACCCTGTAAATAGTAGCACAGTTAGGTTACTTGCTCCTAGAATTCAATGGGATTCTTCCCTTGCACTATTTTTCACAGCTGTGTGCCTTGCGGAATCTCCTGCTACCCTGGTTCATTCACACACGTCACATGGCTTAAGGCTGCCCTCTGTCCAGTTCCTGCTGCCCTTCTTTGCTGCAATAATCTCCTGATAGCTCACCTAACTAATACCTCCCCCACCAAATAGCAACTTATTTTGTTGACTACTAGAAGAACTCTAAAGACAATGATGTGACAGTAAATGCGTAAGTTGAAAACAGAAGAACTCTAGTTCTTTAATAACCAACAGCAAAAGATAACACTTTAGATTAAAAGGCATTTTATACCACCTAAGTGCATTTTAAACTATTTGAAGTGTACTATACAGAGACACCTAGCAAAGAAATATTTAGGGCTCAGTAGTAAAGATTTAATTTAGTTGCATGTAGATAATTAGCTAAGCTCTTTAATATTTACAAATGAGACATAATTACATTTTCATGTATCTTGCAAAACCACAATAAAGCACTGGAAATTAAATATTACATTATGATGATCTGCCTGTGCAATTATTTTACTTGTTAATAATAAATGAAACAAAGTTTCAGAGATGAGATTTATTACTGAGCTCCAATTCCAATGATTTGGAGAATGCGGTAAATATCTAGAAATGAAACAGGTCTAGAACACTCATCAGAAAGGTATATATATATATAAGGTAAACCCATGTTCTTATGGTTATTTTAAAACCAGACCTTCTTTTCTTATCTATTGAGTAGTTCTAGTTTTTAAATAACTGTAAGAACATTTGGTCTACATTTATAATATCACTGTAACATTAATTTACAAAAACCAAAACAGATAACGACTGTAGTCAAATAAAAACATCATATTCAGTATAACATACTTTCTTTTTAAAAAAAGAAAAACTCCAATTACTTTGGGTTATTCTCTCATTTAATCTTTATTTTAGTAGTTGAATGGGAGTATCTTTTCAATTAAAATAAAATTCTGGACCAAAATTAGCTGAAATGGAAAATCGAAATATAAGACCCATCTGTGACTCTGTAAAAACTATTTGTTTTTAACTGCAGGCTTTACGATAATTTACAATTATTTTTTTCTTCATAAATATAGGTTCTATGCCAGGTAGAAAATGAACACTGTCCTTGCAAACAGCAAAACAAACTAAACACTCACAACAGTTGTAAATGCACAATTCCCCTTAAAATGTTAAAAATACCATGTAAATTTAAGAGCATCGGTACTTTTTATTATATAGAACTTAATTCACAAAAGTGACTTCCATTCTCATGGCACTTTTACAAGAGGATTTAGTCAAGGAAAAACACTGAGCAGCTCTTTCTGTGGATAAAGAATGCGATAATGGCTACGGTTTTGAAAGGACAACGTTCACTATAGTGGCCTGGCTGCAGCCGCCATCCTTCCTCCTCAGTAGTGTCTTCTAGAACAAGAAACAAGATACTGTGTGGCGCTAATCTTCACCTGAAGGTTTCAGAGTCCCCAGTAAAGCTCCATCTGCAGTAACCAGCACTGTTAATCCCACTTAGATGTTTTCCTCCTCATATAACTGTGTCCCTCACTATCAATAGCTTCATAGAGGTCCTTCTTATTCTCCTGTGTCGCATGTAGATAACCAATATAAGCCACACAAAGTGAAAGGGTTATCAATCCGAAAGCCATTACAGGTTTGTTCTGTCAAAGAAAAAAAATTATAAGACCTCATTAAGACTCATCATTTGAGGAGACTCAAGTATCTCTTGCACTTTCCTCTTGACATGCCAAGGCTTTAGTACCACACCAGCATTCCTATGGTATTAATTTCATTTATAAAAATTTACCCAGTTCTTTATTCAATTAACTCAACTCCTGATAATTTAGAGACTATAGAAGACTCTTGCTTCTTCTCTCCACAGCTGGGACATCTCCGACCTTCACCTTTAGGAAGGTGAGGCTGGAAGAGGTGCGGGGGAAACGAGAGGCATGAAAACTGGTCCAGTGCTCAGAGTTTTCAGTGTTATCTGTGTGATGTGGAAAAGTTGCTTAACTTCTCTGGGCCCAAGCTTCCCACTTGCAAACCTTAAATTAGTTAATTTTATTAGGAAGTGAGGAATGAAGTATACATGCTATTCTTCTCACCTGAGTTCATGGATAACTGGCAGAAACCCTTTCATGTCATATATCAGGTACAGCAAAATATACACGCTCTTCTCTGGGAACTTATTCTATTACCTCAAGAAATTTAGTGATTGGAAGAGAAATGTTACTATAATAACCTTGATTTGCTGCTGTAAAATCCAAGACCCTAAGAGGCAAAGTGATGCAGCTCTGAATATTTTTTTTTAAAAGCTTTTTAAATTTTATTTTCTGCTTGTCACCATACCTGTTGTATTACTATTATTTCAAATCTTAATCATCAAAAAACTAAAGGTCAAACCTCAGAGCGGTTTAAATTTACAATTCTTTTTTAAAATATTTCTTATTTTATTTATTTATTCATTCATTCATTCATTTATTTATGGCTGCGTTGGGTCTTTGTTGCTGCGCATGGGCTTTCTCTAGTTGCAGCGAGGGCTACTCTTCGTTGCGGTGTGTGGGCTTCTCATTGCGGTGGCTTCTCTTGTTGTGGAGCACGGGCTCCAGGCGCATGGGCTTCAGTAGTTGTGGCACATGGGCTCAGCAGTTGTGGCTTGCGGGCTCTAGAGCACAGGCTCAGTAGTTGTGGTGCACGGGCTCAGTTGCTCCGTGGCATGTGGGATCTTCCCGGACCAGGGCTCGAACCCGTGTTCCCTGCCCTGGCAGGCAGATTCTTAACCACTGCACCACCAGGGAAGCCCTAAATTTACAATTCTTGAAATGTATTTGGCAATTAAAAGAATACATTAGGGACTTCCCAGGTGGCACAGTGGTTAAGAATCCACCTGCCAATACAGGGGACATGGGTTTGAGCCCTGGTCCGGGAAGATCCCACATGCTGCGGAACAACTGAGCCCGTGCGCCACAACTACTGAGCCTGTGCTCTAGAGCCCGTGAGCCACAACTACTGAGCCTGAGCTCTAGAGCGCGCGAGCCACAACTACTGAGTCTGCGTGCCACAACTACTGAAGCCCGTGCACCTAGAGCCCGTGCTCCAGAACAAGAGAAGCCACCGCAATGAGAAGCCCAGGCACGGCAACAAAAAGTAGTCCACGAACCCCAACGAAGAGTAGCCCCCGCTCGCTGCAACTAAAGAAAGCCCACGTGCAGCAACGAAGACCTAACGCAGCCAATAAATAAGTAAATAAATAAATTTATATATACAAAAAAAAAGAATACATTAGTTCAACGTTTTTAAAACATTCTACCTTGATTTAATTATCTGATTGTTAAATTGACCTATTTAACTTTAGCTTATACTATTTAGCTTATACTGGCAACTATGTTATTAAAATTCTAATCACACTCAATACATTTAAGTACATTGTATGATTTGAGTTTTTAAAAAAGTAAAATTTATCATATCAAATATATTCAATAACTTGCTACAAAAATACGAATGATTAGCTAACTCCCTAACAGTGTACAAATGCACGTTTTGAAATTTTTCAAGATATGTTTGCAGTATCCCCCTAGGTTAAAATATTAATAAAGCCTGGAATTGTAGACTATAAGAATGATCAGATTTTCAGTCTGTTTTCTTTGTTTCAATGGAAGATCTTATTTACTTAATAATACTTGATCACACAATAAAAATTTCCTTAAAATTAACGCAGATAGTAATAAAATTTTAAACGGGAATTTGAAAAGTCAATCCATTAAAATCCAACCATTTTCCATTAAAATTCTCCAAATGTCCTCAAAATAATTAGTTTTATATGTGTATTAAGTGAAACAGCATTTAAGATTTTCCTTCCACCTGCTTTTTATTCACAGAGAGGTCTTCCATGATAAAATCAAATAATAAGAACTTTCTATTTCTGACAGCCTAGTTAAATTGAACATAAAGTCTTATCCTGGGAACTTCCCTGGTGGTCTAGTGGCTGGGACTCCGTGCTCCCAGTGCAGGGGGCCTGGTTCGATCCCTGGTCGGGGGGCTGAATCCCACATGCAGCAACTAAAGGTCCCACATGCTGCAACTGGGACCCAGCGCAGCCAAATAAATAAATAAATATTAAAAAAAAAAAAAAAAAGTCTTATCCTGGATGCATTTCTTACAGGTTTAATGAAGAGCTCTGGATTCACAGCTCGAAATAAGGTTGTGGTGCGGAGCCCTCTGAGCCCTGGGTTTCCCAGGTCTTTTTCCTTGGGTGTCTCCTTTTTAACTGCTGGAGGCTCAGGTGCTGAAGACATCTTGACTAATGATGATTCAGTACCTACAAATAAAATGAGAGACCTTTTTTCCCTTCCAGACTGTGTTCTTTTCATAATGCTCTTTAAGAAACTGATTCTGTTTTCATTCTTTTTTGAATTCCAGTCCACTTTTCCACCAAAAGTGATGGTAAATTATTTTCTTCCTTTGTATAACACATACCTTGTAAATGGAACTTCAGGTTTTGCTTGGTAAAATGGCTATTTTATTTTTCATCTCTTAGACCAAACTAGTGAGGTATGCAAAAATTGTCTTCCTACTTTTCCAGTTGGCTAGATAATTTGTTGGTCTGAGTCACACTGTATCTTGTTATATGAAGGGGGTGCTAAGGGTGGAAGTGGCCGGTGGGTTATCCACACCTTCTTAATTTCCTTCCATTTTCACTCTTCCTCACCTTCCAATAGCCCTTTCAGGACAGGAGCGTTCCATTGCTCCACTTCTCCCACCCCCTCTGCCTTCGTCCACCGGCCACCCCAGCACCAGCCCCAGCCCCAGCACCAGACAGGAAGGGTGAGCAGCTGTCAGTCCCCACTCCCTCTCTGCCTATCAGCCACTCTCTGGAAACAACCACTATGCTACCTCTTCAATCTGAATACCCTTTTTTCTCTTAATTACTCAGAATTTATCCTATTAGAGCCGAGTATGTCTTTTGGCTTCTGGTTCTCCCAGCTGGAATGTCATCATTTTGTGAATATTTTTCTCTTCTAGATACTATTAGGCAAAAGCTTATTCCTACCATTCCTGCCACCGAATGCTTGGCGTGGTGGGGGGCAGAGTTGCAAGGGAGAAGGCAGGGAAAGACACCTTCCAAAGAAAGGCTGACCTTGATGACAATATAATAAAATTCTTCGGGGGAAATGTTGAACGCTATCATATAGTAAATGTTATGAAATGAGAGTCAAACACTCACATTTAAACACTCATTGGGGCTTTGTTTATTCAAGTATTCTTTAAGTCTTCCATTTTATAGTCTTTATAAAAGCAATATTTTTGCAACTTTATTACTTATGGAGAAAGTTAGGAATTTGGTTTTTTCAAAACATACTGATTATTCAATGGGAAAGCTCAACACATGTGTGATCCAAACACAGGAGTGTGCTATGGGCACAGCAGGTGTCCATCAGCAAGAGGATCTTGCATTTCACTCCTTCCATCCCCTTGCTAACCATTCTCAGCCATTCATTAAATAAACCTCCCATACTTTGGGCATGTGTATTGGTTTCATAATCACTGGGGAGCAAATAAACATTTCTGAAGCCCTGGGGGTTAGCTGACTTGCCAATGACAAGTGGTCTCATCTCTTCCGACCACGATGCATTACAGCAGAATACAGCAATCATCAACCTCTGTTTACCTCTTCTGCGAAGTCTACCTTGGACACGAAGTATATGAGGTAACAACTCGTAAAACACTTATTTCATCAGCATTTAAAACATCATTCAAGCTGTAACAAGCAATTTTTTAAAAATTTCAACTGCATTCAAGTTACTAGTTTTCTCTACTGAACAGTGTTTTTTTCACTACAGACAACTTCTGAATCATTCCATAACATGCCTGAAATTTGTTCAGCCAGCACACACTTGCTTGAAACTCATCATGCCCAAAGTTGGCAAAAAAATCCAACGTTTTCTGCAGAACCAGGGGTCCACTCACATGCCCGTCTCTTACATGAACTTCTTGAAACTGTCGACTGAAGAAAAATGCGCAAACTAAAAGTTGCGAGTTAAGTTTCATTTGGGGACCTTACTGAGGACTATAGCCTGGAAGACAGCCTCTAAAGCCTCTCAGATATATTAATATTTATATATATACACATGCAAGATTCTTTGGTCTCCTCTTTCCTTAGCCGAACCTACATTTGCTTTGTGACGAATCAAGCAAATAAGCAATCAAGGTAGTATTTATTATACTGCAACCTCTAGACATCCACATTCTGTTTATGTTAAACTGTTAATGTTAAACTCTTTGCCAGAAATGACAATTAAAGAACACCTGGGCTAGAAACCACTGCAAATGTTTATTGAAAGGGCCTTTTACAATTTAAAGAGTTACCTACTACACTATATTTAAAAAGATTTAATATGCCACAATTTCCATTGTTTGTGATACTTTGGGGAATGTATGAAAATAATATTTTCCATTATATGTCATTCTTTTACTAGGCCCGGAATAAGACAGCTCAGTTCTATTGCTGCTTCTCCTTTAATGAGCCACAGTCACTGAAGGTGTTACAACAGTTCTCCCCAAACTGCATGAACTTGTTTATGCCACTGATCAAACAAGTAAAGAATTTTAACAACCTTCTGTACTTAAAGTAAAAAAAAACAGATTACTGAGGCCAAAAAGGGCCTTAGTAGGTAAGAATTTGTGATATATAAGAACAGAACAGAGCAGAACATTTTTTTCATGTAAGAGAAGGTTCTTCTGCATCTCCTCACATGCCCGGCACACAGAGCTGTAGGAATATGACTGGGGCAGAAATTCAAGATGTGGTGGTTGAATAAATAAAGTCTGTAAGATGCAAAACCTTAGCTGTTTCTTCACAGATGTGTCAACTGTCAGTGCTTTTTGGGAAAGCAAGTCTCTATTTCAAAAGCAAACTTTTAATCTAGCAGCAAAAGCTGACCAGCTACTTTCAAGTGCAGAGCTAATATAATTCCATTTTAAAAAGCTGCAGCACTGGGCTTCCCTGGTGGCGCAGTGGTTGGGAGTCTGCCTGCCAATGCAGGGGACATGGGTTCGAGCCCTGGTCTGGGAGGATCCCACATGCCACGGAGCAACTAGGCCCGTGAGCCACAACTACTGAGCCTGCGCATCTGGAGCCTGTGCTCCGCAGCGGGAGAGGCCGTGATAGTGAGAGGCCCACGCACCGCAATGAAGAGTGGCCCCCGCTTGCCACAACTAGAGAAAGCCCTCGCACAGATACGAAGACCCAACACACCCAAAAATAAATAAATAAATTTATTAAAAAAAAAAAAAAAGCTGCAGCACCGTAAGTTCAAAGCACAGCAACAACCTATTCCAACATTACCAGTCGAACCAGCAGTACCTAAGACAACAGTTAACATCTAGCACACATCCATCAGAACTTCCTAAGTCTCCCCATCACTTTCTCCCACTTCTTCCCTTACTCTTTTTTTCCCACTGCAGGTAACTAGCACTTTCTTATTTGTATATGATACTGACCAATCTCTAGATATACTTGCTTTCAAGATATGTTTATTTGTAAGCGAGGACCCTCATTTATTGCATTAAAAGGGGAATCTCCGGACTTCCCTGGTGGTCCAGCAGTTAAGACTCCGCGCTTCCAATGCAGGGGGCCTGGGTTCGATCCCTGGTCAGGGAACTAGATTCCGCATGCCACAAGTAAGACCCAGTGCAGCCAAATAAATAAATATTAAACACACACACACACACACACACACGCGCGCGCGCAAGGATGATGGGAACCTGGCACTGAACTGCTCCTGGCAAAGTAATGTGGTGATTAGTTTCTGTGTGGGCCCACCTGTAAAACACTCAATAAATCAGGTATCCCAGGCCACCACCTGGCTGTGCAATCTGTCCAGGTGCCCCCATTCTTATTTCTTCTTCATTTTTCCATCACCCATTTGTTGTTCCCTTATCAACTCATGAAAAGAAACTGTATATAATTTTTTTTAATAATTTTTTTTAAATAGAAGAGAGTAGAATTTTTCATACTTGCCTGTAAAAAAGATCTAAACTAAACTGTATTTACTTCATATGTCCCTCCTGGAGAAAAGACAGTCTCTTCAATAAGTAGTGCTGGGAAAACTGGACAGCTACATGTAAAAGAATGAAATCAGAACATTCTCTAACAACATACACAAAAATAAACTCAAAATGGATTAGAGACCTAAATGTAAGGCTGGATACTATAAAACTCTGAGAGGACAACACAGGCAAAACACTCTTTGACATAAATCACAGCAATATCTTTTTGAATCCAAAAGGATCAACCTCCTAGAGTAATGAAAATAAAAACAAAAATAAACAAATGGGACCTAATTAAACTTAGCTTTTGCACAGCAAAGGAAACCATAAACAAAACGAAAAGACAACCTACAGAATGGGAGAAAATATTTGCAAACGATGCGACTGACAAGGGATTAATCTCCAAAATATACAAACAGCTTACGCAGCTCAATATAAAAAAAACAAACAACCCAATCAAAAAATGGGTGGAAGACCTAAACAGACATTTCTCCAAAAAAGACATACACATGGCCCATAGGCACATGAAAAGATGTTCAACATAGCTAATCATGAGAGAAATGCAAATCAAAGCTACAATGAGGTATCACCTCACGCTGGTCAGAATGGCCATCATCAAAAAGTCTACAAACAATAAATACTGGAGAGGGTGTGGAGAAAAGGAAACCTTCCTACATTGCTGGTGGGAATGTAAATTGGTACAGCCACTATGGAGAATGGTATGGAGTTTCCTTAAAAAACTAAAAATAGAGCTACCATATGATCCAGCAATCCCACTCCTGGGCATATATCTGGAGGAAAACAATAATTTGAAAAGATACATGCACCTCAATGTTCAATGCAGCACTATTTACAATAGCCAAGACACGGAAGCAACCTAAATGTCCATCAACAGGTGAATGGATAAAGATGATGTGGTAATATATACACAATGGAATATTACTCAGCCATAAAAAAGAAAGAAATAATGTCAATTGCAGTAACATGGATGGACCTAGAGCTTATCATACTAAGCGAAGTAAGTCAGAAAGAGAAAGACAAATACCATATGTGGAATCTAAAAAAATGATACAAATCAACTTATTTACAAAACAGAAACAGACTCACAGACATAGAAAACAAACTTAGGGTTACCAAAGGGGAAAGGTGGGAGTGTGGATAAATTAGGAGTTTCGGATTAAGATACACACAATACTATATATAAAATAGATAATCAACCAGGACCTACTGTATAGCACAGGGAACTCTACTCAATATTCTGTAATAACCTATAAGGGAAAAGAATCTGAAAAAGAATGGATATATGTATTTGTATAACCAAATGACTTTGCTGTACACCTGAAACTAACACAACATTGTAAATCAACTATACGCCAATATAAAATAAAAATTTAAAAAAAAGATCTAAACTAAACTGCATTTACTTCATATGTCCCTCCTGGTAAAAAGTTCTTTACCTTTTTCTTCTGCCCACCCTCTGGTGAAGGCAATATGCAATAGGAAAAGGAAGCAACAAAGGTAAAGGACTGACTCTTTGCACCAATGCAACAAGGGTCATTCACATCCTAAAGTGTGAGTGAGAATGGTGCTCCCCTGGAATGAATAATGCACACTGTGCGAGGCTATACAAAGATGTTCCTAAGCCGAGTCAGGAACAGTCATTTTTGAATGATTTTCTCTCCTTTAGTAAAACTCTTACTCTGCAGGATGATCCAGAATATATTTGGCAACTGACATTAAACAATTCAGTGAAATAAAATTGGCATTGACATAAAAATTAGACCAAGATATAAAGAATCTGAGTTACTTTGGGGGAAAACCTTAATCTTCAGATATTCATTTTTGAAATAAGCATCTCAGTAGAAGATAAATTTAGAAAATTATCAGAATCATAGAACATTAGAGAGAAGGCATGTCAGCAATAATCAAAGCCTTGTTTTTAAGACTTAGGGAATTATAAAATGGACAAAATACTTTAATGAGATATAAATGTACTTGTTATTTTAGTTCCACATACCACACTATTTTAATATTTAAGAAAATCACTTGAAGTCTGGGGCAGGACACCTTAAAAATAATTTGAATTAGAATAAGCAAGTTTGGGACAGAATCAGAGGACTTGTCTTGAGGGAGTGTAGCATAGCCTCAAATGCCAACTTTGCTACGGATTAGGTGTATGTTTTTGAGTGACAACCTCTCTAAGCCTCAGTCCGCACCTTTATAAAAGGGATAATATTATCTAATGCATAGAATTACTATGTGGATTAAATGAAGTAACATTTTTTAAAGGACAAAACAGATGTTCAATAACTGGTAGCTACTGTCACCTTCACCATCGAATCCAATCCCCTTTTTTTAAACAAAGAAATCTAAACCCACAGAGATTGCCTTTGCCCAAGGGAGAGTGAGATAATCCAGGTCTCCCAATTTCCAGCCCACCCCTAGACCACTCCTTCACCCCACCTTACTCCTAAATTGATAAGACTCTGCATTTGTAAGTTATTACAAGATTTAAGAAACATAAAATTATAATCACTTAAATTTTAAAGATAAATTCTGTATTTGCTGTTTTTAAGGTAAAAAACGCTATTAAAAAATCTCTTTCCATCTCTTGAAATTTACTGTACCTAGAAAAAGGAGAAAGATTTTTTTTTTTTTAATATACTGAGCTCCTCTATGTTCTAGGCCCCGAGTCTCCACACAGATATTTTCTATCAAGGGTTCTTTTTTTGTTTTCTTTTCTAATTTATTTATTTATTTTTGGCTGTGTTGGGTCTTCGTTTCTGTGCGAGGGCTTTCTCTAGTTGTGGCAAGCGGGGGCCACTCTTCATCGCGGTGCGCAGGCCTCTCACTATCGTGGCCTCTCTTATTGCGGAGCACAGGCTCCAGACGCGCAGGCTCAGTAGTTGTGGCTCACGGGCCCAGTTGCTCCGCGGCATGTGGGATCTTCCCAGACCAGGGCTCGAACCCGTGTCCCCTGAATTGGCAGGCCGATTCTCAACCACTGCGCCACCCGGGAAGCCCCCAAGGAGAAAGATTTTGACAACGGTTGTTGCCTACAATCTGAGAGGTGTAAAGTACTATCTGGGTCCGCTGCCCTCCCCATAGTGTGGTACCCACACTACATCTGGCTATTACTCAAAGACAGATACCTTTGAAGGCTCCAGAAAAAAACAAAACAAAACAACTGCATTCAGTTAAGTTCCAGACATTGTGTTGCAGGGGGAACACATGACTAAACACAGTTAAAAAGGAAAGAGGCACCTCACGTGAAAACAGTTACAAAACCACTTGCCCCTAATTAGGAAGTTTGGTGACCTAGTATACCAAGAAACTGTCCAGGAAATGGGAGGGTTCTGGCGGTGGAAGTGTCCACGGATGGGGCGGGACACGCGCCCGGTGGGGTCAGAGATCTCCCAGACCCGGCTCAGGGCGCCCACCGAGAGGCGAGGATTCGGGGGGCCTGAGAGAACGCCGCCGAGTCCACGCACCTGGGAGCGAGGTCCGCAGGGTGGCCGGGCCCTCCAAGGCCAGGGTCGAGTGCGCTGTAGGGCGGCCGCCCTGTCCCCACCCGCCGGCCCGCCTCCCAGCCACCCCGGCCCCGCCGCCGCTCACCTGCCGCGAGGTCACCTCCTCTCCGCGCCCGCTGCGCTCCACCTCTCCTCCTGCGCCTCGTCTCCCCCTGCAGGAGAGAACGGCCCAGCGCGCTCGGCGAGCTCGGCGCCGCAGCGGCCCCTACAGCCCGGAGGCTGCAGCGCAGGGGCGCGGGAGCGGAGGAGTACCAGTCTAGCGCCTCTCCTCCACCTCCCAAGCCCTGCAGCCCGCCCGCGGGATGGAGTTTGCAAAGGGCGTTTTTGGTTTCTTCCTTTTTTACCTTAAGTTTTCAGCCTACTGGGTTCAAATAACTTTCCAGTTTAGCGTGTGTGTTTTGTATAAATAAAAGGAGACATCACCTAGAATTACATAAATTTATTAACGGAAGGGGAAAGCTTTCTGATTTGGGAAAGAAGGCTCGGATCTGGTCTCCTCCTAGCCCCATTTCAGGGACACAGTCATTTAAATGTACGGTTAATCCTCTGACATTCTGTTAGTGCCTTGAGAGTCTAAGATGCAAGATACGTGTGGCTATGGTTGTGATAAGAATAGATATGGATACCGGTTTGCACGTACTTTGCTGATGTTGAAGTTTGTTGGAATAAAAGTTGTGTTAAAACAAACAAAATAGAACATCAGGTGCCCAGATTTTGGCATGGATTTATGTAAAGTTTTGGCAAATGGATTTTGAATTTAAAACTTGTTCTCTCAAGCCAAATTGACTTTAATTTGAGGTTTAATTTTTTAAAGTTCATTGACATCTGGTATTAGTAGGCAATCTTCTGACAAATAAGTTAAATTTTAATTAAAAAGCTGTTTGTAACATGAAAAGGTGCTCAACATCACTAATCATTAGGGAAATGCAAAACCACAGTGAGATATCGCCTCACACCTGTTAGAAGGGCTGTCATCAAAAAGACAGGAGGGACTTCCCCAGTGGTACAGTGGTTAAGACTCCACCTGCCAATGCAGGGGACACGGGTTTGAGCCCTGGTCCGGGAAGATCCCACATGCCGTGGAGCAACTGAGCCTGTGCGCCACAACTACTGAGCTTGCGCTCTAGAGCCCGCAAGCCACAGCTACTGAAACCCGCATGCCTAAAGCCTGTGCTCCACAACAAGAGAAGCCACCGCAATGAGAAGCCCACGCACTGCCTTAAAGAGTAGCCCCTGCTCACCACAACTAGAGAAAGCCCACGTGCAGCAACGAAGACCAACACAGCCAAAGATTAAAAATAATTAATTAATTAATTTTTTAAAATAATAAGATAGCACCATCAATATTTAATAATATTTAACAGGACATCTGGTATTTGCTAGGATTAGGAGCTTTTCTATTTGATGGGATTGGCTGCATAAAAAAAAGTTTCATCTGTGTGAAAATGCATTCAGATTTATGAAAGACAACTATTTTAATCAGAAGTTCCCAAAGTCTGCTCTAGGGACAATACTGGTGGTCTGTGAGCCTTCTCAAGGGAAGGGTACTTTTTTTTCAGGCAAGAATTAATAGAATTAATCTTTGCACGGGCTCTAGGCATGCAGGCTTCAGTGGTCGTGGCACACGAGCTTAGTTGCTCCGCGGCATGTGGGATCTTCCTAGACCAGGGCTCGACCTGTGTCCCCTGCATTGGCAGGCGGATTCTTCACCACGTCGTTGCAGTAATTTTTGTAAAATGAATGCTGGATTCTTTTCCCTAGCATCACGCCAAGTCAAAGTAGGTGATATAATTAATGTGGGCTCAGCATACAACTGTTATTTCAGCTGCAAATAACTGAAAGTAACTTGAGTGCAAAAGGATCTGTATTACCTCATGTAATTAAGTACAGGGAGGGGACTGGTTTGGGGAACAGTGAGATATGGGACATCCATAGATGCCAACAGGGCTCCCTTGTCTCATTTCTCTGTGCGCTTCTCAGGTACACTTACTGCGTGTCTTGGGTACCTCCCTGCTGGCAGTTCCAGCCTCCTACCACGTTAAGGTACATCCAAGTGGAAAGGGAACTTTTCTAATCATCCATATATCAAATCTCATAAAAGAATTGTGATTGGCTTTCATGACCTTTGGGTCATGTACCCTTTTTCAGGACAAATTGTTGTGGACAGGAGGAAGGGATAGCAGGACTGGCCCAGCCTGGGTCAAGGTCATGTTATCCCAGTTGGGGAGGAGACATTCTCTGGGGGTTGGGATGGGGTAGAGGTGCTAGGAAGACAAAACAAGCAGACATCTACCCCACAGGCAGACCTGCTTCCTGAGAAGTTACACAGAACTCCTGAAAAGCAGCAGCCGGCAGGGACCACAGAATAGAGCTTTTCCACCGAGGGGTGCTGCTGCCTCATGCTCACATGGTGGTGAAGGGATGCCTTCTACTCACGGTGGGTGACTAAATGAGGTGGCCAGAGTGGAGGAAATGGGTGGGCCTGGCGGTGAATGCACAGGAGAGACTCCTGAGGGACTTGAAAAAATAGTGTCGTTACCTGCCATCATATTATTTATTTATTTATTGTCTTTCTTCTCCATTAGCATGTAAGTTCCATGAAGGCATGACTATGCCATGAAAGCTCCATGGAGCTTCATGTAAGCTGCATGAAGGCTCTATGTTTTGCTCGTAGCTGTATTTCCAGACACATGAAGAGCTCCAGAAATATTCATAGAAGGGATGTGAAGTGGACTAGTGAGATTCTAAGGAGGCGGTACCATGATGAAGAGCAGCCAACCAACGCATGGGCCTCTGGACCATGAGAGACACTTTCCCAGAACGGGGTGAAAGTGAGATATTGTGAAAGGGGTCCTAGTGGAGGAGGGTAGAGCTGCCACGATGGGCCTGCAGGCCCCGGTTGTGAAAGGAAAATCAAAATGAAGTTGGTATTGCTAAGAGAGCTCTCTCACATGGAGCCTGGAGGCCATCGAGAAAGTGTGGCTTACGCATGTCTCAGCCTGGATGGAACCTGACCTTTGATCACTTACCGTCTAAAGCAGGCATCCAGAACATCTGCCCAATGCTCCAGAAACTCAAGATATTTGTTGGATGCTTACC
This sequence comes from Balaenoptera acutorostrata, assembly GCF_949987535.1. Classification (NCBI taxonomy): domain Eukaryota; kingdom Metazoa; phylum Chordata; class Mammalia; order Artiodactyla; family Balaenopteridae; genus Balaenoptera; species Balaenoptera acutorostrata. The sequence continues at coordinate 71,234,676 of NC_080077.1, forward strand.
CTAAAATAACCGGTGACAGCCTATCCCTTAAGGACAAATATTTCCTTTCCTGCATCAGAGTCAGTCATAATTCTTGAACAATCCTGTGGCTTTTGCTTTTATAAGCCCCTGACTCTTTCTCTTCCCCGGAACAGGCTTTTAGTTTTACCTGATTCTGTGTCTCCCAAATTGCAATTTTTTAAGACCCCCCCCAAAAAGCTCTTTGTTCTTTGCAGCCTTGATACTGATTATTGTTGGACATCAATTCTGTAACTGCCTCTGACAGCATCCAGGGCTGCAGAAACAACTACTCTCAACTGAGGCACAGATCTTTTATTCCTTTATCAACTTGCTCCCCTCATTGGATAAAAACACAAACAAACCCCCAAGCCCACCCTTCTTCTTACTCTTCCACCTTTGCCCAAACCCAATTTCCAGAGAGGAGGGGAGCCCTCTGAGGTAGAGGGGGCCCAAGCAAGGCTTTGTGGCCAGCCCGTTGTCAATAGCCACCCCCTTGGGTGTGGAGGGCATAGGCCCTGAGATTTGCCTGTAGGCAAATAAGTCAGTGAAATGTCAGTATCAATGTTCGAGTGACCTTATTTTTATCCAGTTGCTAGAGAAAGTTGGGGATATTGGGGTTGTACAATTGAATAGAAACTGCTGTTCACTGTACATACCTTTGAAATGAAACAATTTTAATGTAGAGGTAAAATGCAGTGTATTACAAAATGTACAGACGTTTAGAGAGAAGTCCCAGAGACTAACAGATGAACTCACAAGATGGCTTAGTGTTTCTGAAGTCTTGCCAGTTGGTCTGACATTCACATACCCTCAGCATTATCCTACATCGAGGGTTGGCAAACTTGAGCATGCGTCAGACTCACCCAGGTTAAAACACCAGTTACAGGACCCCATCTCCAGCGTATTTCAGAAAGTAGGTCTGGGGTGGGGCCTGAGAAATTCCATTGCAAGTTCCCAGGTGCTGCCACTGCTGTTTCTTGGACCTCACCTTGAGAACCACTGACATTCATGATGGGTCACTTCCCTTCTTCATTTGCCAGATAAGACATAACTGCTTTTTATTATATAGTTTCTACCCTGGGGAGAGAGATGTGTCACATTTTAACTCATCTTAAGATATTCCTCTGAAAATTTAAATGTCTGACCCAATGAAGCCTCCAGCAAATCAGATGAAACAATCATTTCAGACGGTGGAGACTTAAATACAGTTAGTGTTGATCATAGGTCTGCATGGATTGGGATCAGGGCAAATCTAATCAAGTGAGTGGGACAATTTTATTTGGAGGCAATGACATTTATCCTGAGAAGGTGTTTCCTAAGTTTCAAAAAATGCGAAGATTTGGACCTACTGCATAGTACAGGGAACTATACTCAATATTTTGTAATAACCTATAAGGGAAATGAATCTGGAAAAAAATATATATGTATGCATAACTAAATCACTTTGCTGTACACCTGAAACTAACACAACGTTGTAAATCAACTATAATCCAATATAAATAAATAAATAAATAGAGATTTTCAGGAAGATTAGAAACTCTATTCTAATTATTTTTAATGCCTTCCTTTTAAGACATAAAACAAATAACTGAGTTACTTAGATGCATAAAATGTAATAAAGTCCTTTATTGTAATGGTCCTAAAAGGATGTTGTGTCATGGCTTAAACAAAAATGAAAAGTCTCTTTAAGTTCAAATAAGAAAGATTCCCTTGTCTTCTATTTTCTTTAATTTCTTTCTTTTTTCTTCTCCTGTTCTTTCTTTAGTTTGAAAAAACTTGGAGCTTTTTCTCAGGTCATGTGGAAATTGTTATACAGCAGATGACACGCAGGGCGGTTATTTGTGGATTACAGTAAGTGTTTTTATTCTCAGGAAAGCTGTGAATGTGCTAAATTAAGGTTACCTGGTGACAAGTTAAGTGCTTTTCCAAATTAATGAGAACAGTTGTAAAAATCCACAGTGAAAAGGCAAATCTCCAGAAGAGGACAGCCTCCATGTGAACAGGCGTCAGGGTTTTCTAATCTGAGCCAGAGGCTCACTCTATTTCTCTTTTAGATCAGTCAGCCTCCACCTCTCACTCCAAGCAACCAAGAGTGTCTCTCTCTCTTCTAGCCATGCAGATGTAAAATGCAGCCTATTATACAACTTACAAACATTTAGGGAGAGACCCCAGAGTCTAACAGAGCATCATGAACATCATATTGTACAATGTTTGTTTGTTTGTTTGTTTGCAGAAAGGGTGTAGAGCTTTGATCAATACAATTGGATGGGCAGGCAGGGAAAGCATGCTCTGCCATTAGCCCCTGGAGGCCTGATGGAGTAAAGCAAAGTGACACAGGCACAGAATAACGGAAAGCAGGTGAATCAAGGCAAACAGGGTCACAGGATTGTGTAATTATGAGGAATTATTTTCTTTTGTTCAGATTTTCTTTAACATTGTTGTTGTACTTATTTTCAATACCAATTATATAATATAAACTGGTGCTAGAATTTAAGCCTTTCCTTTACTCACCTCTATTTTTTAAGTAATCTTTTTGTTCAGTTGAAGCATTTGTTTAATTGAAGGAAAGTATACAAATTCTAAGTGAACAGCTTGATGGATACTCACAAAGTGTGCACACTCAAGTGACCACCACCCAGAATAGGAGCGAGAATATCTCAGAAGAACATCCCAGAACCACATCACACCTCCTTTCAGGCACTATCCAACCCCTTTCCTGGTAACCGCCATTTCAACTTCTATCACCATATATTAATTTTTTTAACTGTTATGTTTTAAAATTCATTCATACTGATGCATTTATCAGTCTATGGTTCATTTCCATTGCTATATAGTATTGCATTGTCCTGAGAAGTGAGATTTTCTGCCTCAGCATGAACTTAACTGATGGGACTGATAGCTGAGATTAGCCAGTGTCAATATAACTAGGAAGATACAATAGCAGATCAATAAAGAAATTTACTGTTTGCATCAGGAAATTTTTGCCAACCAATTTCTATAAGCAAACAGTTTTCCAATCTGGGTAAACAACTCACTTATCAGGACAATTGTTTTCTCTTCATAAAACTCATCTGCAGAATGTTGCTTTGCTACGACCACCAATCCTAAAATATAGTGTCATGAACTTGACCTAGTCCCAACCAGTTCCTACCTTGAAAGACCTGGCATAAACCTTGTGAGCCCAGAATCCCAAACCCTACAAATACTCTTCCCTAATTTCCCCATTTAGAGACACTACCAGGACTGTAAGCTGTGCTTGATCAACAGTTTTTCCTGGCAGTCTTTGTGAGGAGGTTGACAATATGAATACATCACAATTTATGTACCCATTCTTATGTTGGTGGGCATTTGGGTGTTTCCAGTTTGAGACTATTATGAATAATGCTGTTATGAATATTAGTGTATTTTGATGCACATATGTATACACTTGGGATTGGAATTGCTGAGTCATCAGTGGGTGTATGTTCAATTTTATTACATTTAACAGTTTCCAAAGTGATTGCACCAATTTATACTCTCACCAGCAGTATATGCACATTCCTACCAAAACTTAATATTGTCTGTCTTTTTAATTTTAGTCATTCTGGCAGGTGTGTAGTGGTACTCCCCCAACAATCTTTCTTCTTGCTCTCAAATGCCTGACAGAGGTCATTACACATGCTGGGTTTCCTTTTCAGATTTTCCGATAGGCTAGAGATGCTGAACAGTCCCTGGGGTTCAGGCTGTGGCTGTGAAGCATTGGCTCTGGGTGCCATTGCCTTAATTCTATGTACAACCATATGCAGGCTGTGTGTAAAATTAACTGTGTTTATTATACTGCAAGGAGCATAAGGTAAGCATACGTAGGCATCAAAACTTAGAACGGTTGTCTGTCTTATGTCCCTGTTTACTTTACAGAACACCATCTGCTGAGATGTTATGGCAACATACAGAGTGGTCAATCCACAGACCTTAAGCCCTGAATGGAATTTAAAGTGTGTACTTCTCTGAACCACAAAAAAATATGTCCAAGGTACTTTTTTATCTGCGTTGGGTTTTGTTGTGATTTTTTTTTTAAGTTTAGTCAAGCACTGGAGGAAGTATTTGACCTAATTATTTCATCTTCTATAGTTATGTATGTATGTCTTAATATTTTAACCCATCTATTCAATTGAAATAACCAACAGCTCCTACTTTTAACCTACTGAGATCCCCTTTCATGCGGGAATCTCAAATTGTTTCATCAACTATTATTCATTACTTGCCTTTTCAACCCTAAATTTAACTAACATTTATCAAATGCCTATTACATGTCAGACACTGTTACCCAGTACTTGCACACTGCTGCCAGATAATCGAGCTAACAATTCCAAGCACATAATGAAGTTATATTGCAATGAGTATTCCAGCCACCGTGGAGTGGGAGATCCTTACTCATGTATGTATTTATTTCTACTTCATATTATTAATCTCTAGGGTACATTTACAGATTTCTATAGATTTTCTATACACAATGGGATTTTGTTACCTATATTTGTGTCTCCCATCTAGAATTTAACTATTAAAATAATATTATTTTTCAGAAGGGTGGGGAGGCATGCAAGTGATTAAATTAGGAACTGTTTGTTTGGCAAAAATTGGTGGAGAAGATACACATTTGTTGTTTATTCTCCAACATCTGCATTAATGTTTACATGCACACAAAGCCATTCATATTATTGTTTTTCTTAAAGAAAATTCAAATAATAAGGGAAGAGAGATGAAAACCTAGGCTTATCTGGCATACAAGTGTAATATTTGTTTGGAGGACATGCCTTGATTAACTTAGAGCCCCCTCAAACCCTGAAAGCTTTGAAAACCTGGTGGCTAGACTGATGCCAGAGAATATGGGACTTTCTTTTCCTTAGGAAAAACAAGATCTCAAACATTTCCTGGACATGGAAAATGCTTAGAAAATATTTGATGCTTTCAGTGCAAATATTGAAAATGCGAGTGCTTTCAGTGACCTGAGGGGAGATGCGGTGCCTAGATGGGGCCGGGAGCTGTGTCTCTGCTGATGGCCGCCTGATGTGGGACAAGCCCATCGTGCCACTGGGTCCAGAAAGGGCTGATTTAGGAGTGGTTACAATCAGGAAATGATGCTCACATTTTCCTTTGAAAAATGTTGGAAACTCATTGTAGGTATAGAAATGTGACCCTTCTGACGCCTCAGCTATTCTGTACCCACGAAGCATTTTTCCTCGATCCTCCCCTACATCGGTCAGAAGTTAGATGAATCACCGATGGTACCAGGGCAAGAGGCAGCAACTGAAGACACAGAGCCCTTCAGCTCATTCTCACCAGAATGTGAAACCTCAGAAGCCCTTGATATTGTTCCCATCAACCATTACTGAGAAATATTTAGGGAGGGGACAGATAAATTAGGAGTATGGGATTAACATATACACACTACTATATGTAAAACAGATAAGCAACAAGGACCTACTGTAGAGCACAGGGAGCTATACTCAATATTTTGTAATAACCTATAAGGGAAAGGAATCTGAAAAAAATATGTATGTATAACTGAATCAGTGTGCTGCACACCTGAAACCAACACAATATTGTAAATCAACTATACTCCAATAAATAAATACATAAGAAATATTTATTGTGTTCCTGGAGTTGTTCTAGATGCTAAAAACTCCCATGAGCTCCTGGTATAACTGAGAATTGCCATGTTAGAGAGATGAGTAGTGACTTCCCTGGTGGTCCAGTGGTTAAGACTCTGTGCTTCCACTGCAGGGGGCGCAGGTTCAATCCCTGGTCAGGGAACTAACATCCCACATTATAAGAATGAAATTAGAGGTGACTCTCTCCCTGAGTGGGCCCGTGTGTCTCTCTACATGTATCCATTTTCCTCCTAATAAGCACTTGATTTAAAAAAAGAAAGAAAAAAAAAAAGAACGAAATTAGAACACTCCCTAACACCATACACAAAAATAAACTCAAAGTGGATTAAAGACCTAAATGTAAGGCCAGATACTATAAAACTCTTAGAGGAAAACATAGGCAGAACACTCTCTGACATAAATCGCAGCAATATCTTTTTTGACCCACCTCCTAAAGTAATGAAAATAGAAACAAAAATAAACAAATGGGACCTAATTAAACTCAAATGCTTTTACCCAGCAAAGGAAACCATAAACAAAATGAAAAGACAACCGACAGAATGGGAGAAAATGTTTGCAAACAAAATGACTGACAAGGGATTAATTTCTAAACTATAAACAGCTCATGCAGCTCAATAACAAAAAAACAAACAACCCAATCAAAAAATGGGCAGAAGATCTAAATAAACATTTCTCCAAAGAAGAAATACAAATGGCCAAAAAGCATATGAAAAGATGCTCAATATTACTAATTATTAGAGAGATGCAAATCAAAACTACAATGAGGTATCACCTCACACCAGTCAGAACGGCCATCATCAAAAAATCTACAAACAATAAATGCTGGAGAGGGTGTGCAGAAAAGGGAACCCTCTTGCATTGTTGGTGGGAATGTAAATTGATACAGCCACTATGGAGAACAGTATGGAGGTTCCTTAAAAAACTAAAAATAGAACTACCATATGACCCAGCAATCCCACTACTGGGCATATACCCTGAGAAAACCATAATTCAAAAAGACACATGTACCACAGTGTTCATTGCAGCACTATTTACAATAGCCAGGACATGGAAGCAACCCAAATGTCCATCAACAGAGGAATGGATAAAGAAGATATGGTACCTATATACAATGGGATATTAGCCATGAAAAAGAACAAAATAATGCCATTTGCAGCAACATGGATGGACCTAGATATTGTCATACTGAGTGAAGTAAGTCAGAGAAGGACAAATATTGTATGGTACTGCTTATATGTGGAATCTAAAAAAAATGGTACAAATGAACTTATTTACAAAACAGAAATAGAGTTACAGATGTAGAAAACAATCTTATGGTTAACAGTGGGGGAAGAGGAGAGGCATAAATTGGGAATTGTGATTGACATATACACACTATTATATATAAAATAGATAACTAATAAAGACCTACTGTATAGCACAGGGAACTCTACTCATTACTTTGTAATGACCTATATGGGAAAAGAATCTAAAAAAGAGTGGATATATGTATATGTATAACTGATTCACTTTGCTGTACAGCAGAAACTAATGCAACATTTTAAGTCAACAACACTCCAATAAAAATTTTAAAAAAGAAAAAAAAGGGATGGGTACTACTTCTTCATGTAAGTATCTTGTGTTCACAAATTGTACTGGAAAGCAATTGTTCTGAGATGCAGAGGCAAGTTCTCCCCATATGTGCTTTGCTGCCCAGTGCAAAAGGTAATTTTTTTTGTTTTTTGAGTCTATGCATACTTCTCTCATGTCTGGTTCCATTTTGTTTTTACAGAAAATCTCACAACCCAAAGTCAGCGTTGCTCTCAGTGGACAAAGATAACAACTGCTACTATTTATTGAGCAGTTATTATTTCATTTAAGCATTATAAGAAAACCAAAGAAGGGAATGCCTTTCCCATTTTGCAGATAAGGAAATTGAGGCTCAGAAAACTCAAGCATCTTGAGCAAGTTCATGAAGTTAAGTAAAAAACAGGTCCGGAGGCTTCCCTGGTGGTGCAGTGGTTGAGAATCTGCCTGCCAATGCAGGGGACACGGGTTCGAGCCCTGGTCTGGGAAGATCCCACATGCCACAGAGCAACTAGGCCCGTGAGCCACAACTACTGAGCCTGTGCGTCTGGAGCCTGTGCTCCGCAACAAGAGAGGCCGTGATAGTGAGAGGCCCGCGCACCACGATGAAGAGTGGCCCCCGCTTGCCACAACTAGAGAAAGCCCTCGCACAGAAACGAAGACCCAACACAGCCAAAATTTAATTAATTAATTAATTAATTAAAAAAAAAAAACAAAACAGGTCCGGGATTCCAACCCTGGTTTGTCTGAACTCCGGTCTATGGGATCTGTACTGTTGCAAAAAAACATTTTAATAGAGAATTGACACAAATTCTGATAAGTAACTCCCTTGAACCTTGCCTCTCCAGGCTAAATACCTCCAATCCATATTTTCAAGACTCGTTTAGAGACACCCTCTCCACCCTGGTCACTGTCTTGTAGACCTACTTGAGCTTGTCAAAGGTCTTACGGAGGCCAGAAAAAAACGCAGTGCTCCAGCTCTGTCTAAAGTGAGGAGAAAAGACTCCTGACCTCCCTTGGAAGAGACATTATGCTAACAATAAAGGTCAAGTTCAGAGCACAGTACTCTGTGCGTGAGTGTTCCTAATGCACAGGAGTGCTTATATGTCCATCACTGTCGCCAGCTGTGATGTTAACGCTTAGACCTTGGTTGTGTTCTTCTCATATGGCTCTGCATTCGACACACCTCTGTTGTCTTTGTTAACACAGCGATCCTCAAGCAGGTTTTCCTGCAGTCTCCACCCCTGTGTGGTTCATCCAGGGGGCCACGCTGGACATTTGAAGGCTCTGACTTATACTGCCTCCGTGTTCTGGGCTCTGCTCATGCTGACGTCCTGCAGGGACACATTCTCACAGTGAAGAGAAAGCAGAGGAGAACAAGGTGAACAAGCAGCATTCATTCCATTCTCTTTCCAGCTCTGGTTTCTATTACCTCTCCCCACCCTTAGCTTTCTGACTTCAAGATGGTGTTATTTCTACTACAACACATCACTCCTTTTGCAGTCCTTATTATGTTTGCTTCTTCCAAACAAAAAATGGAGGGGGGAGAATGAAATCTCTTTGTCAAAAACACTGAAAGCATCGTGAGCATAACTGAGAAGGTGTCAGGTTCATCAGAGGCACTGTGTCCAGGACACACCCGTGTTCTTGCCTCTTGCTCCACAAAGATACAACCCACGTCCTCTTCTTCTATAGAACCTCTCCTGATAGCCCCCTAGGCCCAGCAATTTCTCCCTCCCCTAGCTTGTGTGCAAGATGCTACATGATCCTTGAGGACAGGGACCTTCGTCTAGAAAACTACACCTCTGCCATACTGGGTCATCGAATGCTACCTTTGTTTGGGTTAGTGCTAACCTTATTGGAAGGCTGGGATCTTCTGAATCATTAGTGCTTGGGGATTCAGTAAGGCCACTCTGAAGGTTGCGCTAACAACAAACCACCTCAGTCCAACTATTCCTGGCAGAAGTTGTCTCAGTACAATCAGGTAACGTTTTAAGGTCACGGATGAAGTTTGATAAGTGCTAAACAAAGGAATGGAAACTAAAAGGGATGATCAATTCCAGAGATAAGGCTTTGGGATCTTATCGTGATATCAACTCTTTGGAAACTGGGTCAGTATTCTAGGATCCTGGGATCTCTCTGTTAAAACAAAACCAAATCAAACAAGATTTGCTTTATTGGGTATGGAAGAGGTTTATCCAGTAATTATCCAGTAGGATAATTAATAATGTAGATCAATGTTTTTTCAAAATAAACTGCAGTCCTCTTTGAATTTTGGATTAAATATATGAATATATGGAATAATTTTAAAGGTCATGAATGTTAAGAGCAGTAAGGGAGATCTGAAATCCACCTGGTCTGTGGAGGTGGCTATGACAGTGCAAAAGTCTGGGGCTTGGGTTTCCTGCCCAGCTCTTTTCTACACTTCATATACTGGCTCTGAGACCTGCAACAGGTTGCTCTCAGTGGTTCTGTTTTCTCATTTCTAAAATGAAGGCATTCGATTTCATGACATCTAATATCATTTCCAACTGTAAAATTCTAAGTTATTCTTATTCCAAGAGAAAAAGGGTTTCATTTTCATTTCTGCACGTCTTTAATTTTAGCTAAACTCATGCCTAGAAATGGCTCCATAAAAAGATAAAGTACTTTTTCTTTCTGTTTGTGATATACATAGAAAATGTCTGTTATCAATGCTTCCTGGGTTTAGAAAAGTGATTTTTACTATGCTTTTTACTTTCTGGATTTCTAAGATTATGACCCATGAAGTGAAGTTAAAATAAGCTCATCAAAGCTAGATTGACTTAAATTGTTCTTTTGCCTAGTTTTCCCCCGTAGATGGCTTTTGATAAATAACCTTGGGAAATCATTTAAAGAGATGAAACACCCTCCCTCATTGTCCCAGCTTCTTTGCTTAGATAATGACAATGTTTTATAAAAAGGCATGTTCAATGAACTGTGTGTACGTCAGTGGCTTTGAATTGGTTTTTCAGTTTCAGTTCTCTTTTAACATATATTTTAAACAGCAGAGACATAAGAATTCGCATCGAAGTTATGAGCCAAAACAAATGATCAGGTTACACCTGTTCCGCTTACGCTACCTTGGAAACCACTGGACTCCATTTTCCTCAGCTTAAAACACCAGTTCCCTCTCAGGGAAATGATATAATCAACTCATGGTTTTTTAAATGGAATGAGCAGCGGACTGGATTTCTTTTTAATCTTCACATCTGTGTCAAGAGGTAAGTTAAGCTTATTTCTCTTATGGTAGGATTTGTTTATTTACTGGGAAATGCCATTTCTTGTAATTGGGTGGTCGTTACCTCTTTCCCAAAAGTTTCCCTCAGGGAAGGGATCCTAATTATGACAAACCTAGACATACTGCTCTTCAGTTTTTTTGCCGCATCACAGATGCCCTTTCTGGATGTGCTGCCGCTAAGTAAAGTTGCCCGTTTGGAACGTGTGGGTGACAAGGGCTTCGGGAGCCTGTGACCAGGGCAGAAGCCTGGCCTGAGCACAGGGTGTGGACTGATGTAAGTGAGGTGACGGGAGCACAGAGGCACAGCCCAGGACCTTTCAGTGGCCTTTTCTGTGTGGCCTGAGGACAACCTTTGCACTGTTCCTGAGAGGGGGGTCCTCTGAAAATGGCAACGCCTTTATTCACACGGGAAAATGAAAGCCCAGGCACGTGGTGCATATGGACACGTGTCAGCCTGGGTGGGTACTGTTCTACTCAGCACTGCTTGTGGACCCACAGTATTGACAATTCAAGTTTTACTATACTGTTATTGATATGTATAAAACATAAAATTAGGCGTAAAATAATTTTACATCTACAGGCTAATCTTTAGACCTACGGCTTTTATGGGGCTATATTTACAAAAGAGAAACCAAACGTTGCGAAACCAATAAATTAAATTTAAACTAATTAAAGTTTAGCAGACAAAAGATGTCGTTTTGCTGAAATGAAATCGCTACTCATGGCGAGAATGAGATTCTGACGGCAGAGCCCTTGTGATGGGCCTGCTTGACGCGCTGGGCTGGTCCTGGCTGCTTCTTCCACCAACGGTCCCCGTTCCAGCCACCAGAACCTTGGTTCCCGCGGCTCTCCCTGTGGCTTCATGTGGCTTTTTCCTGAGCACAACCCATCCTGTGCTGCTGCTCACAGGCCTAGGTGATTAAAGTTCTGCAACTTGGTTCCAAGATGCTTTTAAACATGATTTATCTCTCAGAGGTCAATAAACATTTTCTACAGAAGGCCTGATAGTTAATATTTTAGGCTTTGAGAGCAGTTTTATCTCTATTGCAACTACTCAACTCTGCTGTTTTGGCATAAAAGCCGCCCAAAGACAATAGTAAATGAATGGGCATGGCTGTGTCCCAAAAAACTTTATTTACAAAACAGGTGGTGGGCTGGATTTGGCCTGAAGGCTGTGTAGTTTGCCAAACACGTAAATATGAGCGCTGAAATCCTGGGGCAGCCCTTGTTATGAGCTGGTCATTCAGCGGTGCTTTTGTTTGCCTGTTTGAAGATCCTAGACCGAAAGCACACACACAAACTCTTCTCATAGACCCTTGAGACTCTAACAACAGCACTTCAGGGGCCACAGGTCCTGGGTTGAGAAACTTTCTGCTTTTGGCATTTCCCAAATAGGCCATCTCTAAAAATGAAAATGCCTTAAAATCGAACAAGGGGTTAAAGTGTTCACACGTGTCAGCACGTTCTATGGGCCTCAGAGATGGAAAGAGGTCCTTGAGAGGAAACTGTTTTCTTTGGGGGTTAAATGATTTGTGTGCAAGGCTGGACAGAAATCAGCTCCAGGGGGAGCTGGAGACCCATCCTGCAGGACCTGGCTTCTGCTGCTGGATTTTCTACTGATTATTGCGCGTTGTGGACAAGCCACTTCCCTGAGTTTTGGTTTCTTCATCACTGCATTAAGGGTCCTACCACACACTGCCTACTACAGAAGATGGGGTGGGGGTCAGATGAGAGGCTGTGAGATGTTTTGGAAACGGTCAAGCACTATCCAGGGATAATAATATCCAAGGTATTATTATTACTGAGAAGCGAAAGAAGCTGGGTATGGAGGCTGATGGCTTTTTCAGGGCTTGTCACCAGTGGTGTGTGTGGCATCCGATATCTGGTGCCCCTCTAATGCAAGTTTCAAAACCGCACTCCTTGGTAACGACAGAGCAGGTCCCCAACTCCTGGCAGTGCCAGGGTTTCTTGGACAGTGTTTGTGCCCATTCAGAGCCCAGAGAGGGCACTTGCTTCCTGATGCCTGAACCACACAAGAAGTGAAACCTCCTGTGTGGCGAGAACTTGCTGGCATGGCAAAGGCTCATCCTGCAATAAGAGAAGAATGGGCGGGCTGGTGCTCAGGCCCAAAGGCTCAGAAGCTCAGGTGTATAGTTAGTTCACCCCGAGTGGAGTCATCCCTAAGGGACTCATCCATGTTAACCAAGCCCCAGGAAGCCTGATTTATAAAGCACCTCTTGAGCCTTTGCCATGCCAGCAACTTCTCGCTCATTAGCTATCCTTGTCCTACCAGCTGGTTGCTGGGACTCATTTTTTTAAACCTAAGACTTGCACATGTTCTCACTAGTTCTGACAATAGCTCAGCATGTTTGCAATAGGGGTTGTCCCAGAAAACCCAGGATCCTCAGTTGCAGAAGAGAGAGTGGTGTCTGCACATTACTGTGTTCTCCCTACCCAGAGAACTGTGTAGACTCTTAGCAGGTCCATGTCATTTTAGGTCATTTCTGTTCACCTACCTTTCACGCAGACCTCTACTTTTTGGGAACCTTTGCTGCCATTTCTTGATGCCACTCACAGGACCACATGGTTGGTTGTCTTCTCTCTGTTTCTTCATTTACTACCCACTTTACTCAGGTACCTTCTGGTTGCTATGATTGGAAAAAGTTTCCAATTCTCTTCCTTTTTTTAAAAAATTTATTTATTTTTGTCTGCATTAGGTCTTCGATGCTGCGCACGGGCTTTCTCTAGTTGCAGCAAGCGGGAACTACTCTTCATTGCAGCGTGCGGGCTTCTCGTTGCAGTGGCTTCTCTTGTTGTGGAGCATGGGCTCTAGGCATGTGGGCTTCAGTAGTTGTGGTGCGTGGGCTCAGTAGTTGCGGCTCACGGGCTCTAGAGCACAGGCTCAGTAGTTGTGGCGCACGGGCTTAGTTGCTCCGCGGCATGTGGGATCTTCCCGGACCAGGCCTCGAACCTGTGTCCCTTGCATTGTCAGGTGGATTCTTAACCACTGCGCCACCAGGGAAGCCCTCCAATTCTCTTCTTGATGTTCGAAGTCTTGCATAATCTTACACCCTTAAATCTACATATCTACCAACTTTCTAGTATTTTTCCAGGTTATCCCAGGAATACAGAACAGATGATCTCTCTGGGGTGGGTTTCTTCTATAAATAACATCCCATGATGTCTTTTACTCATTTCACACTCAAAGGAGGATTTGTCTCCAAATTCTGAGTTACTTAATTTAGCCTGACAGTGCTCTCACTCCAGGACGTCATGTTTTATGGAGGCCTGTGATACTATTCTTAATTTCTCTTAATCAGTTAGTAGAACCTTAGAATAGCTGGTGGAGGATTTTGAGTTTTATGGGTTTTGCTCTTATATTTTTGTCATTGATCCATTTTGAGTTAACTTTTTTTAATGGCGTGAGGAAGGGATCCAACTTCATTCTTTTGCATGTGGAAATCTGATTGTCCCAGCACCTTCTTCTCACTTCCATTTTTTTTTTCACAGAACAAAGAATAAACTTCTTTAAAATGTGTTCAACATCACTAATCATTAGAGAAATGCAAATCAGGGCTACAATGAGGTATAACCTCACACCAGTCAGAATGGCCATCATCAAAAAATCTACAAACAATAAAGGCTGGAGAGGGTGTGGAGAAAAGGGAACCCTCTTGCACTGTTGGTGGGAATGTAAATTGATACAGCCACTATGGAGAACAGTATGGAGATTCCTTAAAAAACTAAAAATAGAACTACCATACGACCCAGCAATCCCGCTACTGGGCATATACCCTGAGAAAACTATAATTCAAAAAGAGTCATGTACCAAAACGTTCATTGCAGCTCTATTTACAATGGCCAGGACATGGAATCAACCTAAGTGTCCATTGACAGATGAATGGATAAAGAAGATGAGGCAAATATATATACAATGTAATATTACTCAGCCATAAAAAGAAACGAAACTGAGTTATTTGTAGTGAGGTGGATGGACCTAGAGTCTGCCATACAGAGTGAAGTAAGTCAGAAAGAGAAAAACAAATACCGTATGCTAACACATATATATGGAATCTAAAAAAAAAGTGGTTCTGAAGAACCTAGGGGCAGGATAGGAATAAAGATGCAGATGTAGAGAATGGACTTGAGGACACAGGGAGGGAGAAGGGTAAGCTGGGATGAAGTGAGAGAGTGGCATGGACATATATACACTACCAAATGTAAAATAGATAGCTAGTGGGAAGCAGCTGCATAGCACAGGGAGATCAGCTCGGTGCTTTGCGACCACCTAGAGGGGTGGGATAGGGAGGGTGGGAGGGAGACGCAAGAGGGAGGAGATATGGGAACATATGTATATGTATAACTGATTCACTTTGTTATAAAGCAGAAACTAACACCCCATTGTAAAGCAATTATACTCCAATAAAGATGTTAAAAAAAAAAATGTGTTCAAAGCCCTCCAGAATATAAGTTCCAACCTTTCTCCCCAGCCTCTTTAAATCCACTCCCCCTAGAGAAACGTACACATGCACATTATTTCCCAATACACACTTCACTTATATTCCACAGAACTCTGTTCAACTTATTTTGTCTGTAATACATAACAGACAAAATTAATTTAGATCAAATGTTTGGGGGAAATTTCCAATTTCCAAAATTATTCCTGATATTGGAATATTGAATATTTTACTTTCTGAAAATATTTATGTTTTCCAAACTAAATTCCTATGCAGTTAACTGTTGCTTCTTAAGAGAAAGGAGAGAGTCATAGGATAATTTGTACATTAGACATGGTAAATGGAAACTCTTTAAAAATTGGGAGTAATCCTTAGTAATTTAATAAAAGGGATAAATTAAAGACCCTTTTTAAAAATAAGGAGACAATCTACATTATTAAGAGATAAAAATGTTGAGCTGATGACTTCACTGCTTTCAAATGCTTAAAGGGCTATTACTGGGAGATTCCTAACTATTATCCTTCATAGGAACAGAGCTGGAGAAAAAATATATATACATATATACATATGTATATATATATATATATACATATGTATATATGTATATATACTTACCTTGCAATTGGAAAGACTTCACTTTGACACCAAGAAAAGGTTTTTAATGGAAAAACTAAAAATTATAATGATAATGCTTACTGAGCACCTACCGTGTGTCAGTCTCTGTTTTGAGCCCCATGAGGTAGGTACTATTATTATCACAGATGAACTTGGACTTGAACCCAAGGAGTCCAACACTGCGTTCAGGCTCTTATCCGCTATGGTAAACCACCCCTGTTAAAAGTGAACTCATGTTAGAACACCCCTCCCTCCTGAGAAAAGCCATTGCCTTTCCATCAGCAGAGAACTTCAAAATAGGATGGACATTAGTCAGATGAAATTCATAGTCCTGACACATTTGATGGTGTCAGTCTTCTGATCCTATTCAAACACCAGTCACTTTCTTTTTTTTTTTTTTTTTTTTTTTTTTTTTTTTTTTTGGGATTTTTTTTTTTTAATTCAGACAGAAAGTCACAAAAATTATACTCATCCTCATCAGTTCACTCAGTCCCATGTAATTAATTTCTTTTTTTTTTTCATCTTGATCTTTTGTTAGCACTTTTATGAGTTCATCAGTTTTTCATTAGAGTTCTGAAAATGCTTATTCATTCAGTTCAGCAGTACAGTCAGTTACCAGAAACCTGTACTTGTCAGAGTCTTTTCCATGAATTTCTTGAAGATGAAACTCTTTTATAGGAACATATTTGCAAAATCATCAGAGTACACCCAGAACTGTCTGTAAATGACAAAAGACTTAAAAATGACCATGGTTAAAGATTTGATGAAAGTTCATAATAATGCAGTTGACAAGAAAATTAGTTATTTCTGAGATATACATTTTAAAGTAATAACTAGGATTATTACTTATAACATTATACCAGAACATATAAGATTTTTAGACGTTTCCTGTAATGTCTGAAACATTTATATTAACATATTTCCATACATATTTCCATACAAATACAAATATAAGATTTTTAGAAATTTCATGTAATGTCTGAAACATTTATATTAACATATTTCCATACATATTTCCATACAAATACAAATATAAGATTTTTAGAAATTTCATGTAATGTCTGAAACATTTATATTAACATATTTCCATACATATTTCCATACAAATACAAATATAAGATTTTTAGAAATTTCATGTAATGTCTGAAACATTTATATTAACATATTTCCATACATATTTCCATACAAATACAAATATAAGATTTTTAGAAATTTCATGTAATGTCTGAAACATTTATATTAACATATTTCCATACATATTTCCATACAAATACAAATATAACATTTTTAGAAATTTCATGTAATGTCTGAAACATTTATATTAACATATTTCCATACAAATAACCCAATGAAAGTTTAGTATTAGTTGTTTTGTTTGTTTTTTTATACTGCAGGTTCTTATTAGGCATCAGTTTTATACACATCAGTGTATACATGTCAATCCCAATCGCCCAATTCAGCACACCACCATCCCCACCTCACCGCAGTTTTCCCCCCTTGGTGTCCATATGTCCATTCTCTACATCTGTGTCTCAACTTCTGCCCTGCAATCTGGCTCATCTGTACCATTTTTCTAGGTTCCACATACATGCATTAATATACGATATTTGTTTTTCTCTTTCTGACTTACTTCACTCTGTATGACAGTCTCTAGATCCATCCACGTCTCAACAAATGACTCAATTTCGTTCCTTTTTATGGCTGAGTAATATTCCATTGTATATATGTACCACAACTTCTTTATCCATTCGTCTGTTGATGGGCATTTAGGTTGCTTCCATGACCTGGCTATTGTAAATAGTGCTGCAATGAACATTAGGGTGCATGTGTCCTTTTGAATTACGGTTTTCTCTGGGTATATGCCCAGTAGTGGGATTGCTGGGTCATATGGTAATTCTATTTTTAGTTTTTTAAGGAACCTCCATATTGTTCTCCATAGTGGCTGTATCAATTTACATTCCCACCAACAGTGCAAGAGGGTTCCCTTTTCTCCACACCCTCTCCAGCATTTGTTGTTTGTAGATTTTCTGATGATGCCCATTCTAACAGGAGTGAGGTGATACCTCATTGTAGTTTTGATTTGCATTTCTCTAATAATTAGTGATGTTGAGCATCTTTTCATGTGCTTCGTGGCCGTCTGTATGTCTTCTTTGGAGAAATGTCTATTTAGGTCTTCTGCCCATTTTTGGATTGGGGTGTTTGTTTCTTTGATATTGAGCTGAATGAGCTGTTTATATATTTTGGAGATTAATCCTTTGTCCGTTGATTCATTTGCAAATATTTTCTCCCATTCTGAGGGTTGTCTTTTTGTCTTGTTTATGGTTTCCTTTGCTGTGCAAAAGCTTTGCAGTTTCATTAGGTCCCACTTGTTTATTTTTGTTTTTATTTCCATTACTCTAGGAGGTGGATCAAAAAAGATCTTGCTGTGATTTATGTCAAAGAGTGTTCTTCCTATGTTTTCCTCTAAGAGTTTTATAGTGTCCAGTCTTATATTTAGGTCTCTAATCCATTTTGAGTTTATTTTTGTGTATGGTGTTAGGGAGTATTCTAATTTCATTCTTTTACATGTAGCTGTCCAGTTTTCCCAGCACCACTTATTGAAGAGACTGTCTTTTCTCCATTGTATATCTTTGCCTCCTTTTTCATAGATTAGTTGACCATAGGTGCGTGGGTTAATCTCTGGGCTTTCTATCTTGTTCCATTGATCTATGTTTCTGTTTTTGTGCCAGTACCATATTGTCTTGATTACTGTAGCTTTGTAGTATAGTCTGAAGTCAGGGAGTCTGATTCCTCCAGCTCCATTTTTTTGCCTCAAGACTGCTTTGGCTATTCGGGGTCTTTTGTGTCTCCATACAAATTTTAAGATGATTTGTTCTAGCTCCATAAAAAATGCCATTGGTAATTTGATAGGGATTGCATTGAATCTGTAGATTGCTTTGGGTAGTATACTCATTTTCACAATGTTGATTCTTCCAATCCAAGAACATGGTATATCTCTCCATCTATTTGTATCATCTTTAATTTCTTTCATCAGTGTCTTATAGTTTTCTGCATACAGGTCTTTTGTCTCCCTAGGTAGGTTTATTCCTAGGTATTTTATTTTTTTTGTTGCAATGGTAAATGGGAGTGTTTCCATAATTTCTCTTTCAGATTTTTCATCATTAGTGTATAGGAATGCAAGAGATTTCTGTGCATTAATTTTGTAACCTGCAACTTTACCATATTCATTAATTAGCTCTAGCAGTTTTCTGGTGGCAGTTTTAGGATTCTCTATGTATAGTATCATGTCATCCGCAAACAGTGACAGTTTTACTTCTTCTTTTCCAATTTGTATTCCTTTTATTTCTTTTTCTTCTCTGATTGCCGTGGCTAGGACTTCCAGAACTATGTTGAATAATAGTGGTGAGAGTGGACATCCTTGTCTCGTTCCTGATCTTAGAGGAAATGCTTTCAGTTTTTCACCATTGAGAATGATGTTTGCTGTGGGTTTGTCATATATGGCCTTTATTATGTTGAGGTAGGTTCCCTCTATGCCCACTTTCTGGAGAGTTTTTATCAGAAATGGGTGTTGAATTTTGTCAAAAGCTTTTTCTGCATCTATTGAGATGATCATATGGTTTTTCTTCTTCAATTTGTTAATATGGTGTATCACATTGATTGATTTGCGTATATTGAAGAATCCTTGCATCCCTGGGATAAATCCCACTTGATCGTGGTGTATGATCCTTTTAATGTGTTGTTGGATTCTGTTTGCTAGTATTTTGTTGAGGATTTTTGCATCTATATTCATCAGTGATATTGGTCTGTAATTTTCTTTTTTTGTAGTGTCTTTGTCTGGTTTTGGTATCAGGATGATGGTGGCCTCATAGAATGAGTTTGGGAGAGTTCCTTCCTCTGCAATTTTTTGGAAGAGTTTGAGAAGGATGGGTGTTAGCTCTTCTCTAAATGTTTGATAGAATTCCCCTGTGAAGCCATCTGGTCCTGGACTTTTGTTTGTTGGAAGATTTTTAATCACAGTTTCAATTTCATTACTTGTGATTGGTCTGTTGATATTTTCTGTTTCTTCCTGATTCAGTCTTGGAAGGTTATACCTTTCTAAGAATTTGTCCATTTCTTCCAGGTTGTCCATTTTATTGGCATAAAGTTGCTTGTAGTAGTCTCTTAGGATGTTTTGTATTTCTGCGGTGTCTGTTGTAACTTCTCCTTTTTCGTTTCTGATTTTATTGATTTGAGTCCTCTCCCTCTTTTTCTTGATGAGTCTGGCTAATGGCTTATCAATTTTGTTTATCTTCTCAAAGAACCAACTTTTAGTTTTATTGATCTTTGCTATTGTTTTCTTTGTTTCTATTTCATTTATTTCTGCTCTGATCTTTATGATTTCTTTCCTTCTGCTAACTTTGGGTTTTGTTTGTTCTTCTTTCTCTAGTTTCTTTAGGTGTAAGGTTAGATTGTTTACTTGAGATTTTTCTTGTTTCTTTAGGTAGGCTTGTATAGCTATAAACTTCCCTCTTAGAACCGCTTTTGCTGCATCCCATAGGTTTTGGGTCGTCGTGTTTTCATTGTCATTTGTCTCTAGGTATTTTTTTATTTCCTGTTTGATTTCTTCAGTGATCTCTTGGTTATTTAGTAACGTATTGTTTAGCCTCCATGTGTTTGTCTTTTTTACGTTTTTTTCCCTGTAATTCATTTCTAATCTCATAGCGTTGTGGTCAGAAAAGATGCTTGATATGATTTCAATTTTCTTAAATTTACTGAGGCTTGATTTGTGACCCAAGATGTGATCTATCCTGGAGAATGTTCCATGCGCACTTGAGAAGAACGTGTAATCTGCCGTTTTTGGATGGAATGTCCTATATATATCAATTAAATCTATCTGGTCTATTGTGTCATTTAAAGCTTGTGTTTCCTTATTTATTTTCATTTTGGATGATCTGTCCATTGGTGTAAGTGAAGTGTTAAAGTCCCCCACTATTATTGTGTTACTGTCGATTTCCTCTTTTATAGCTGTTAGCAGTTGCCTTATGTATTGAGGTGCTCCTATGTTGGGTGCATATATATTTATAATTGTTATATCTTCTTCTTGGATTGATCCCTGGATCATTATGTAGTGTCCTTCCTTGTCTCTTGTAACATTCTTTATTTTAAAGTCTATTTTATCTGATATGAGTATAGCTACTCCAGCTTTCTTTTGATTTCCATTTGCATGGAATATCTTTTTCCATCCCCTCACTTTCAGTCTGTATGTGTCCCTAGGTCTGAAGTGGGTCTCTTGTAGACAGCATATATATGGGTCTTGTTTTTGTATCCATTCAGCCAGTCTATGTCTTTTGGTTGGGGCATTTAATCCATTCACATTTAAGGTAATTATCGATATGTATGTTCCTATGACCATTTTCTTAATTGTTTTGGGTTTGTTTTTGTAGGTCCTTTTCTTCTCTTGTGTTTCCCACTTAGAGAAGTTCCTTTAGCATTTGTTGTAGAGCTGGTTTGGTGGTGCTGAATTCTCTTAGCTTTTGCTTGTCTGTAAAGCTTTTGATTTCTCCATCGAATCTGAATGAGATCCTTGCCGGGTAGAGTAATCTTGGTTGTAGGTTCTTCCCTTTCATCACTTTAAGTATATCATGCCACTCCCTTCTGGCTTGCAGAGTTTCTGCTGAGAAATCAGCTGTTAACCTTATGGGAGTTCCCTTGTATGTTATTTGTCGTTTTTCCCTTGCTGCTTTCAGTAATTTTTCTTTGTCTTTAATTTTTGCCACTTTGATTACTATGTGTCTCGGCGTGTTTCTCCTTGGGTTTATTCTGTATGGGACTCTCTGCGCTTCCTGGACTTGGGTGGCTATTTCCTTTCCCATGTTAGGGAAGTTTTCGACTATAATCTCTTCAAATATTTTCTCTGGTCCTTTCTCTCTCTCTTCTCCTTCTGGGACCCCTATAATGCGAATGTTGTTGCGTTTAATGTTGTCCCAGAGGTCTCTTAGGCTGTCTTCATTTCTTTTCATTCTTTTTTCTTTAGTCTGTTCTGCAGCAGTGAATTCCACCATTCTGTCTTCCAGGTCACTTATCCGTTCTTCTGCCTCAGTTATTCTGCTATTGATTCCTTCTAGTGTAGTTTTCATTTCAGTTATTGTATTGGTCATCTCTGTTTGTTTGTTCTTTAATTCTTCTAGGTCTTTGTTAATCATTTCTTGCATCTTCTCAATCTTTGCCTCCACTCTTATTCCGAGGTCCTGGATCATCTTCACTATCATTATTCTGAATTCTTTTTCTGGAAGGTTGCCTATCTCCACTTCATTTAGTTGTTTTTCTGGGGTTTTTTCTTGTTCCTTCATCTGGTACATAGCCCTCTGCCTTTTCATCTTCTCTGTCTTTCTGTAACTGTGGTTTTTGGACCACAGGCTGCAGGATTGTAGTTTTTCTTGCTTCTGTTGTCTGCCCTCTGGTGGTTGAGGCTATCTAAGAGGCTTGATGGGAGGCTCTGGTGGTGGGTAGAGCTGACTGACCAGTCACTTTCTTACTACTTTTCTTTTTGAAAGAAAAGAAAATCTCTTACCTTTATCCGTTCTCTGAAATGTCCAACAGGGTACTTTTAAATATTTTGCAACATTACATAAACATCCTCCTGAGTAATACAGACAAATGCCCAATGACACACGTCATAGAGAAACATAAGACCCTTTTGTCCCCTTTTTAATCTTTGGGGCTTTGTTTTAATAATTCATGGAGACGTTTACCTTTCAGGTGGATTTGAGAATCCTTTTTATTTAATACAATTTTGTTTGTGTTCTGAAAACCAAGGACATTGAAGTATTTATTCCCTGCTGAATAGGGCATTGTGTACATGTGTCTTTGTTGTCTCTGAAAATACCTCTTAACCTTCATGCACCTCCTCAGGGTTCTAGCATGTGGGCTTGTTACATAATGTTCCCTCTGGACGAGATCATGTGATGTGCTCTGGCAGGAATGCTACTATCACAATATCCCCATTTTCTTTACCCCCTGGTTCCCCTCACATCATCATTTCCATGATGCTCCTTTGGCAGAGTCTATAGAGAAGGCAAGAAGTAATCCATCTTTGTAATAGCAGATACGGCCTGAAATGGCAAGGTTTTCACCTGAGAAATCATGAAGTATCTTAGCGGCAGACCTGGGGCTCCAGTCCACATCTTCTGATTGCACTAGAGAGTTAAGAGCAATGGTTTCAACTGGAGAGATTTTGCTACATCTCCCCAGTGTACATTTGGAATTGTCCGGAGACATTTCCGGTTGTCACAAATAGGGCGGGAGGTGGTGCTACTGACATCTAGCTGGGAGAAGCCAGGGATGCTGCTAAACTGCCTACAATGCACAGGACAGCTGCTGGAACAAAGAATTATCCAGCCCAAAATGTCAATGGTGCCGCTGTTGAGAAACTCTGTTTTAGAGTAACGAAAATTGGATTTGAACCCTGCTTTGCCTCTTATTTTTGTGACCTTGGGAAGTGGCTTTATTTTTCAGAGTCTGCTTTCTCATCTGAAAGAACAACACAACCGCCACCATAAACAAACCAACAAAACCCCCACTTTCCAGGCTGGTTGTGAGAGACCAACTCAAAAGAACACTAAACAAAAAAAAAAAAAACAAAAAACAAAAAAAAAAAAAAAAAAAAAGAACACTAAACAGAGAAGGCTGAACACACTGTAGGCTCAACGAACAAAAATCACTGCCCAGCCCATGGAGTTCAGTTATATGACAAAATGGGAGCCGAGAGTGCGAGAAAGACAATGTCGCTGAGATGAAAAAGAAGGCTCCCTAGCTTCCTATCCGCTTTTGTAGGGTAAAGAGCAAAAGAGACGGAGAGGGGCGCAAGAGAATTGAGCAGCATTGAGGGTGTACTAGGAGGGGAATGGAGGAGATGCTGAGACCGGATGTAGAAAGCAGTGGGAGGGCTGTATGGGTGAGAGAGAGCTCAGCAGTGACTTGGAAGTGAATTTGAGAGATATTTAGGAGGAATCAGAAGAACTTGATGAGCAATTTTAAAATGGTCGTGAGAGAGGCATCTAGGATGAATATAAGATTTCTGACCTGGGTGCTTGGGTGTTAGTGATGCTGTTTAACCACATAAGGAAATCAAAGGACAGAGCAGATAATACACTGAACTACAGACATATCAAGTTTGAGATGCCTGTAGGATATTCAGATAATAGCCAGGAGGCAGTGAGATCTGGAAGTCTGGGGAGGAGCCTAAGATTTGGGAAACAAGAACCTGAAAGCAGTAGTCGAATCTGTAGGAATGCATGAGGTTTTGCAGGGAGAGCATATGCAGGGAGAAAGGAGCAGAGGACAGAGCTGTTCAGGGCTGGGCAAAGACAACTAAGATGGTACAATCAAGAGGATCAGAATAACAGAAAGAGTGGGGAGAATGGTATGGAAATCAAGGCTGAAAGAGTTTCAAAAACACAAGTACAGGCAACGGTAACAAACGCCACAGGAAAATTAAAGGAGATTCGAAGTGTCCAGAACACTTGGTAATTGAGAGGTAGTTGAAGTTAAGTGCAATGCTGAGAAGAAAAACTAGACTCAGTGAGTTGATGAGTAAATAATAGTTGAGGAAGTAGAAATAAGGGATAAAGATAGAGGTTGCCAGAAAGAGAAGCTATGAAGAATCCCCCACGAAAAATGGACAACACTTCAGCACGTTTATACACTGAGAGGAAGGGGGCAGTAGAGGGTGAAGATACAGAATTCAGAGCAGGGGAAATGGGTAGATCAAGAATGGGATTAGAGCTGGAATGATCATTTTGAGGTGAGAAGAGACCAACCCTCTCCCTCCAAACTGGGTAAAGAAGGTAAGTTGGGCACCGATGTAAGTAGATCTGGAGGGATGAGGGAGCATGAGTTTGAGGGAGTTCATAGTGGAGAGGCTCACTTCTCACTATCAAATTGTAGGCAAGCAGCTGGGATGAGACATGGGACACAGGAGGCGGTAGGGACAGGGAATAACCTTTAAGGATTAGGGATGGGCACTGACAAATTAGAGAAAGTGAGTAGAGACTACAACTTCAATGTGTGGAATCCAAAAATTAATACACAGAAATAGACTCACAGGCATAGAAAACAAACTTATGGTTACCAAAAAGGAAAAGGGTGGGAAGGGATAAATTAGGGGTTTGAGATTAACAAACACACACAACCATATATAAAATAGATTAGCAACAAGGATTTACTGTAGAACACAGGGAACTATAGTCAGTATCTTGTAATAACCTATAATGGAAAATAACCTGAAATAAATATATATCGGAATCATTTTGCTGTACACCTGAAACTAACACAATATTGTAAATCTACTATACTTCAATAAGAAAAGAACATTAAAAAAAAAAGAGAAGCTGGCATGTGAGGGATATCTCAAGGTACCAAGGTCACCTTGGGATTCATATCTAATTCTTTCTAGATCAGCCACAGAGCCCAACCATCCTTAGAGAGAAGCAATAAAGTAGAAGGATTTGTTTCGGAATGGGCTAGTGTGTGTGGGATGACAAACCAAATTCCAAATTAAACTGGGCATGGGCTCATTTACGTCCTGTGGACCAGCCGTGTCATCTCCTTGTATGAAAGCGAGCATATCCTATGGGATTCTTAGAGAGCCCTGAACATCCAGGGTTGTAATGATGCAAAAAGTCAAGTTTATCTTCCATAATTCCATAATCTACAAGTAAGACAGTAGAAGTGATCAATGGAATAGAAGTAAATGAATCATGATGAAACTGTTTTCTTTTGCAGAATATTGCCTTCTTTTGAACCTAAGTCATGAGTTGGATGTTCCTCAGAGACCTCCTGAGTGGAGTAAATAAATACTCTACTGGGATCGGGTGGATCTGGCTGGCTGTCATGTTCATCTTCCGTTTGCTGGTCTACATGGTGGCGGCAGAGCATGTGTGGAAAGATGAGCAGAAAGAGTTTGAGTGCAACGTTAGACAGCCTGGTTGTGAAAATGTGTGTTTTGACTACTTCTTCCCCATCTCCCAGGTCAGACTTTGGGCCTTACAACTGATCATGGTCTCCACGCCTTCACTTCTGGTGGTTCTACATGTAGCCTATCGCGAGGGTAGAGAGAAAAGGCACAGGAAGAAACTCTATGTCAGCCCAGGCACCATGGATGGGGGCCTGTGGTACACTTACCTTATCAGCCTCATTGTTAAAACTGGTTTTGAAATTGGCTTCCTGGTTTTATTTTACAAGCTCTATGGTGGCTTTAGTGTTCCCTACTTTATGCAGTGTGATTTGAAGCCTTGTCCCAACACTGTGGACTGCTTCGTCTCCAAACCCACAGAGAAAACGATTTTCATCCTCTTCTTGGTCATTACCTCATGCCTGTGCATTGTGTTGAATTTCACTGAACTGAGTTTTTTGCTCCTCAAGTGTTTTATTAAGTGCTGTCTCCAAAAATACTCTAAAAAACTCAAGTCCTCAGTGTGTGAGTGCCACAACCTCAGATATGTTAAATATGGTGAGATGGGGGCCCCTCCCTTGCTCCAGAAGCACCATTTAGACTCAGCCATGAGCACAGCCCAGGGAGGGGAAACAAAGGTACTCTGTAGCACACAAGAGGCTTAAAGCAAACCCGCATCCCTCTGAAGTAGACATAGGCTCCCTTGGAAAACAAAGGGTGTCAGCCTTAATGTCACTTGGGAGGAATTTTTTAAATTTTCAATATGTGCTCAGTTGTATAAACTAGACAGAGGTCTCATTGTTTGGTGGTAGGGTTCATCCACAAGAACCCTACATAAGTTGTGTTTGAATAGTTAATTGCAACTTAGTCTGAAGAAAGCCAACTAACAGCATTCTTCTAAGTGCTTAGATCTATCAACTGGAAAATATAAAAAGTGACACTTCTTTCAAATGTGATGGCCTCCAAGCAACTATTGAGGCACTGGCAATCGTTCCAAGTGGCAGCCAACGCTCCACTCAGCCCTACTCAAACTTTGTAGAGAAAGACTATGATGAGGGTGGGGTAGCAGCTAACCAGGGGCACACAGAAGCACATTCAGTGAGAGGGTTCAGCCTGGGGAAAACTCCACAGAGCCCAGGATGCTTTGCAGTTTAGGTGTCCCTGGATATAAGTGGACTAGGGGAAAGGGAAGAAAGCCATCATTTACTGGTCTCCAACTTAAATACAAATGTTACTGGGAGATAATTCCACTTAAGCCTGAACTAGTAGACGTTTGCAAGGGTCATTCTAGAGTCACGAGGGAAGGCAGGTCCCACAGAGAGAAGCACATTGGTAGGGAGCAAGGGGAGGACCCAGAAAAAGAATATGCCTACCTGATAGTTACCGAACACTTATCTTTAACCACAGAACAATGAAATACTTTGTAAATTTCCATATGTTGGACCTTTTTACAATCAGGAATTCACAATGTACTATACAATATGTCATAGTTTGCCTACGATTTGCTAGTACATCTCCTTCTAGAATAGATAGTAAAATGTGTACTATGCTGTTACATTGGTTCAAAAAATGTAAAAAAAAAAAAAAGAAAAAGATGTTTATTATCACTTGATTTGAAAACTATGGCTTTCTTTTACTTTCCTATTTAAAAAAAAAATCACAGATATATTCTCCTTGGATTGAATACTCTAACATATGTGCATTTCTCCAGAATAAAAATGAAATGGTTTTGCGGTGTTACTTGACTGTCATTGATATCGTTACTTGGCTGCACTGGGCATGATTATTCTGTGAAATAAAACTTGTTCTGACAATTTTAGAATAGGATTTGCAACCCTGCCTGGTAAAGATAGCTCAGAAATCATTCTTCTCCTCTGGGATTTTTTAAACAAAAAGTAAGTGCATAAAAATGTAATTTTAACTAAAACAAATTATGTCATGTCTTCCACAGCCTGCCCTCTTTAACATAAAATGTCTCAGTACAGTTCATGCGTAACGAAGGTTATTTGTGTCATTATGTAGCCTCCAGACCATGCTGCCAACAGCGGTCATAATCTGTTTTAAAGACTGTCTGCACAGCAGAGAGGATGTGAACTCTGTGGTCCCCCTCCTCCAGTTTACACCACATGTCACTGCTGGACTCAGGTACTTGCATCCATTGTACTTCACCTTGTGACATGAAAACATGTTTGTGTTTTCACAAAAGCTAGCCTTCACAAATTCAGGTAACCAGGAAGGACTTCAAGGAACATATATTTTTTTCTACAGTAATAGGTGGTTAAAGAGGTTTAAGGTTTTGGAGGCCCTGATCATGGCATGGAATCTAGAACACAGGGTTTTAGTGCACAGAACTGGAATGGACATCAGGGAATTTTTCAGTTTGAGGATGAATTTGCTGCCGAAACGCCTTTGGGGACCTCAGCCTCTTCACCTCAGTTATGACAACAAGCTCTGCTCAAGCTAAAAGGATTGGATGCATATGTACATTCTTGCCTTTCCACTTTGCGTACAGAGGAGACTTAAAGGTAATGGAGGTAAAGGCCATGCATAAAGTTGTTTAGATAGGAAGGGGAATAATTTTTTTCTTCTTAAAGCTTAATTAATTTACAAACTGAGTTTCCTATATGAACATTCTGGAGGCTGTCCTGGTGTCAGTGAAGACCCAAAGCATTTGATTGAGAGAAATTGGCAGTTAAATTTTGCCATCTTTATTCTTTCTCTTATCAATAAATATTTATTGAGCAATGATTAATAGAAGCAAGACACTGTGTTGTGCATCTTTAGATATAATTCCCACCTCCAGAAAATTACCACTTCCATTAAGGAGCATGGAGGTGAAGACGGGGTGGAGTATCTCACACCTGTATCCTGTATTTACATCACCTCACTTGACCCCCCTAAAGTGAGACCCACAAAGGCAGTTAGTCTTTTCAGGGACACACAGCTAGTAAAAGCAGAGTTAACAATCACCATAGGTCTGCCTTAAACCACCTGCTCACCACATCAGGCTTCCCAGATCACTAAACAGATGTCTTTCTAATTTCACTCAAGCCATTCCTGACTTGCAATTATTTTGTTTCCCTTGCACTCTTCCCCAGAATCTTTCTGGTTACAGACTTTGCCCCTGGCCACAGGGTTTCCTCTAATTGGAGCTGGAGGGAATTTTTTTTTTCAAGTACTTGGATAGAAGAATGCCTAGGCATGCAAGTGGCTATGGTTCCAGTCTTCCCAAGGAAACTAAGCCAACTTTCTTCAGACAGACAAACTGCAAAGACTAGACGGGAGGGGAAAAAAGGCAAATACCTGAGGATGTTTGAATTCTTTGATCCTGCTATCCCTGACACTGGCTCCACCCCTACCCTTTCTGCAGTTTAGTTACATCGAAGATAAATTCCCCATTTTTGTTTAAACTGGTTTAAATTGGGTTTCTGGGTCTTGCAACTAAAAGAGTCCTAATAAAATCATGTTCTTCATTAATTTCTTTCCTGTATAATAGAAAAAAGAGGTATGACTCTTCTCCTGTATTAGCCTTCCCTTCTTAGGCTTCAAGCATCCTAACTTTTACACGCGTGTACGTATAGAATGTTTGTGTCAATAGGAGGAACGACGGGAAAGGATGTCAACACTGGTTACAATAAGAGAAGGAGAGATGAACCTTTTCTTTATAAATCTTTTCATTGTTTCACATGTACTTTTGTTTTTATTTTTATTTTTAAATATCTCTACCTTTATTTCCCAAAGATGCCTTAAGCATTTTTTATTTTTTGGCTGCACGGCATGCGGGTTCTTCCCCGGCCAGGGATCGAACCCGCACCCCCTGCAGTGGAAGCGCGGAGTCTTAACCACTGGACTGCCAGGGAAGTGCTTAAATTTTTAATAAATAAAGTAAAGCAACTGAAAACCCCAAAGTGCTCCATCTCTTTCTAGCTCACATCTCATCACGTGCATGTAACACTTGCCTTAAACACTGATGCCAGTGTATTCCTAGTTTACATTTTATGTTGTTTGTATATTTAGTATGACACAGCACAAATGAGAGGGCATTTCGCAGCTCTGTGAAAAACTGCTGAGGAAGGAAAGCAGTGGTGGGGCACGTGGAGGTAAAAAATGTCAGCGTTCAATTGAATTTTAATGACAAAAGCCCAAGGGAGGTGTTCTGGGAGAGACCTGCCAGCAGCTCTTTCTTTAATATAAAATTGGGTCTTTTCTCACAAAGCAAATCTTCTTTCAGCTGTAAAAGACATTGGTGATTGTGGCGAGTTCTGAGAATTTTCCAGAGACCTATCTTGTTTTCACTGTGCCAGAGAGTTTAACAAACAGCCTTCCTATTCTGAGAAGATGAAGATGATCTTTTAAAATTCTATAACTGTACCCATAAATTCTGTCTGAAAGCAACGGGAAATGAGTTCTGGATGTTACCCAAATAAGCCACCATTCCCGTCTACTTACAGGTGAAGTATCGGATCCTTCGCCAGCTATGGAGATTTAATTTTCTATTAAAAGAAAAAAGAAAAAATGTTGTCCAGACAAAAGTGATATATATAGTTTTTTAAATCTTGTTTTAGCTTTTTTATCTTGAACTTATTTTTATCTTAAAATTTCTCTCAGACATTAATGTCTCCTGTCAGAGTGGAGATGGGCAGAATGGCTGTGGTAGAGAACTGCGGCAGGCTCTGCTTGTCTGTGCAGAGCAACAGGAAGTTGAAGAAGTGGACTCCAGAGTCCTAGCCCTCAGGGAAAGGTCACTGTTAAAACTCTGCAGAAGACTGGGGCAGAGGAGACGAATATTAAGCAGTACAATTTCCACATTCTTGTTATAAAAATGTCATTAATTAAATTGATGATCATCAATCCCCTGTTACTAAAAGTATGACTCCATAGGTTAGCCAAGTGCCTTCAATTAAAAAGCATTGATCTCAAAGGAGAGTAAGTACAGTAACTTGAGACCTTTCTGTAGAAGATTAGCAAACCTGATAAGCCAATCTTCTTAGAGAAGATTGCTCCTAATCACATTAATTTAATGATGATATTAAAACTACTGACTGTGACCAAGGTCGAGAATCTTGTCTTATTCATCTCTTCACATCCTTGTGTTGCCACAGCTTAGGTCCCTGATACTAAGCAGCACAGTGTTTCTGGGGGAAAAATCTTTGTGTTCCTCTTGACACTTCCATCTTTCATCTACCCAATATTTATTCCTCTCCACCTAAAAGAATTCTGATTTTGTTGGGGGTGGCAATGTGCTCAGCTTTAAAAAAAAAAAAAAAAAAAAGCACATTTCCAAGTCTCCTTTGCATGTAGTTAGCAGTGTGTGACAACCTTCTTGTCAAAACAAGATTTTGTGACTGATGCTTTGGGGAGAGTTAAAAAGTGGGGCCGATCTACCTTGCATGCTTTTTGCTCCCCCCGTCTCTTCCTGACTGAGACATCATAGCTGGAGCTGCAGTGAACATCTTCTACCATGAGGTGACTTTGAGGATGGAAGCAAGACGTTATGGAAGAAGGAGCAGAAAGAAAGCTACTGGGACATTGACACCATTATGGAATTGCTATTAGCTCTGCACCGCCTGTCTCCATGCTTTTGTTTTTGTTGTTATGTGAAAGAGAACTTAACTCCCACCTGATGTAAGTCATTGATTTGTTAGTCTCTTTTACTTATAGACAAAAACAGTTCCTGACTACATTCATATTACTGATTAGGATGAAGACACAGAAGGCACGCTTCTATCTACTGAAGACAAAAGAAATGACCAGTATATTGAATGGCAGAAATGAGACATGTTTATAGATCTCAATAGAATTTTGTTCAGAACAAGTCAGGTGAGGAACTTCCCTGGTGGTCCAGTGGGTAAGACTCCACACTGCCAATGCAGGTGTCCCAGGTTTGATCCCTGGTCAGGGATCTAGATCCCACATACATGCCGAAACTAAGAAGTCCACATGCTGCAACGAAGAGCCCGCTGCCACAACTAAGACGCGGTGCAGCCAAAATAAATAAATAAATAAAGTAATTAATTAATTAATTAAAAATATATTTAAAAAAGAACAAGTCAGGTGAAGTGCAACAAGTAATCATTCTGCATCAAGATTAAAATTTTAATATGAGACCAGGATTGATATCGGTTCATGAGGTAAAGTCCTTGGAGTTTTAGCTGTCCATCACCTTAACATGAACACAGTGTAATATGACGCTAATGAAAGAAAGTTCACTTAATTCTGTTGTACTAGAAGTTCGTGTTCAGACTATAGGGAATGACTTTCCCAATGCTTGGAAAACAAATAACTTATTTCATGTTCCAAGATTTGAGAACCAGGACCAATGGGTGAACATCAAAGAGATAAAGATTTTTACCTAATATAGAAATGTTCTATTAATTTGAACTGCATCACAATTAAATGATTGCCTGATAAAGCAGTGAGACTTTATATTGGATATATCACTATATAAACCTGATACCACAGAAAGATCTCTGATTAATAGAGAATTGCCTTAAAAAAACAAACTTCATGTATTATACAATAACAAGACTCCTCATTACAACAAACAAGTTAGGCAGTTCCATAGAAATGGTTATAAGATTTACCTTCTTTAAAATCATGGCATTATAGTGACATGTAAGATAATCAATGTTTTGTATGTTTTCATTCTTCTTTTCTTCAGCTTGAGAAATTCTGATTTCATTTCAAAGTTTGGATCAAATATTTCTATCAGAGAGCAAGTTTTTGATATAAAATGGGGATAAATAATACCTATCTTATAGGGTTGCTGAACGAATTAAATGAGATGATCCACGCAAAGCACTGGCACATAGAGGTTATTTTTTTAAATGTTAGATATTAATACATGGCTGTATTATATCACTTCTCCCTATATTATTTGCTTGGTTTTTTTTAATCCCCCTCTAAATATGAGCATATTGAATGCAGGCAAGAGCCAAGGCCTTCATCATCATACCTTAAGGGCTTAATCCACACTAGTTGCTGGCAGCAATTAATGTATTCATGAAATTTACAGCATAACTATGTTGTATAAACTAAAAAATCATAGTATTCTGGAATTGGAAGAAACCTTAAAAATACTTACAAATGAGAAGACTACAACTCAGAATGATAAAGTGACTTGCCTAACGTTAGAGGAAATGACAGCAAGAATTCGGTTTTTTAAAACTCCAAATCTAGCCTTCCAGAAGCTTCCTGTACAAATAGCTTCAAAGATCTCTGGAATATTCGTATTCCATGTAATGACCAACAGTGTTGCACCCAGTTTTTGTTTGTTTGTTTGTTTTACTTTATTAGGCAACTAATTCTGATTTTGCTGATTCTGATTTTGTTGGGAGTGGCAACGTGCCCAGCTTAAAAGGCACATTTCCAAGTCTCCTTTGCATGTAGAGGTGGCACTGACTACCTTCTTATCAAAACAAGATTTTTTTGACTGGTGCTTTGGGAAAAGTTAAAAATGTGTATAATCCATGCAAGGTGACTCTAGTCTGTTTCCGTTGTAAACGGTGGCCTATTTATCCTAAAATGAATCAACAGCTAATATATCATAGTCATCTCCCAATTTTTAAAACTGTTCCAATATCTATTCAAACTATCATAAGTAGTCAAAAATATAAATGACCACCACATATTAGCCCATGCCCTTTATAAAGATAATTTAAAAAACAATGAAAACGTAATTCCTGGTTCAGTTTCTGGACCTTAGCTACACACACACTTTCCAGTCTTAGCTTGCCACCTCGTGGCCACTTACTCCTGTGCAACTCAGCGTTTGACCAGCACATACAGCAAAGCCTCTGGAACGGAGGAGTTTACACACACATACCCACTTTAAACTTATTTTATATGCAGGTAAATGAGCTGCACCTCAAATTTCACTTCCAGACCAACTTCATTCCAGCAAAGGCTTACAAACCTTAAGTCAGAGAGACAGATGCTGGCAGCTGCAAGTGAAGTGAATTAAAAAACATGCACTCAGAGACAAGTGCACAAAAACCATCTAAATATTTATGGAATAGGACACGCATACACGATGGCTGAAAAGGAGTGTATGTAACTTTTCCTGTGAAGCCAATATGAACATCACCTCTAATAGAGATGGGAAAGCAAGGTAATAACAGGATTTAAATATAGATTTTACCAAATCCAAATGGTGGCAGGGTCTCTCTTCCCACTCTGACAGGGTTATAAAATCTACTACAATGTCTGCTTTCTCTGCTGTAGGTATACGTACATATGTGTGTGTACATGTACATATATACTATTATAACTACTATATAAATTTCCCTGCAAGCAGTATTCTAGGATTGGTAACCTCAGTAAGAACACATGGGTCTCCTGGAATAGATGAGTCAGGTGGTGACAGCCAGCTACCTCCTATGGTTGTGATTAAATGAGTGGACATATCAGGAGCAGTGTCTGACACGATTATTAAATATTACCCATTGTCCTACTAGATAGAGCCAGACTTCAGTCTTGGGTTCCCAAGCCTCCCTTCCAGGATCTTTGAGCTCAGCGCTCAAACTGCTGGTCCACTGAGCGCCTGATTCAATGTATCAGACTTGAAAGCTCTGCTGGAGCATGTCTGCCCTTTGCTTCCCTGTTGTACTTCTGAAAAAAGCTGCCTACACGTTATAGTTTGGTTAGTGAAAAGAAAACAAAACATAGCCAGGCTGTAGGAATGCTGGCTTCCAGCCTATAGTTTTAAAATCGAAATGTAGATTTTCTCTCATTGTCAGGGTTGTAAGCTTAGAGACAGAGAGAGAGACAGAGAGAGAGAGAGAGAGAGAGAGAGAAAGAGAGAGAGAGGGTGCGGGTGAGCACAGGAGCACAATAATACAAGTTAAAAGCTCAATGATTACACACAAGCAATCACTATTTTGTGTTGGAAAGTGCACACCATTATCACACAGAACATTCTGGACGTTTCTGGTTGCTTCACTTCCAGCAGAGGTGCTGTTGCCTTTCATAGTTCTGGCTCATCTACTTCGGCTGGGGAACTGGTGTGGGATCAAAGTTTTGTTGGAAGAAACTAGAGTTGCTTCAGTTTCTCGTTTTATATTGGTAACATGTAGACTACATTTTTTTAAGAAAAACTATTTTTAAAGTGTAAGACACCAACATATGCCATGACATGTGACAACTTATAATTTTGCCTTATTACTAAAATAAGTATATGGCACTGCTTCCCATATTTCCAATGAGAACTTTCCCTGTATAACCCTGCCACTCTCCACCTTCATCCTCCTGCTTTGAAATGGAAACACCTTCAACCAGCAGGACAGAGAGAAAGCGTTCTGAACCAGGGGTCAAGAGACCTGTTTTGTAGGTTTACTGTCACAAGTCATTTAATTTCCCTATATGTCACTGTCTTAATAAAACAGGTTTGCTAATTTTCCTATTCTTCTCATGGAGCAGGGGTTGAGAATTACACTTTAAACTGTATAAATCAGGTTAGAACACCACCCAACTGCCATCATGGATTAGAAAATTTCCTTGGAGGACAGATATACTTGAGAAAAAAACTTTGTAATGCTCCAGTTTTAAGTAGCTGTAAGTAGGTTTAGCAAATACATTAAGGATGCTTTTGAAATTTTCAAATAAGTAAATGTAATGAGTTTACCAGCTAAGAAAGTGGTTTTGTAGGGTTGGAGGTAACAAGCAAGAATTACCAAAAGGTTTCAGTTGTTTGAACATCTGGGTTGTATAGATTGCAGAAGTGTTGTAGAAATATGTAAGAGATTGATGCTCTGTATAATCCCATTCCCCTTCCCATCCCTAAGTGTCTAGGTGTTGCTTAACACTGTGGAGCCTCCGTATAAAAGGGAGGACTTTGACTTGGCAAGGGTGGGGGGCAGTCCCCTGGTGAGGATGACTCCTAGGTACCTGATTTCTAAGAATTTCCTGGTGTGATCTTCTCCTGAAGAGTTTGAAACCCACTGTGTCCTCAAAAGCCCTGTGACTTCAACACCTCACTGCTTCGCAGGGACCTTGGCACATGAGGGCTACTATTACCACCCTGATGCCCCGTTCCTTTTCTCTAACCTCCCCTGTGGGATAGGGGCACTTAGGGGGTCCAGGACTGGTAGCACTAAAGTCTGTGCAAGTGCAGCTTGCAGAATGAACATTCTTTTGCCACACCCACAGCTATTCTGGGGAGCACGAGAACCTGGTAGCTAAGGGGGCAGCAAACAAAACCCCTGACTACAGTCTCAATTATAGGGCTCCCCGTACACACTGACTAGAGTAGAGAGCTGGGCAGAATCCACTCTAGCCCTCCACAGTTGCTTCTCATTTCCTTCTCTCTCTCAGCTCCTTTGGTTTCTGAGTGAACATCGCCAGTAGGGGCCCTTTGCTCCTCTACGTTCCCTACCTTCACGGCTCTAGATTGGCTTCCAGAAGTGGTTTTCCCTCCTTTGGAATCAATATTAAACTACAGATGAAAAAATTTCATAAATGTGGGTCTTAAAAAAGGAGTATCATTTACAAATCATCTCCTAATACTGTTTCCTAATCACTTGGGGAAAATTCCCTCCAGCTACCAGGACAATTTTCACAACATCATTCCAGCTAAAGACACTGAGCAACCTGTTAGCTCCTGTAGCTGCCCGTGTTCTCCCTATCAAGGGATGTACAAACTCTGGAGTCAGTCTGCTTGGTTTCAGCTCTCAGCTCTGCCACATACTAGCTGTGCAATCTTCAGGCAAGACACCTAGACTGTCCTCATCTTAAAATGAGGATAAGAGCACCGAACTCTTAGAGTTGGTGAAAGAATAAATGGAAGTACAAGGAAAGTTCCTAGCATGGTGCCTGGCACATAGTAAAAGTCAAATAATATTAACTGTTTTACTATTACTAGCAGATCTGACACACGGGACTCAGGCCTGGGAAAGCTAGATAGAGCAGGTTCCTGCTAGTCTGTACTCTTGGTCTTGAAGAAAGAATTCAAAGCTCATCTTTATATTCTGCAACTTTATCTTAACTTAACCTGGATCTCCCAAGACTTTTGGGCCAAGAGGATACCATGAAGAAGCTACTTTCCAAAACTCCTTACGTGTACCATGTAGTCTGGAAGCACGCTCTCCACTGAATCTCTTAATTTAGGACTTCA
This sequence comes from Balaenoptera acutorostrata, assembly GCF_949987535.1. Lineage (NCBI taxonomy): Eukaryota > Metazoa > Chordata > Mammalia > Artiodactyla > Balaenopteridae > Balaenoptera > Balaenoptera acutorostrata. The sequence continues at coordinate 71,271,265 of NC_080077.1, forward strand.
GCACTGGACTCAGTCTTCTTCACCACTTCCTACTAACAGCATCTTCTGTGTACAGTCCATCCAATAAATTAGACCAAAAGCTGTTTCAATTTCTCAACTCTGTCAGCCTTCATCTACATTCTAATTCAGAAATATACTTCTCTGGCCATTTCCAGACACTGTGTTACATTACTCCTAAAATCTTAAATTGCAATGCTCTAGTCTTTCATACCTAATTCTTGGCCTTATGCCCACTATACCCTCTCTTTGGCACCATTAAGACCTCCTGCGGAATCTAAAAAAAAAATGATACAAATGAACTTATTTACAAAACAAAAACAGACTCACAGACTTAGAGAATTTATGGTTACCAGGGGCAAGGGATAGATTGGGAGTTTGGGATTGACATGTACACTCTGCTATATTTAAAATAGATAACAAGGACCTACTGTACAGCACAGGGAACTCTGCTCAATAATCTGTAATAACCTAAATGGGAAATGAATTTGAAAAATAGATACATGTGTAACTGAATCACTTTGCTGTACACCTGAAACACACTGGTAATCAACTATACACCAAAATTTAAAAATTGTATATTGAATCTTCTAACCCCCCCTCAAAAAAAAAAAATAAAGACCTCCAGTCCCTTGACCACTCCATTTTCTTTTTTAAAAAAAATTATTCTTATTTTTGGCTGCGTTTGGTCTTTGTTGCTGTGCACAGGCTTTTCTCTAGTTGTGGTGCGCAGGCTTCTCATTGGGTGGCTTCTCTTGTTGCGGAGCATGGGCTCTAGGTGCATGGGCTCAGTAGTTGTGGCTCACAGGCTCTAGACCGCTGGCTCAGTAGTTGTGGTGCACGGGCTTAGTTGCTCCATGGCCTGTGGGATCTTCCCGGACCAGGCCTCGAACCCTTGTTCCCTGCATTGGCAGGCGGATTCTTAACCACTGCACCACCAGGGAAGCCAGACCACTCCATCTTCTTCTGTCCTCTTGGCTTTGTTTCCTACCCTAACCAGGCTCAATTCATTGATGTAATACTCCTCCTGGGACTATGCAACCTCTTCCTTCTTCCTCCTCTATTCAAGCTGAGGAACACTACTGGAAATATTACATAACCATGCAGACAGTGCTACTACAAGATTATGCTTTCCTAACTCAGCTGGGCCTTGAATGCTGATCAGTAATCCTTTTATATTTAGCCCCTTCTCTCATTCTTCACTTCAAACTTTAACATTTAAATGTTGATTTCCTACTTTTCCAAGGCTTGCTGTGGGGCAGGAATGTTCTGTTTCCTAGGAACTCAACATTCCTACTTAACAAACAGACTTAGTCTAAGAGATGTCCTTTCTATTCGGTAATGCTAATACCTCCACCTGCTCTTGAGACCAGGTTCCATCTACTACTCTATGTCAACTTCTGCCTCTTTAATGGGTACCTCCCAGAATTCACAAGTATTCGACTTTACCTTAAAGGCCTTCAAATAAGGTCAGCTCCTGACTGGTTTCCTTCCCCATTTTCTCTCTTCTGGCTTCCATAATGCTCCATACCCTACCTCCTTTCCTGGCTGTCACCTAACCCTTCCTTCCCAAGTCTTCTCTGCTAGTTTTTCTTCTGCCCACTGAGTGTCCACTAAGTATTGGTGTTCCTCAGGGTTCTCTCCGTGGTGACGTATTTTTTTCCTACGTGCTTGCTGCTTCTTTCAATTCCAGCAAAATGTATTAAGTGCTTACTATACCTCGGATTATGGGATAAATGCTCAGGAGATAGAAGACAAAGACAGGATGCTTCTCCTCAAGGGACAGAGCTGTTGTTTCAGACCCCTATAAAGAACTGATCACTATACCTCTCTGCCTTAATGACCTACAAGAACCTCAAACTCAGTATTAACCTTTCCTTCAACGCTATGTTCCTTCTACAGACATACCTGTTTTATTGCTCTTTGCTTTACTGCACTTCACAAATACTGCATTTTTTACAAACTGGAGGTCTGTGGCAACCTTGTGTCCAGCAAGCCTATCGGGGCCATTTTTCCAACAGCATTTGCCCACTTCACGTCTGTGCCACATTTTGGTAATTCTTGCAATATTTCAAACTTACTATTCTGTTTGTTATGGTGGTCTGTGGTCAGTGATCTTTGATGTTACTCCTGCCAAAAGATCACAACTAGCTGAAGGCTCAGATGATGGTTAGCGTTTTTTAACAATAAAGCATTTTTTAAAATTAATTTTTTTGAGTATAGCTGTTTTTGAGTAATGTTAATTCCTGCTGTGTACAGCAAAGTGAATCAGTTATACGCATACACATATCCCCTTTTTTGGATTCCCTTCCCGTTTAGGTCACCACAGAGCACCGAGTAGAGTTCCCTGTGCTCTACGGCAGGTTCTCACTGGCTGTCTATTTTATACACAGCAGTGTATGTGTGTCAAGTCATTCTCCCAATTCATCCCACTGCTCCCGCAACAAAGTATTTTTAAAGTGTGCACATTGTTTTTCAGACGTGATGCTACTGCATACTTAACGGACTAGAGTGTAAACATAACTTTTATACGCACTGGGAAACCAAGAAGTTTGTGTGACTCGACTTATTGCGATATTTGCTTTATTGCGGTGGTCTGGAACTTAAGCCATAGTATCTCTGAGGTAGGCCTGTATATTATCTTGGTAAACAGCATCATCATTCACAATTACCCAAGCCAGAAACTAAAGAATTTTATGATAATCTATTTCTCGCATCTGAACCCCTCTCTACCAAATCCTCCTGACACTTAAAATATGCTGCATTTGTAAAAACTAGTTGGAATCCATAACACTCTCCAGCTACCATTCTACCTTCTCTTTCACAACCAACTTTCCAAAAATAGGTGTTTCCACTTGCTCTCTACATCTCTCAAAACTGGCTTCCGTTCAAACTATGTAATTGCCAAGGTCACTGATTACTTTCTTACCACTAAAGCCAGAGGATGCTTTCCATCCTATTTGTCTCATGATTTTTCCTATCTCTTAATCTACTTTTAAATACTGAGTTCCTCGGAGTTCAGCCCTGGGCCCTTTTCTATACACTTTTTCCTAGCCAATCACCCATTCACAAAACTGCTCCTCTTCCAGTCTCACCTACCTGAACAAATGGTATTTCTTCAACTACTTATTCAAGGCAAAACCCTGGAAATCTTCTCTACTTCTCCCCTCCTCTTCCTTTCCCATAACTCATAATGATCAAGTCCTGTCAAATACTTTTGGTCTCTCCAGTCCATCCACCTTTCTCCTTCAGCCATCACCACTCCACACCGACAGTATCCTCTCTCCCCTGGATGACTTGGACAGCCTTAACTGGTCTACTTGAATTCCCCACTGGAATGCTCTCACCAGAGTGAACTTTTAAAACTGCAAATGTGGGGCTTCCCTGGTGGCACAGTGATTAAGAAACCGCCTGCAGATGCAGGGGACATGGGTTCAATCCCCTGGTCCAGGAGGATCTCACGTGCCGCGGAGCAACTAAGCCCGTGTGCCACAACTACTGAGCCTGTGCTCTGGAGACCGCATGCCACAACTACTGAGCCCGTGTGCCACAGCTACTGAAGCCCGCACGCCCTAGAGCCCGCACGCCACAACTACTGAGCCCGCATGCCACAACTACTGAAGCCTGCGTGCCTAGAACCTGTGCTCTGCAATGGGAAGCCACCACAATGAGAAGCCCGCGCACCACAACGAAGAGTAGCCTCTGCCCAAAAATAAATTTAAAAAACCCCACAAAACTGCAGATGTAAGAATCTTATTCTTTTGCTTGAAACCCAAATGTGAACCCAGGATAAAGTCCAATACAATTAGGTCTAAGACACAGTGTGATGTGGTCCTTGCTTACCTTTCCTTGCTCACTTCAAACGCTATCAGTTTTGTTTTTTTTTTACCATTTCCTCAAAAGTTATTCCCACCAGTTTTTCAGTTTCCCCTTAGTCTGAAGCTTTCTCTGCCTTCCTTCCTCCAATACCTCCTTCTTTAGTGAAGTCTTCATTAACTGCTTCTCCTCACTACAGACCATGCAGGATCATATTCTCACCCTATTATATATTCTTACAGTACCCCTAGAACTAGTAATGATAGTAATTGTGTACTTCTGAGCTCCATGAGAGTTTGAGTCAAGTTTTCTTCAACTTCCATTTAAGCATTCAATAAAATTTTACTACTGCTAAGTACCTATTATGTTTAAGGTACTGGACTAGGTGCTTGGCATAAAGCAGTAGGTGATCTAACTAGAAAGATTTCTGCCCTTGTGCAACCTATAGGTTGGTTTTGCTGCAGTGGTGGTGGTGGCGTGAGATTTAAACACAGCAGAAAAAAAGCCATTACAACTCAAGATGAATGTTATCAAGGAAGTTGAGTGCTGTAATGGAGTAACTGGCCATGGGGCTAGAGAACCTAACTTGAGAAACCTAGGTAGTGACTTCAGAGTACTGAGAAAGGAATAGGTTGAAGGCGGGGTGGGGAAAATGACTTTGATATGACATGATATGCCTAACTATGAGGTAGGCAGCTGAACATGAAAGCCTGGAACTATAAAAAGTTTGGTCCTAGGGTTATGTGTTCAGGTATGACAGGTACACTGATAATACTAAGCTCCACAGAATGGAAACCATCCAAAGAGAGTGTAGAGTCACACAAGGAGCCAAAGGTCCAGGTCCTGGAAGAGCAACTAGGATTGGAGTCAGTGATGGAGCAGCCAGAAACGGTAAGGATAAGGAGAAAGCCAAGAGACAATGCCAAGAAAACCAAGAGAAAATACTTCAAAGAGGAAGTCATCAACCCTACTGAATGCTCCTGAGGCAGTAAATGAGGGCAGAAAAAGAACCTACAGGTATGACAGCATGGAAGAAACTGGTGATCCTGATGAAAGCAATTTCAGCAAAGTTGTAGGGACACACAAAGTGGTAGTAAATGAAAAATGGAGGCAATTCAGATTAGTTATGATGGGAACTAAATAAAAGGGGTTATAGTTGGATGGGATCAAATGACCACTCTCCACACCCCTTTCTTTCAAGAACAGTAGCTATTAGGGACATATTATGAGCTGTTGGAAAGGATCTAGTAAAAGATTGATGAAACAAGAGTAGTTAATTCCAAGTTTTTGAGAAGGTGAGGAGGGATTGGCTTTCAACAAGTAGAAGAAAGTGCAGATATAGATGGGTTTGTAAATTTAGTGATGAAATTTGAGAAAGTTCCTGTCAAATTTTTGTATTTTCTCAGCAGAAAAAAAAAGTACATAAATCATTTAAGTTTGTGCAAACAAGTTGTTATAATAAAACTGCAGAAAAATTGCCAGTTTTGAGCCTATTTAAGTTTTGAGATTATAAACCTGCCTGTTGTTAACAATTTTCTCCCATTCAACTGCTCAAGAGTAGACAGAAAACTGTGATTTTTCCAGATCATGACATAAAGGGAGGTGCAGGGGTATGGTCTGAGGATATTTGCAAAGTGGGATCTAGTCTCTAAGCCAGACAAGTTGAGGACAGGGAGTGAACTGATGAATAGTGAGCAAGTGGTAGCATTAACTGTTAGTCGTGATGAGGTAGAAATACCTTTTAATGGAGGTATCTCGAGCAGATGAGCTGGAGAAAGATTGTGGTTGGAGAAAGGGAATCTGAATTCCAGATTTGGAAGTGATACAGGTTTCGATTATGTCAAAGCGTAGGGCTCCCATTTATGGAGCGATCACTGAAATGAGAGGTACCTCTAATGAGCAAGGTCATCAGGAAATAAAACAAATTTTGTTCACTGAGTGGTAGTGTTGGGCGGCATAGATAGTGACAAATATAAAAATTAAAAACACTGGTATGGAGAATGAACATGTGACATTTCATTACAGAGTGATCCGGGTGGCTCTCTGATGAGGTGACATTTAAGCTTTACTATACAAATGGAGGAATAAGCATTCCAGACAGAGGAGTAAATATGTGTAAAGGCCTTGAAGTGGTGGTGTTGGTGATGGGGAAGCTTAGTATGTGCTCCAGAAGATGGAAGCATCTGGAAAATGGGAAGTAGCATAAGAATGTCTGGAGAGGTTGGCAGGGACTTTGAGTAAGGAGACTGGATTTTAATCAAAGTGCACTTAATGTTCAATAAATATTATTTGGATGTAGGGTGATGAAACATTAACAACCAATACAGCAGGAGAATCAATCCAATTGGAATGGATAAACTGACCAATCAGAATATAATCACCACGTGTAAACAGCTGGTACAGGTGCACTGGTGCACACCTGCTGATCATCAGCTCTGGCTGAATGAATGACATTTTAGATGGCTGTTTCCCAAAGCATGTTCCTTAGATCACTAACTTAGTGGGATATACCTAAGTATTAACATTAAAAATTTTTTTAATGTTCACGGTCATTTAAGTCTGAAAAATTCCCACTTTAACAGTTAACATCTTTTCTGTACAGCAGAACCTCTCAGTCTTCAATATGCTGATGTGCACTGGATTCTTTAAGGGGAGCTACAGCATGCAGTTTAGAAAACGCCTTTCATCACTGCCATCACCTTCCCACCCACTGATATCACACTACACTAAACATTTTGAAAAAGGCTGCCTTACTGCTCCACTTCTTAACACCTCTCACATTCATTAGTCTCTTTCTCAACTCCAGTAACATTCTTTTTTCTGGCGCCCATCAATTTTTGCACGGGCTATTTCAAGTCTCCCTGCTTTTAACCTCCAACTTATCCAACCTATCCTCTATACAGTGCCAATTATCTTTCTAAAATCGGTACCTGATCAAACTGTTCAATTGAAATGCATTCAGTAACCACTTAAAAAACAAAACATGATAAAGACTAAATGTGGCAAACAAGAACCTTCACGACCTGGCCCATCAGCCTCCTCAGCTTCAGCTTCTCCAACTCCCTATCCTTCCACACAGACCACCTGCAATACTGCAAACGCACTATGCCGCTTGCTACCTCCTGCCTAGAATTCCCCTTTCCCCTCTGAGCAGCCGCCGACCACTCATTGATCTTTCAAGACCCATCTTTCTAGAAACACTCATAACCACCTACCTCTTTTTCCCTGAAAAACAGAGCATTCTCTCCTTGATGTCTCTAGCTTCCATGTACTTTTGTCTTAATAACTATAGCAACTGTTTGCTAACCTGATGATCAAAATTTGCCTTTGTAAAACTCTGTCCAGCCATTTAAAATAATTAATTATGCTGAATTTAACATCGCTGAAAATTTCTCAAACTGTTATATTTCACTTAATGATGTATTCTGAATAACATGTTCTGATCTGTAAGATTCAAATTCTCTGCATTTAGAAGAGGGAAAAAAATCCACGTTTCAAAGGATGAAAACTTAGGCAAATTTACACTGTAGGAAGAAAATATCTCAAAGACAAGAGATTGCGGAAAATTATACCATGAAAAATACATACTTTTTGATACTTTTTTAATACTTAGGCATTACATTCTGTATCAAATTTTACCAACATGCTGTTGTTCTATAAATTCATTATTTATTTTATACCATAATTTGATTTTTCTGTTCCATGCTAAAAAGCCCACTATTCCATAATTACTTTTAGCATACAGTACCTGGAATATAAAAAAATTAACTCAATGTTGGCAAACTGCCCCCCCCGACATGTAGGAGAACAATTACAGAAGTTCTAGTGGTTAATTTTCTTAAGCTAATGAGCAAAAGAAAAGCCCCAGTACACTGGCATTTTCCCTTAACAGGCTCTTCACGACATTCATCAGAAATAAACCTACTTACTGCTGTACTACACAGGGCAGTTTGCCAAATGCCTACCTTTAAGATCTAGGTCAACTTCTAAGAAAACTGTACGGAAACATTCAGTTGTTAACAAAAATTTAATATTAAAATGACTCAAAGTTAAGTTATTATTAATTTAGAAAAAAACATGTATTAATCACCCATAAGAACAACTTTTATTTTAATAAATAACAGTGGGCTTACCAAAGGATAGGGATTTTAATGTGTCAAGTTTTATGCATATTGGTAATAAACCTTAAGGAGGTGAAACCAACTATTCAATATAACCCATTCGGCCCTAAAAATAAAACTATAATACTTTAATAATAAAACTTAAAAAAATATTTTCCAAAAGAAAATAATTCACTCCTTGACCATGCTTATTTATTCAGAGTACCAGCAATTTCAGTGAATGTTAAGTGCTTCATTTTTCCTGCAAGTCTGATGTTGCAAAGAGAATATACACATTTTCAGATCACAATATCTCAGGCTAATAATATTGTGAATGCAACTGGTTTATAACAAAGTCAAAAATCAATGCTACTATTTATGGCAAACAGAAACAAAAGTAAATTTGAAAGGATGTTTTCTTTTGTTTCCAGTACTGATTTTAATTGGAATTCAAAGGAAGGTCATAAACTCTCCTGAAATAACCTCTATCTCTGGCCGTAAATCCACAGTATAAATATGGTGAATAAAGCTAATCTATAAGAGCTAACTATATACTGAATAACCAAAATAATCAATTATAACAACTAATACTGCTCTGAAAGACCAATCTAATGAAAAAAGTATCATTAGATACGGTGGGAAAATACAGACAAATCTGTACAATCTAACATCTATAAACAGTAAAATCAAAACATCCAACTTCCTTATAGAAAGTGTTTCATCTATGTAATTATAAATGTTTAAGGACTCTTGCATTTTATAAACACAAGATGGGCTCACTTTGATGATACCAATTTTAAGATTTATAAAAATGTTTAAAAAAATCTTTCCACAAAAGTTTATACAGTTTAAAGCTATACACCAATCTATAAATCTCAGAAAATGGGGGGAAAAAAAACAAATAAAACCCAAAAACCTTTATAAGATCACATGTATAAAACAAGAAATGAAATGTGATTTTATTTAAGGCAATACTGGGCTACTTCACAAATCACCACCTCAAATATTTACACTGCTCCACACTACTAGTTTCTATCACATTCACAAAGGATTTTTTTTTAAATACCAAATGTTTAAAATCTTTGATGTAGTAAATTCTTTATTCACATTTCCATTATATTTCATGGAATCATAATAACTATATCCAATTAGAAGCACTGAAAAGAAAACTGCAGCTATAGGAAACTGCTGAAGAATCTGCTTTAATTTCACATGAGTACCACCCAAAAAATCCTGGAGGGTAAATTTACAAAGCAGAGCAAGGTGTTGATATAATGTGCCTACTTCGTGAAAAGTAATTTTTTGAGATAGTCTTGTAAATAAATGTTTTATGTAAAAATCAATGAACTATGGCAGAGTTTCTAGTTTTAGTTAAAAAAATTCTTAATTTAAAACAATAAAAGAACAGTTTTAAAAACTTGATCACTTAGTTAAAAATTAAAATTCCAAATATAAATGTGTCATTTAATAGTTTAGACTTACACACTGCTGGTGGCAGCAAATGATTTACAATAATAAATATATACAAAAAAGGTATCTACAAACAGAGTACTGTTACACATGAGCAGTGACCCGGTGAAACATATCAATCACACAGACAATTCAGTTTAGTTCATGGAAAGGGCAACTGGCTGATAGAAATTTGAGGTTTAGCTCAACTATTTACAGTAACTGAAATACTGATTCTGTTCCTCAAGTCCCATAGGGATAAAAAAAAGTTTTACATGACAAATGTCATGTTGATTTTTTTTTCCTTTTCTTTTTTTCTTTTTTGGCCAGGTTAATTCATGTCAGCAACAACAAAAGAAAAACAAAAAAGTTACACAATTCTAGCATGCTTGATGGCTTCCTATTTAAAATAAAACTGTAAATAATGTATTAATAGCACATGTGTTATTAGTTCTGCCCTCTCCCCGTGGCTTTGCCCATACTGATTTCTTTCATAACAGACACATCTGGATCATTTGAATGCACTTCAAGTTTTTTCAGACTGACGGTAGGTTTCATTTCCTGAAGTTGCTTTAAGACAAGCTCAGTGCAATCTTTAAGAGTCTTGTCTAAAACAATTTTTACATTATCACTGCACTGAAGCTGTGATGGATTGGCAAACTGTACAAAGGTTTCACTTTCTTTACAAGAACATATATGATTTCCACTAGTCACAGCAGTCTTGTCAACATTTTTTCTTGCATTTGAATGGGATCCTTTTTTATTCCCACTATTTGGATGGTCTTTGTCAGTATTTTTCTTCTGCTTCACTGCAGACTCCTCAAGAAACTTCAGAAATGATACTTCGAATCCCATTGGTTTAAATGAGCTCCAGTCAAAAGATGCAGGATGCTCCTCAGTGGTTTGTATTGCAACAGCGGTTTCTTCTTCCTTGTGCATACTACTCAACTCAACTGCCAGTGCTGGTTCAGCTTTTTCAACTTTCCTCTTTTTATTTTGGGAGACATTTTTTTCTTTATTAACTCTCTTCAAATTACTTGCTTTTTGTTTTTCTGACTGGCAGGGGTTATCTTCCTGAAAATCTTTACTAACATTTGAAGAGGTCTGAGCTTGGGTCTCCACACTTGTGTTGTCTTCATTTATTAATTTGGTAATAAATAATTCTGTTAGCTCATCCACTTCATCTTTTTCATTTTTTTCAACTTCCTTCTGTGGAACTACAGTTGTTCTTGAGTTATCATTGCTCTCTGATATACCTGTGTCAGAATCTTTCACATCACTCTTTTCAACTTCTTGCTCAGAAGTTTCCTTTAATTGTGAGTTACAACACCGTTTGAAGACAATGAGAAGATTGCGGTGTTGTGATGTAAATGCCTTAGATAATTTATGGCATTTATAATGTCTAATTATATTGCTTTCACTTGTAACAACTGATGTACACCCCTTTATCATACATGGATACTGGGTGACAAATCTGCTCGTACACTCAGATAAGGCATCATTTCTAGCCTTTATAGAATATACATGCTTTCCACGTTTCAGAGAATAAGGCTTATTTTCTTCAATCTGCACAATCTTTGCAGTCTTGTTTTCCAAATTATTTTTTTTCTTTCGTTTGGTCTTAGGCATTTTGGTTCCTTCCCTTCCAGATCTGTACTTTGTCCCCCGATGTTTAGACTTTGTCTTTTCTTGGTTTGCCTTGCTTGATATATTTTCCTGACCAGGTGTTAATCTTCTTGGCCGAATCAGATGAGCTTTATGTTTGTCATTATGCTTATTAAAAATGTGTCGGAGGAGATTAGACCGGGTTGCATATATTCGGTCACAGCCTTCACAATCACACTTGTATATGCCATCTTCTTCAGTTTTACTTACCCTTGCCCCAATTCCATGATCTGCCTCAAGATGAACAACATAGTTCAAATATGTGGTAAATGAAGATTTACACTCTGACTGATCACATGGAAATTTCCCAACATCCACCGAAGCAGTCATACTTTCAATTTCCTCAGGAGACATCTCGTGAAGTTTCATGTAGTGTTGTATTAGGCCAGTAATTGCTTGGAAAATTCGAGAGCAGTCACTCACCTGACATCGAAATTCTTTCACAGTTTGTTTAGTTTCAATTTCTTCACTTTCTTTACCAGCTTCGCTTTCCTCTTCAACCTCTGCAGAAAATGCAGGTAGATCTGATTTGTGCACAGCCTGGTAATGCAGAATTAAGTTTTGCTGTATTGTAAAGGCGGCAAAGCAACCCTGATGAACACATCGATAAGGTCTGTAGGGACTGTATCTTGTGGGAAACTCAAGAGATTGAGAAACTGGCTTCTTGCGTTTTCTCTCCTCCTTTTCTTTTTTATGTCTCCTAACTTTCCGTACTTTGGTTTGTACATTTGTGAGAGAATTTGTATTACATTGTTCTGAAGTAACTGTAATCACTTGTGAAGAACTTTCTGTTTTTTCAGGATTTTTTTTTTCTAAAAGTTGTTTTTCTGGGATCACTGCTATATTACTGAGGGTATTTTCTTTCATTGCTCCCAATTCTAAAGCAGGCTGGAATTCCCTTTTATTTTCCTCTGTTGTAGCTAGCTGTCTTTTTACTTGTGTAATTCGTGGGGCTGACGAATTTTCACTCTGAGATTTTCTTCCATAAGGCCTTTTTATTTTTAACTTTACCATTTCTTCTGTGGTAAAATGATGTACCAACTGACAGTGTGCCCGGAGATTCGAATTTCTTGTAAATGTCTTTGTACATGTAGGTACTACACATTTAAATGGAGCAAATTTCAACTGATTCTTCTTAATTTCAAGAATCATCTCTGGAGTGTATTGATGAATTTTACCATAGTGCTTAAATAGTGCATCTTTTGTCATAGCACTGTAATTACAGCCTTGGTTTTGACACACAAAGGGTTTATTAACTCTGTCATTAAACTGAATGTTGCTTATCATTTCAGAAACTGGCTGAACAAGTGTGACATTTGGAATTGATTTAACAGGAGTGGGAGTCAGTGTCACTGATGTATTTATCAGTACACACTGGGGTGCTGGAGAGGACAGGTCGTTTTCTAATTTTAATTTCTGTAAGCCTTCTAAAATCTCCTGTACTTGATCCTCCTTATGTAATATTTCAGACTGAGGAATGTTACTTTTTGTCGGCATGACACCTATGAAGGAGGAAAACTGAGAAGAATCAGATAATTTGTTATTTTGTACAGTGTTTACTGAAGGAAGCTGAATGTTATAATTTATTTGAGCATTCTGTGATGTTTCACCAATACCCTGAGATCCACTTTTTACCTCAAGTATTTGAGAATTCATAGCACTTTTAATAATTTCAAGAGTCTTTTCAAAGTTTTGTATAACATTGTCTTCAGAAATCTGCAAATCAGAAGTTATTGAAGGTGTGCATGAATTCAAAGCCATCATTTGGGAATCACCATTTTCAGTTTTTAATGTTAAGGGAGCTAACACTGTATGGGACTCAAGACTGGTTTTAAAGTTTTCTTTCACATCAGTTATAAACAACTGATTGTCAACATTATTTAATTTCTGTGTTAGATTTTCCACCAAACCCTGAGGTTCACAATTGGGAATTACAGTTGAATGAAGGTTAGTAGTTGGTATCTCAATCCTCTTTGCTATAAGTCCCATTGCCGTTAAGTCACTTGTTACCAAGTTTTGGGGAGCATTAGGGGCAATTAGCGGAGGAGCAACTTTCTTTCTTCTCTTAGAAGCACTGTTTCCCTTTTTATTTAAATGACTAGACCTTGTGTTCTGAGGACCACTTATAACGGAAACTCGTGAACTGTTACTGATAAAATTTTGTGATGGCCCACTAGAATTAGGGAATGAACTAGAGCACAGACCATTTTCAACAGTCTTCAGTAGTAAGTCATTTGCTGGAAAAACAGGCAAACTGTTGCATTCCTCAATGGAGGAAGTTTTGGAGTTTCGTGTCCTATTCTGGTCTGTCAGCAGGGGGTTTGCGTGGCATACAGTCTGCAGCAGGGATGGCACAGGTGGATTTGGCATCACCGTTGCATTTACTGGTGCTGGGTCTGAAACACAACCTGGGGGGACATGAGAGAGCACATCAGCACCCTCAAATGTACTGGGAATGCCGGCAGTTTCCAAAGCCTGTTTAATAATTTCACTTCCCTCTTGACTAACACTTGTATTAAAGTTAGTCACACCACTCCGAGGAAATGTATTTGGTAAAAATGCTGAGGAGCGATTTTCAGCAGCAAGAAGTTGCAGGAATGATGGATCTTTAAAGCATGCTCCTGGACCGAAGGCAGACTGCTGCGGCTGCTGTGAGTTTACCGCATTTGTGGAGAGAATCATGCTGGCAAGAAGGGAAGGCTGCCCGTTACTCTGCAGAAGTTCTTGAGCAATTTCTGCCCCGTCCAGTGGTTTACAGTAAGATCGCTTAGACAAGTGTCCACCCAGAGATCTGGGGTTAGTAAAAGCCCTGTAACACCTGCTGCAAATAAATTTCCCGTCTCTGATAATTGCCGGCCACTTAGCCCTTTTGTTGTGCTTGGGTTTTCTTTCCTTCCCATTTGGGCCCTGCCCACGGTCTTTTTTCACTTTTTCCAGTGCAGACTGTTGGGCACTGGTGCCACTGAAGTCATCTGCAACATTGACTTGTGCAGGAAAAACTGCATTCTCACCATTACCTCCCTTTAGAAAAGGGGAATTAGTGTTTCCTTCAATCTGTGAGGAAAAATGATTTGTATTATTTTCCAGCTGGGAAAAAACAGAATTAGTCCCACTATCTGCTGGTGAAGGGAAGAGAGACATTGAACTACTTTCTGCAGGTAACGGAAGGAAAGGATCTGAGCCGCTGTCGATATTCAAAGGCAAAACTGTTTTGGTTAGATCTTCCATTTGTGCTGGCAAGGTAGTACTAGATAAATTTTCCATTTGGGAACATAACATACCACCTTGTTCATTTTTATCCTGAGAAGGTATATTTGGATTTATGACACTTTCCACTGAGGGCAACAGTGGAGCTGACACATTTGCTAAATGAGCTGGGAAAATGGAAGGTGAGACGTGCTGCAACTGATTAGAACAAGTAGGATTCCCATTGGCTTTGGTCTGTGGTGTAAAAAATGCATTATTAGAGCTGCTCACCTGTGATGGCAAAAAATAAACAAACTTTCCATTATTTGGTGTACTTAAGTTGTTAGCCTTCTGACCCCTTTTGCTTTTGCGCTGCATTTTGAATGCTGCATACTGGTCGGGGTGTGCTGTCTTCATGTGTTTCCCAATACTCTGTGAAGAGTTATAGGTTCGAGTACATCCCTCAACCTGGCAACTGAATTTCTGAACTGGTGCTTTTGGAGGCACTGATGGAGTTCCTAAAGAATTACTGAGGTTGGGCTGTGGTGGAACAAATGTGATACTTTCTAATGTCTTCAGAGGTAAATTATAAAGATTGGACGATGTTTTAACATTACCTCCACATTCAAACTTGGCAGTTGGTAAATTGCTTTGAAATCCTGCCTGATTTTGCACAGAAAAGGTCATCAGGTTGTTCACTTGTCTTTCTAAGTTTTGTGGAGTAAGGTCATCTATTTTGAGGGCTTCCGAATCTACTAAAGAATTCTGAGTAATCTGGGCTTCGTTAAAACAATCCTGTTCTTTTCTCTCTTGGAAACCTGTATGACACAAATCATTACAAGGATCTTCAACTGGTGTATGTAAGTTTGTGACCAGTGATTCACCAGTGCCTTGCACAGCTGAGTTTTCTTGCTTTCCAAAGTTATCCTCAATCCCCTGATTGAGGGATACCTTAATGGACACAGCGACCTCACTGGCCTGAAGCAGAGGAGCAGGAGCAGGGTTTTCCAAACCATCTGGCAATGGTCCATCAGCTTGCCTGAGCTCTGAAGCAGAAATCCGGTCTTGTCTGGTCACAGGTGATTCTGCCTTGCTTTTATCCCAAGCATCACTTCTATCTGCTGGGAAGGTGTTTTCAATGTTATTTTCTGAAGGAAGCACAGATCCTCCTTTCTCAGTGTTCCCTTCTGCGTTCTGATTCACTCTGGAAGGCTGAACAGAATCTCCAGATGAATTAAGTTGGTCTTCAGGAGGCAGCACTTTTTCAGGAGTACTGTGATCATCCAGATGCTTTTCTAGTTCACTCTGAGAACGATAAACTTTACCACAACCTGTGAACTTACAAGTATAGGTATTATAATGTTGCGCTTCATGATCATATAGTAAATAAGCTTCTGAAAAAATTCTGCCACATTTAGGAAACATGCACTTTGCTCTAAAAACTTGATGCTCCTTTCGGTGGGTTAAGAGCTCTGCGTAACTATTAAAACCGGCCTTACATTTCATTTGTATACAGATATATGGTTTACTGCCACAGTGCATTTGTAAGTGATCATTGAGATGAGTAACACTTACAAAATGCCGTCTACAGTACTGGCAAATAACTTTTTTGCTTTGCATTTCAAGAAAGCGCTTGGCATCTTCATTATCCTTATGTCCCTTTACATGAGCAATTAAATTTTTAAAGTACTTAAAGCCCTTTTTACAAAAAGTTACAGGGCAATTGAATTCATTAACAGGTACTGGTTTCTGGACTGGGATCACCTCTGGCTCATAAGATTTGTCTTTGTCATCAGTTTCATCATCTGAACCATCATTATCATTAAACACTATGAAGTCTGTTGAATAGAGACTATTCTTCTTGATAGGCCGCTGTTCCTGCTTGGCCACAGCATTAGTCTTCTGATTCTCGTTGGTAGTTGTGATCTTAGGAGGCCTTCCCAACCTCCTTAATGGTTTCATAGCTGCTAGTCTCTCTTTACTAGATTGTTTAACATGCAATGTGACGTGAGGGACAAAAGTTTCTTTAGAATTAAAGTTCTTTGCACATATGGGGCAACTGTAAATCCCATCTTTGTAATGTTTTTGAGCATGTCGTACTATTCGATGACCAAGGAATTCTTTGTCACACAGCACACAATACTGCATGTAGGCTTGCCAGTTCCTGAACCTAGCAGATATAAATCCCCTCTCTCTTAGTTGTTTTATCTCTCTCTTTTTCTGCTTTTCATCACAAATGTCTCTAAGAAGGCCAGAATTAGCACCAATTCCACCATTCATGGAAGTTTCTTTACTCTCTTCCTGATAGTCTGCTACTTTCTCATAAACCTCACTGTCATTTAGTTCATCTATTGAAGACACAATGGATGCTTCTTCTCCCATTAATGCAAGACACTGTCGTTTTAAGGTTTTCCAATCCCAGAATTCTGGATCAAAGGGCCACTGAGTTTTCAATACAAGTAAGAGCTCACAGCGTAGAGAATTTGGTATTGGAAGATTCTCTTCATCATATTTCTGGTCTGGTTGGTTATACAACATTTCCACAGCATAATATGCATCTACTGTAGGCTCAATAAGAAATTCACTCAGTTGACAAGCACGTTTAACTTCCAGATCATCAGGCAACAAGCACGAAATGGTCTTGCAAATAGATATTTTCACTTCAGTATTTTCTGTAGATTCCAGGCGAAGAGCTTTTACACATAGTTCTATACAAGTGGCAAGTCCAGCCCCTTCAGTCTGTGAAAAAGCAAGTGAGAAATGTTATCTTAATTTACACTCATCAACACAGATTCGAGAATTTAGTAATTTTAAAACTGAGGTTTGCTTTTCTCAAATTTTGCAATAGCCAATATATGCAGATACCCCTTCCAAAGCATTGTAGCTTTGTGTGTGTGTGTGTGTGTGTGTCTATGTGTGTAATGAACTGTAGAGAATAGCAGAAAAAGCATAAACTTCGGGAGCTAAGTTAAGACATGAGTATAAAATCATCTAACAGCTAGGCAAATTTGGACATTATTTAACTTCTCTGACCTTTCATATCACAATATAAAATAGAGATCAAAACAACACAAACTTCATGAAACTGCTGTGAGCATTAATAGATATCGTGTATCTAAAGTAGTTGGTATAGTTTAGTATCATGTCTGGCACACAGTAAGTGATCAATAAATATCATTAACTTTATCACAAATTTCATTTCCTAAGTTTATATTTACAATCCTTCTGAAACAAAACCCTTAGTCCAATTACAAAACTGAGAATGTCCCCATAATTCCTAACTCATTAGTAATGAAAGGAGATTTTCACATTTAAGAGAATAAAGTTATTTGTTCCTTAATATTGGGAATTCTAGTTCTATCATAAATTTGAATGCCAAATCACCTACCTCATGGCTGGACCATCTATTTTTTTTTTTAAGATTTTGTTTGATGTGGACCATTTTTAAAGTCTTTATTGAATTTGTTACAATATATCTTCTGTTTTGTGTTTTGGTTTTTTGGCTGTGAGGCATGTGGGATCTTAGCTCCCTGACCAGGGATCGAACCCACGCCCCCTGCACTGGAAGGCGAAGTCTTAACCACTGGACCACCAGGGAAGTCCCTGGACCATCTTAAGAATTAGTAGTAGCAGGAGACACAATAAACTTTTTTCCTTTTGAATTAGCATCTTGAACTATTATTATAATATAGCAGTAATAAAGGTAAGACTCATTTGAAAGATACATGTAATGAAGAAATAAAAATGGGTTTTAAAAGGCTAAAAGAGAACAAATATATGAAAAATAAGCCAGTCACAAGATGTGGCCACATTCATGGGAATGAAATATGTGTGACATAAGATCAAAGGGCAAGAAAGTCAAAAAAAGTCCAAAAAAGCTGAGAGGATCTGTATTTTTACAGGTTAAGAAGGAAATAAAATATTTTACTAAAACAGAAGCTTAGATTTGTGGGCCAAAAGGAAAATGAGTAAAAGAGGCTGAGATGCTGAACTGGCCATCTTAATGTTATAAATACATTTGAAACCTTAAGAAATAAGGCTAACAAAACAAACTATGTTAAAATTTTTATTCTTCTGAGTTTTCATCTTTGTGTGTGTGTGATTGAAAATTAAGTTTATAGGTAATATTCAGATCATAAACTGGTTATGTAACAACTGTTTTTAAGAGTTGAGTTTGAATTCACAATTTCCCATACGTACAATGTGATTAAACAAGTAATTAGCCCATAAAAACCTATTTAGTAGTATCAGTTAATAAAAGTACTGATAGCACCAGCTTGAATTTATGAGTCACTGGAGCAGAAACCTAAGTGAGATCCATTCAGAGAAGGAATAGAGACTCATCCCCCTCTCTAGCACAGGCACAGCAGCAGGCAATCTTCTGAAAAATGCAAGGTTTTATCTTTGGTACCCCCCTTTTCTATTCCTTTCCTCTGGGCTGCCTAATATCCTTGACCCAAAGCTACCCAAGGCTTACATGCTGATATTCCTTCCCCATTAACATCCCATTCAGCTCTTCCCTATCCACCCACAGCATCATGGCTTACCCTGCTTTAAAATTCTTAAATGGTTATTACCCGTGTCTTTCAGAATTAAATATAAACTTCTTAGCACAGAATGAATACAAAAGGGCCCTCACAATCTGACCTATGCCTCATCTGGTCTAGCCTCATCTTTTATCTTTTCCCTACCCAAATAGCCTACACTCCAGGCAATGTGAACTGTAGTTCCCCAACTACGCCATTCTCTCACGTCTTGATACAACTTGTGATATTGTAATATACTGCTAAGAAATATATATTTTGGTCTCCCCCCACCCCCAGTTCCCACATAGCTCCTAAAACCTTTGTAATTTCCTAAGTAATAATAGCTATAGGGGCATCTTTTGTTCCCAGCTTTTGAAATAGGTGAAATGAGTGTTTTTTGGTTATTCATAATAAGGCCCTTTCGATCACACTGGAGTTTATTAATGAGATGATTTCTGAAAGCCCCTAGATAACCACAGGCTGGGGGCTGGCTGTCAGGGGAACCAACCTGTGATCAGAGGGTTGAAACTTTCAGTCCCCCTCCTCTCCCTCCAAGGAGGAGAGAGAGGATGGAGGCTGAATCTATTACCAATGGCCAAAGAAGTCTCTATAAAAACCCATAAAGAACTCGGTTCAGGGAGCTTCTGGGTTTGTGAACAAGTAGAGGTGGGGGAGAGTAGCTCACTCTCTCCCCCATACCTTGCCCTGTGCATCTCTACCATCTGGCTTTTCCTGAGTTGAATCCTTTTAAAATAAACCAGTAATCTAGCTGGTAAACTGTCTTCCTGAGTTCTGTGAGCCACTCTAGTAAATTAATCAAATCTGACCAAAAGTTGTGGAAACCTCTAATTTATAGCCAGTTGGTCAGAAGCACAGGTGACACCCTGGACTCAAGACTGGTAGTTGACGTTGGGGAAGGAGGGCAGTCTTGTAAGACTGAGCCCTTAACCTGCGGATTCTATGCTATCTCTAGGTGAACAGTGTCAGAGTTGAGTTAAATTGTAGGACACCCAGCTGGTGTTCGGAGAATCAGAGGACTGCCTGGTGCGGAAAAAAGTCTCCACACACTTGGTGATCAGGAAGTATTCAGTGAGTAGTGAATAGAGGAGAAAACAGTTTTTTCTTTACACTACCTTTCATTCTTTTTCTGTTACTAGGAACACTCTCCCTCTCCAGCTTTGTTTAGCCATCACTATTTGAGAGTCTGAACAGACCAGCGGGTTAGAGGGCCCTCTTCTTTTATTCAATCAGCACCTACTTTATACCAGGCACTATGCTCAGCAATGTGCTCTCCCTCTCAGGAGTCTCGATATTCCACTATATTTGAGAGACCCATATTACATTGCAACTGTTAGTGTGTCTCCATCAATAAATATGAGATCCTTAAGGGCAGGGCTATATTTTTCAACTCTCTGACTTCAGGGGTCTAGGAAAAAGCATAAATAAAATGATGAACCAAGCTATCTGCTCCATTTCCTTTGCAGATCTCAATTAGAGTTTAAGAAGGAAACAATTATTTTAGGTAATATGTGAGTAGCTAGGCAATAATTTTCAACAACTCCTGGAGTTTTGGGGAGAAAAAGGGGGGGGGCACCAGTTAACTCAAATCATCAACCTTGAGGCTAAATTTCATCATGTTAAAAAATGAGGAGTTACACTAGAATGCAGTCACTACAACATAACTTTAAGGTCTCTTTCATAGTCCTAAAACAATAATCATCTATGAGTCTACTTTTAAGATAAAACCTCTGTTTGATCAGATTTCAGAAAATAAAAACAAAGGGAGACATTTCATGCAACGGGAACCAAGATTTTGGGGCAGAGCAATTACCACATTGCACATGATCCTGCTCCCCTGGACAACTTTCCCAAGCTATTCACGCTTTAAGTGCTTTCTTATGTGCTTTACTTCTGAGCCCAAAGTCTCTCTAGAAAAGCACTACTCAATAGAACTGTCTGCAGTGATGGACATGTTCTTTATCTGTGCTGTTCAATATGGTAGCCACTAGTCACACGGAGCTACTGAGCACCTACAATGTGGCTACTGTAGCTGAAGAACGGAATTTTATATTTTACTTAGATTAACTAGCCATAAGTGTCTGATGGCTACCATAATGAACAGTGTAGCTCTTGTCCAAGATTTTTCCCCCCTCTCCAACAAGGTCTCCTTGTGAGCAGGGTGTAAGGTTGAGGGAGGAGAGTCCCTTTTACCTAACCTCCTCAATTCCACTGATTAAGAAATGAAATCCAAAGTGGTTAAGGTTACCAGGTGGTCAACAGCAAGTCAAGATTTATACCCAGTTTGTCTGGCTTCTAGTTTCAAGTTCCATCTACTTTGCCATGCTGCTCTTTAAGTTAGATATAAAGTAGTGGCACAACCTATATTTTAAAATTACATAGTAATTTTCTAAGAAACTTATTGTTAAGTTTATTTTTTAACTGCAGCGCTACGACATATAAAATGAAAAAGCAGGATGAGTTAACAAGGTCAATAAAGAAAAACTGGAAAGCAGAAGGATTCATTCCTGTTCTTTACTCCTGAAAATGAAGAGAAATTATTTCAGGAGAAAAAAAGCAAAGATACATATAATATTTTCTGACCAGCTATAGATCTTAAAAGACATTTTTTAAAAAGAATAAGAATGTCTTTTGGTTCCTACTTTCAAAAACAAAATTCAAGGATTCCTAAGACCTGTCTGGCATACCATTCCATGCAGTGCTAGCAACTTTGGAAAGTGACTTCCATGTACATTTAAAGGGGAAACCAAGTGCATCCTACAAGGGTTACTATAAGAAAAATTAATTTTGTAAAAGTTGGATTCTGATTTTTGCTAATAGATAAATGGAAACACGCAATCTCTGCTCATCACTTCCCTTTTGAATTGTGTCTAATCTACTGTTTAATCCATCTATTAAGTGTTTTCATTTCTATGACTATGTTTTTATATTTCTAAAAGTTCTTTTGATTCTTTTAAAAATCTGCTTGGTCATTTTTATAGGACCTCTCTTTCTTATACTTCAATTCCTTATTTTATATCTTTAAATATATGTGTTTTATAATTTATCCATAACTGTATTATTTAAAGTATTAGGCAAATAATTCTATCATTCTTTCTGTCTACTGAAATTCATTCATGTCAGACTGTTTCATATGTTTAATTGAGCTTGAGGTTAACTTATTTATGTCTTTAAATATATGTAATTTATCATTTTTATCCTTGCATGTTTAATCCTATTGTTAGTTCTCTCTGTTAAAATTCCCTCATGGCAGACTGTTCTATGTTTTGTAAATCTTGATGGTGAACCCATCTTAAGAAGGGTTTTATCTAAGAATCCTGTACTGAAGGTATGTCCCTCCAAAGCAGTTCTTCATTTGCTTCTGCCAGGGATCCCAGGCATTACCAGCTCAGGACTCCATCCTTACCTTCTTAAATACCACTTACGTAAGGGAGCAAAATCTGCCACCACCAAATGCATCTCTTTGACGTGAGGATTATGTTAGGCTGATTACTTTTAAGAAACAGAAGACTAAGGAAGTTCTTCCTGTTACCCGCCACCCCTATCCGTTACTGCCTAAAAGAATTTAGACAGAGGGCCTGTTCCTGGAATAGAGCTGTCACCAGAGATCTCTGCAAAGAATATGGACTAGGGGTGGTGGGGAGAAACTCTGCAGGGCCGAGAGATCAGAGTCCACTGTGTCCGGTAGTCTCTGCATGGCCCAGCACACCACTGGTTTACCAAACATTGTTTTTCCATCTTCATGTGAATTGCCTTCCTCCCCTCTGAAGTCCTAAACCACTACCCCCAACATCCTCTTGTCTTTAGCTGAAGATGGTATTTAAGGTGAGAGTTTCGGCCATTTTGACGAGTTACTCAATTTTCCTGGGTCTCTCCCATGTATACATGTTATTAAACTTTTGCCTGATCTTCTCTTGTTAATCTGTCCTGTGTCAGTTTAATTCTTAGACCAGCCAACATAACTAAGAAGAAAAGGGAGAGGAAAAGGTCTTCCTCCCTGACACTCACTTGGTGTGGGGATTCCTGGTTATATGGAAGGGTAAATGTGGACCCCAAATCGTGTGAGGGCAGACCTATGGTTACAATTTATTAGGGAAAACATTTTCCTCCTCTGACCCACAGTCCAGTCGGACATGCACACGGTTCCCTATCATCATCTGTGTTACAGAGTATAATATTTTTCTAGTCCACTTTTCAATGAAATTATAGTACTTCAAAAGTTGGTGGAGGGAAGAAGGGGAACACGGAACTCAGTTCTAACTCCCCAACTTGAAAGGGCCCAAGATCCCATCTCTTACCTTATCCCTGTGTGGATATAAAAACTCAACCCCCTTAGTAACATACCCCAATCCTCACCAGGTTAGGAGAATCCTAGCATCAGCTCAAATTTCTACTCCAGTTTTTAGGTTTCTCTTCTTTTTGAGCCTAGGGATTTCCCCAATATTCTTGCAATCTCAGCTGCTATACATTAAGAACAATGTTTGTTTTATTTTATCAAGTATTTTTGAGTCTTTTGTAGGATTTTTAGATACCGTAATCTGCCAGCCTGCTAGCAAAGGAAGCTATCTCTATATTTCTCTTTACACTTTCTAAATTTCTATAGAGCCAAATTATCAAAATAGTATAACACCTGGCAGTAAAAATTGTGGAATGATAAAATGCAAGTATTAGGTATATTGCTTTTCTTCAGGCTAAGAGCAAGCCCCTGGCTCTCATTTGCATTTTTAAGTTTCTCTGTATCAAGTATCATCAGGACTAATAAGAAAATCAATGTTCAAAGCACTAAATGAAATAAACAAAAATCACTGGAAGAGGTGCCAAAATAATAAAGTTAAAGTCTTTTATTAAAGGTAATTTACGTATTTGAAATTAAGATACCTGGATCATTCTTACCTCTGAATTAATAACTTTAATCAGGAAGAAAATGTGATATACCGTCTTGGTTAACAAAGAAAGTTGACGACATCTTTCTAGGTACACTTGTATAGATGGTTCTACTCTTTGCTGTAATTTACTCCAAAAGAGAGTGAGTTCCCTTAAAAAAAAAAAAAAAAAAGTAAAAAAGTAAGCTGGAGCTATAATGTAAAATCACGAACATGTCAGGCTAGTAATTACATGTGAAATTAAAACTGGTTATAGATTCCAATTCTATATGTGGAATGAGGTTTAAAAGAAAAAAAAAATCTCAAATTTCTGAAGACTTATTAAATAAAAATCAAGATATGACTTATCATTTTACTGATTAAGATTTCTGAATCTCAGAGAAGCACTCACTACCTTTTACTAGGAAAGCACCTGACATTTAAACAAGTTATACAAATGGTAACTTTGGGCCACATCTGAACTTTAAAGTAATAAGAAAGTGCAAAATGTGTGTGTATATATAAAAAGCTTCAATGGCATAATGATTTTTAAAAAGCATTTAATTTTTACCTTCTAACTTAAATTTAAATTATTAGATAATGTTAAGAATCAAGGATGACACAGAGCCCAGAAGAAAATAACTAATCTGTGCCACAGCAGTGGAAAAAAAAAGAAACTTTGAAAAATAAACTTTGAAATTTATTTCAAATGCAATTACACTATATTTTCTTAGAAAGTAATCCTACTGAACTGATGAACTTTCCTCCCTTTTACCTATTGTCTTATTTCTCTTCTGTCCTCCATAGTTAACTTCCACAAAAATCTTCTTCCTTGCTTCAACTTCCCCCCTCAAGTATTCTCCTCCATACAGGCCTTTCCTATTAATTCCTCAGGTTCCACTCCTAGAAACTGTGCCCTTTCTACCATCAACTTGAATAACTTGCTCATTTACTGGATTTTAACCTTCATACTGAGGACTTCAAAATCTGTCTCTCCAGTCTTGGCCACTTTCACCTCTCTAGTTCTTTATAAGACTTCCCCACTTTGATCTCTTCTGAAACCTGAAACTTAATATATGAAAAAGATGATTAACATTCTCTCCAGCTCACCGTTCTTCTAATTTAATGCATCATTATCACTGATCCTATCTATCAGCCTCTGCTTTTTACTATCCTCAAGACTGTTATCTTCAACATTTCTCTCACCCCACCCCACATCCACAGGAAACCTTCGTAACTTCCCAGCTGGACTATTTACTGGCTTTCTAGTTGATTTTCCTATCTCAACTCAATTACCTGTACTGCCACTTCCTACCCCCAATTGGCCCTCACTGTTCAGGCTCCAATCCATTCTCAACTGTTAGTCTTAAACAGTGTTTCTTGAACATAAACTTCTATTTTGCCCTCCTTCTACTAAGGGCTTTTAATAGACTGCTTTTGCTTTTCATATAAAACCCAGACTTTGATGCCTTTTGTAAACCAATATAACACATTAATTTCTTAGTCATCATTAATATTTATGTTATATAGAAAACCTACTTGTCCTCAATAAATACATGTTATTTATTCTCCCTTCAGAATCCTTCTACCTGCCTTTTATCTCAATCCTCTCTGTATTGCATATACAATTTTTCCTTCATAACTGAGCTCAACTGTTCAGAAAACCTTTATAATTATGAACTTTAGTCTTTTTGATTATACAACCATTTATTTAGCTTGCCTGTTCTATATTCATTTATATGACGTGTGTCACTTGGTAAATATCCTTAAATATCAGAACGTTGTAAACTAAATTTTCTTTTGTTTTTCCACAATACCAACACAACACTGAAGACTAATAATGCTGTCGACTGACCACATAAATTGTCAGTTTTAGCTAACACTAACTTAAGACAGTTGATCTTAAGTTTTTTGAGTTAACTGAAGTCATCATCTCCATTAGCTGTGTCCTCCCAAAGGATTATATATAACAGGTTTGCCCACTAGGAAATGTACTATGAAGTTAGTGAAGTAGAATGATACCTCACAGAAATGAACTATATTTCTATACATAAATGACTAGCAGCTAGTTATGTAGTAAAAAAGTCTGCAATATGCAGAGGAAAAATACAAACATTAAATCAGAGGTTGCTTACATGTCTGAAAAAATTTTTATTGTGGCATTAGACATAAGCCCTTCTTTCATCTTCCAACATTTAAAAATTAATCATAATTGATCATTATATGATCATTGCTGGTATACTAAGGAGTTGTGTGGTCCTTAATATAAAGTTTTTAAAGTTATAATATGAACTACTTGATAATCAGTTTGCACAGCATATAATATCTGAAAATAAGCTTTTTGTCTTTGTAACACTAAAAAGATTTTTAAAAATGTGTTCTTAAGCTATCTGCACAACCTATCCTGTAATCTTATTGAACAAACTTCTCTCTTCAAAATAAAATCAACTCACCAAGCACAGTACATATCTCCCTGTTGAAGCTGACGTGATAAAAATGCAGTGCATAAGACAAGAGCATTTTTTTCATCACCCTCAGATTCTAAGTTACAGATCATTTCTAGGGCATCTTTGCAATCAACTTCTGAAATCTACAGGGAAAGGATATAGAAATATGCCATAAAATGGTTTTATGTTAGAATATATAGTAATATACTTTACAATTTTTATTAGATATTTACAGATCATGTTCATCAGTAAAACCTCATTAACTCATACACTATCAATTCACAGTTTGTCATGACTAGGCTGCAGTTTAAAGAAATAATCTTTCTTCAAGTCAGAGAACCAACGATTTTCAAGACCTTTATAAGCATTCATTTACATGTAAATAACTAATGCTAATTATAAGCAACCTCTACCCATTAAATCAGGTCTATAATACTGAAAAAGAAAAGCTGCTACTTGTATTTCTTCTCCTTTACCCAGTAATTTAAAAAGCATTAGAGGGCTTCCCTGGTGGCGCAGTGGTTGAGAATCTGCCTGCTAATGCAGGGGACA
Source organism: Balaenoptera acutorostrata (assembly GCF_949987535.1). Lineage (NCBI taxonomy): Eukaryota > Metazoa > Chordata > Mammalia > Artiodactyla > Balaenopteridae > Balaenoptera > Balaenoptera acutorostrata. The sequence continues at coordinate 71,297,883 of NC_080077.1, forward strand.
CGGGTTCGAGCCCTGGTCTGGGAGGATCCCGCATCCCGCATGCCGCGGAGCAGCTAAGCCCGTGAGCCACAAATACTGAGCCTGTGCATTTGGAGCCTGTGCTCCGCAACAAGAGAGGCCGCGATAGTGAAGAGGCCCGCGCACCGCGATGAAGAGTGGCCCCTGCTTGCTGCAACTAGAGGAAGCCCTCGCACAGAAACGAAGACCCAACACAGCCAAAAAATAAATAAATAATAATTAAAGGTGCTAATAATTAAAAAAAAAAAAAGCATTAGAATCAGCAAAAAGACAGAAATGTCTACTGGATATAGACTAAAAAAACAAAGTGTCTATTTATTGGAGGGGAAAAAAGTATAATATGAAACATTTTATGTAGCTATACCACTTTTAAATGAAGCTCACCTCAGTTTTCTATAAATCTCCATTATTTTTCTTTTCATATAAATTCATTCCATCTCAAAGCTTGTCAACAGTCATGCATGCATAAGTATAACCTAGATGAAGGCAACTTGCTTCATTTAATTATGCACTTACATCTAATGCTTTTTTTTTAAATTAAAATTTATAACCTCATTACAATGATTTACTACATAAAACAAACAGAATTTACCTATGATCTCTACAAGTATTTGCTGTAAGATAAGGATTTGACAAACAGCAAACAGTCACAAATCACTGGTGTTCCACAGAATTAGAAAGATTAATTCCAACATGGTACAACTGACAAATGGCAAAAAGAACTGAAGATTAATACAGGCCACTAGCACCCATGTACCACAGAGGTAACTATACACCTCCTTGTTGACTTTCTATGTCTCCTCATTACTTTTTGAGTACAGGAAAAGTGTGTGTGTGTATGTGTAAAATGTAACGTGTTTAGGATTAAACAAGTGTCTGAATGGGAATGAGGGTAATCTTGAGGTTGATCTTTGATAATGAGGATAAAGATTGCATGGGGATAGATTCAGAGGTTCCATTTTTTACATTACACTGAGCTAGAAAACACTAAGATAAGAAAAGACCCAACTCCAAGTCTATGTGTTTAACAACAATGATTTCTTAAAGGAAGTATGAAGTTAAGTGTCAGAGTTACGACTGAAACCTAAGTCCTGGAACTCCCTGGCACGGTACTCTTTCCACTACTCCTCTGTCTGCCTCTTTCTTACAAATCTTTATCTCTAAGTGACCCTATGTAAACAAACACAAAAAGGGCTGAACAATATATATTTATACAATTAATATTTTCAAATATCTACAATAAGTTAAATGCATTGTTAGACATTTTATATATGTATGTAATTATTATTTAATCATAACTTTTCTACTAGGTAGGTATCATTAACATTTTATACATAAGATGTCAATAAACACAGTAAACAGCAGCTACTATTATTCATTTGTGTCAGCTTCTTCAGAAATAGCATTGTTAATCAACATGATAGCTTGCCTGGTAAATACTGTTTCTTTTTAGGGATAAGGCTCAGAGAGGTTAAGTTACTTGCTCAAAGTTACATCCTTAATTAGCAGAGTCAAGATTTCAACCCAGGTCTCGCTTCAAAGTCTGTGCTCTTTCTAGAATTCTACATGCACAAGCATATTGAGGGTCTTTCTTGCTAGATATTGATTTTACATGTTCAGGTTTAACAAAAACTCTTACATCTTGTAAGTCTGATTTATTTTGAATCAAATATTTTTTTGTTGTTCTTCTAAAACCTAAGTCATTCTTACTGAATTCTCATATAATGCAAAATGTGTACATTATATATAAGGAAAGAAATTTATTTTCCCAATGATATTACCTACATTAGCCTATACTTAATAGTTAAAAATATATATTTGTATCTATGTAAGGTAGCCTCTATAAATTTATCCACTTATATACAACATACCAACTGAAACATCTGCTATATTCAATACTACAGAAAACCTCACTTTTTATAGGTATACTAAGGAAACAAGTTTTACTATGTGCTATTTGACAGCCTTCATTCCCGATGTGCCACTAGATGGCCCACTTGGAAAAAATAGGGCACTAAAGCGAAAATGAAACCTCAACTAATAAATGGCTTAATTAAAATTGTGCAAGTGAAATACAGGTCAAATTTAGCCATCAGTGAGCAAGAATTATTTTTTATAATCCAAGGCAGCATAAAGTAAGGATTACCAATATATTACCTATATAAGAACTATTTATACATTATAGATAGCTATTTTGTATTGCTTTGAAAAATGAGTAAAAATCTAATACCAGAAAATTTAGAAATATGAATAAAATTTTTAAAGCCAATTAAAATGATCTGTTTGTTAAAGATATACTATGCTAAATCCCTTTGTAAAGCATAAAAATCATTTCAAAAATGTGAATAATGACTTCCATGTCTTAATATGGCTCTTTCTGCAAGATATTCAAAAAATAAAGAACACTTCATCAATATTTTACATACATTTACCAAGTGTACTTTTAAAATGTATTAGCTTTAACATATTTTAGGAATAGTCTTTTGCTTATCAAAATGAAATTGCTTTCCGTCTAGAAAAGGACTTAAATGGTAAACCTGTCACATTAAAATAATTAGCTAATGGTTTTTTTTTTATACTCTCAGGGTAGCAAAATCTTAGGCTAGATTTAAAAGACGAATAATCTATAGCGTTAGGAAAGAAAAAAACTTCATATACTGTTTATGGGAGTATACACTGGCATAATCTTTTTTTGGATGGTAGTACGGCCCTATTAATTAATTTAAGATGTGTAGGTTCTTTGATCCAGCAATTCCACTTACAGAAATTTACCCTACCAGTATACCCCCAAGAAGAATGAAAGGATGTATGGACAAGGCAACAATTTAAATGTCCCCTAGTTTGGCTAAGATATTATTACAAATCTATACTATGAAATTATGCAGCCATGAGAAAGAATGAGGTTGATCTATAAGAAATGATATGGAAAGATGTCCAAACTAAGAGGAGGAAAAGTGAACAGCAGCCAGGGTATGTGTAAGTATGTTTAAAGTGTGTGTGTGTATATGTAAAAATATCAGAAATATCAAATTTCACACTTAATGATTAGTCAGAGGAGTATTAAACGGGGAAATAATGGTTAGAGAGACAGAAGGTAGAAGATTTTACTTTTTTAACATCTATGTGTTTATTTTGACGACAAAACCAATAGAAATACTGGATATAAAATAAACAATGCTAACTTCATTTTTACACCTACACCAAGAATCCAGGCCAAAGTCCATTCCTTCTATAGAGAAGCCAGATAAACATTCATCTCAGTCCCATTCCTCTGCTACCTCTATCACACTGAAAGGGTCCTGAGAAATAGTCAATCCCTTGTCTACTGGCTCACTTGGACAAGGATTTCCTCAAAAGGACTACAGATCCAGACCATGGTTGACTCTTTCCAATATCTATTCCTGCCTACTCTAAGGAATGGGTAAAAACCTCAAATGTTTACAAGAACCAGACAGGTAAAGTGAATGTTTGAAGTGGGTCATGTAGCATACCTCTTCTGAAGGGGGCAATGTCTGGGCAATTGTTCCAAAGTGATTACCTTTCCTTGGGGCAGAAATAACGAGACAACTTACTCCACTTGCAACAATGAAGAACCAGTTTCTATATGTTTGTAATAGAAACATAAAAGAGTAATCAAACAATCTCTAAGCAAAAAGGGATTTTTAACAAGGAATGTGTAGACTTACACCTATCCCATCCCGTTCTACACTATGTGATCTAGTTTTGTTCCTGGGGTGGGAAAGAGGCTTTAGTGAACTCTGCTTAAAGAACATGAAATATCTTAATTCCACCTGCTTAACAAGAGAAGGAAAAAATAATTTCATATGACATCAGAGATACCCAGGGTCCTCAGAGAGGATTTTTCTGAGGCTCTCCCAGAGCAGGCTGGGCTGCTGCTACTTAACTCTGGATAATTAGACCAAAAGGGAATTTAGGTTCAGTATTGCAAGATTTTTTGATTATTCAAGACAGCTAGAAATAGAGATTTTTCCTGGAGATTACAAATTCATAGTCTTCAACTTCAAACAGGACTTTCAAAGTTAACCTAACCACCCTGTCTTTAGATAGATTCCTACTAGAAGGCATGCTTCTTTAGGGTAGGACCTATGCCTTACTTTTAAATCCCCTCAGTGTTTAGACAGCACACATCTAATCTCTTACTTAATAAAATCTGCTGAAGGAAGGATGGACGGATGGACAGATTGACCTAAGGGCTGGGACTGAACTGATAATGAAAACTTTAGTGGAGCTGAAAAATATCTAAGATGCAGCATTACAATAACTAATTTATTTAAAGACTAAAAAACAATGTTACACACATTTCAAAGGCTGTTATCCCAAGAAACTTGATACATCTGCCAATGAACTTGTCTACAAAGTTATCCTGAACTAATACGAAAATTTCAATCTTCTATTTAGCTCCTGTTATACAGCGATTAAAAGGCCATTACCTGAGACAAAAGAGAAATATTAAAGAAAAAAACAGCTAAGGTCTAAACTAATGATATCTCCCCTAAGCTAGAGCCCTTGGCTCTACTCTACCTGGCCTAGAAATTACCAGGCATCACTCTCCCAGTATCCTCATTATCCTCAACATACACAACAGGCTTATTTCTAATCTCAGTCCAAGGCTATCATCTTCCTCTTTATTTTCTATTCTCAAGAAAAGTCAATCACCATTATAATTACAACCTCTAACCTCATGTGGGCATTTAGCTTTCTGTCTGAGGTTATCCTTCTTCTGGACTCTGATTACAATCTCTCTCTGACTACTCAGGGGATCATGCATGCTCTGTTAACTGTCTTCTCTGGTGTTTATCTCAGCTTTTCCCTTTGTATATCCTAAAATCTGTCCCACAATCCCTTTGTTCTCCATTCTCTATTGCTCTGGAATCGAAAGATACTTATATTAGAGATATAAGACACATGTACATTAAATGTTCACACAACACTGTCCAATGTATTATAGTTTATCTATACTCTTTATATACATATTCCCTGTTTTTTGATCAACAGCTTTCAATTCTCCTACCCTGTCTCCAACTTCATTTTGGAATTATGAGTCCTCCAATTGCAAAATTCCCATTTGGATCATGATTCTACTTTTTGAATTCTGTAGTTTAAAATACACAAATACATGAATACTATGCTTTATGCCAACTAGAAGTAAAAAAAAAAAAAAAAAACCAGAATCACCTGTCTTACAAAGAAAAAGTTTTACATTAAGTATGCAAATAAAATATTTATATATATAGATAGATAAAGAGAGAAAGATATATATAGAGAGAGAAAGAGAGAGAGAAAGTACTCCTAGCAGGAAGTCATATAAATTTTTTAAGTTACTTAAATTAGCCAGTTAGAAAAAAATCTGCAAGTATCCTGAAGTCAGGTAAAACTGAAATTAAGGCCCAAACACTAATAAATATAAACATCCTAACTAAATTAAGCTACCACCATCTTTCCCATAATTTAGCCAAAGCAGTTAAAAGAGCCAAACTATTTAAAATAGAAGCCAGATGAAACGTTTACGTATAACTCTGAAAGCTGCTTAGAATCACTATCTAAGAGCACACCCCAGATTTAAGACCGACAACAACGGCTCTTCACTAAGAGAAAGGGAAGTCAAAGACATTCTAATCTAATTAAAAATTATTTTCTTGACTTTAAAAAATAATTACTAACAAAAGAAAAGATACTCACCTCTTCGATTAACTTTTCATTTGGTGATGATGTACAAAGACAGACAAGGTAAGTTTGCTTAAAACTACCTTTTGTACCAATCTCTGGATGGTCAGAACACAGCTTTGCTAGAGCAGTTGCTTGACTTAACTGATCTGTTTTGATTAGATGTTTAATTCTCATATCCAACAAGATGGGACCCTCAAAAGCTAAAAATTCATTCACTTTAAAAAACAAGACATAATAGATTATTAACATTTGGTAATAGTTCATTTGCAATACAAATATTTATAAGGAATATTTTTTTAAAGCACAGAAACTAAAACTCCTTTTTGTTGTTGTTGCAGTTTCCTATTAGTCTCAGGCTATCACAAAATACTTGACCTTATAAGCAGAAGGAGTTATGCTGCTAACTTTTTAGAGCTGCATTAAATATTTTTGCCCCTGAAAGTACCATTTACAATGAGGCGAGTTAAATTCCTGATTTTAAAAATAATTTTGCATTGAATTCTGAAACTCAGTGTTATTAAAATTATACTAAATTCTTTTCCCCACAGCATTTATTCTTGAATACCAGGTGTTAGCATTTCTAGAAATTTGCAGAGTTAGGACATTACACACTTACATGGGAAACCACAAAAGGATGTTTGGATATTCAAGAAGATGAAATTCAGCTAATATTGTGTTCAATACTGTTGATGTATTTTTCATTTTACAAAGGTGAAGTCTATCTTGCCTTAATGAGTGTTTCAGAACAAATTTAAATATCTCCAGAAAAATAAATAAGGGGGTGGGGGTAGTCTGCTGAAAGTTCTGTGGGTTTTTAAAATACCAATCAACAAACCTCAACACTTGCATAATAAAATTCTATTCTGTTGAAATCTTAAATTTCCTAGTGCTTGTTTGATCAACTACAAATAAAAATTTAACTTTTTTTTTTTGGTGAAGGAGATTTTAAATTTTAACAAATGCAAATTTAAACTTTTCCCTAAGTTTTCTTTACCAGGATGAAAATCGTGTTTAAAAATTTACTTGGTGATGGCTAGCTGGAAACCTTTGGAAGGCTTTCAGTAATAAAATTTTAAATGCCCTATAAATACTATAAAATACACAATTTCTCACTTGTGAACAGACTGGAAGACATGTCTAGTAAGTAAGTTGTGGGTTAGAAGATGGAAAATAAGAGATGTTCTTCCCTTCTTTAAATATCCTTTGCTACCCTCTAGTACCTTTATTATTTAGATCTAACTGTACTCCACTATGAAAATGCTCTTCTATAAAATAGTATGATTACGGCTCCTCAGTATTAAAACCATGAGCATGTAAGCAATTTAACACAGGATCACAAATTTCATCCTTTTCTTGAAGTCTAGACCTTTGTATCTGCTACTCTCTATTCTTTACATATTAAACTAAACCAAAAAGTATAAAGACTGAACACAGATAAATAACACTATCTGCATAACCCTCTGGTGCCTCTGATGATATGTCTGACACATACAGGGCATTACTTTTCTTTTTTTAATATGACACGATCCTGGTTAAGACAGTTATATGGCAAATACCTTTTCACAGTTTAGTTCAATGGCCAAAGTAAAATCTGTAAAGATTTTCAATGACAACTTTAAGGAAAGAAGAGTTAAAACAAAGTTATTCCGGCTATAAGTCACAGACTTTAAAATACAGCTTGAGTTTCCAGGAAACTCTAGCAATAAAAAGTCTGGGAATTATTTCAAATACTCCCACAAAAACTCATAATCAACAAACTCTGAAGATCATGGCAAAGACATTATTTAAAGGTGGCAAGATTTTTAACAAAACTAATGACAATTGTAATAGGAGGAATTTCAAATAGTCCCTAAAATCTCAAAGAGCAGCATGTATAGTTAGAACAACAAATTATACAAAATAATTTCTGTACTAACAAGTATAGTAAAATATATGCTATTATTATACCTTCCAAAAACATACTTGTGTGTGTGTGTTTTTAAACAATGGGAAACCTTTGCCACACTTAGGGCAAAATTGATTTCAAAGAAATACAGAATATTAGAGCAGAAGGAACTTTATAGATCATTTTGTCCAGCTCCATCATTTGGCAGATGAGTAAACTGAGGCTCACAGAAGGCAAGTGACCTTCTAGGGTCATAAAGCCAGTTAATGACAGAACGAGGACCAGAATAAGGGGGTCTTGCAACTTCCGCCTTAACACAGTGGTGTGATGAGAAAAAAAAAAAAAATCTTATTTAACTAGTGTGTCTACTAGTTATCAGAACAGCACTACACAGCAGTAAAGAGCTGTGAAGTAGCATTAGCTTTTAAAGGAAAGTAATAATGTATTCTGAAGCTCATGTTTCAAACAGATCAAAATTAGATTACATTCAACAACACTCAATTCAGAACTTCTCCCTCAGGGGAGGGAAACTCACTCCCCTCACTCCCCCTCTCTTTTCTCCATTTTTCTTTTACTGCTTTCCTTGTCCCAATTCCTCTGTATCTTTCCCTATTTCTCTCTACTCCAGGACATGTTTTCCTTACAGAGTTATAATAGCACATCAAAGACTACCAGACTTATGAAACAAGTTTTCTTATCTTTATCCTTGAGTACCTAGTCACATAAAATTTCACTCCCTACCCTGCTTTACCCATCCCCATCCCAGAAAACGAAAAAATACTTTGAATTTTACTTGTGTAGCCTTTTTATCTATTTTGTCTGTATTTATGTACTTGGGGGAAAAAAGCAGGTTTTACTACATTCAAGCCTATCGAGAGCTGGATGACATAAAATGGCAATGTAAATGAATGATACCCAGCCAGTTCAATTAAGAAAGTAATAATGGCCTTCTTCCCATAAAATGCTACTTACATAATAGTAAAAAAGAAAAACATGGAAGATAATTTTAAATATATTACAATATGTAAGTTGAATATTTGTGATAAATCTTTATCCAAATATTAACTGATCATGTACCATGCACCAAAACTTAGGACTAGGTCCTGGATTCCCCCCCCCAAAGTGGAGTCAACCTGTTTACTGGGTATATATCTCCACACTCAGATTTGCTCACAATTCCCCTTGCAGTATCTCCGGGTAGCTGTTTCACAAGCATCTCAAACTCTGCATACAAAAATCTCTATACCACAGTATGTGGTATCTCAACCCAGAACTAAGAGTTGGCATTAAAATTGTTCTCTTCTGCCTCCTCCTCATCCTAACCTACAATCCACCATATAATCCTGTCACTTCTAACTCCTAAGTACTCAATCCTATTCATTTTTCTCCATCCCTACGCCAACCACTCACTGACCCCCATCTCCCAGCCCAAATCATTTATCTATCAGACCACTTTGTTGCACTCTACTAGTCTTCTGCAGCCACTCTTCCTCTTTCCATCACATCTCCACTAGGACTGAGGGTGCCTTTTCTTTTTCCTAAAGCACACACTCGACTGTCTTCTCCTAGTTAAAACCCCCAAGTGGCATCCCTCTGCCTTCAAAGGGTAAATTCCAAAATTACCATCATGGCCTACATGAATCTGCATCGCCTATTTCTTTTTAAAAATACAATTTATATTTTCTTTTAAAATTTATTCAGCAAGATTGATTGGGCAAGAAATAAAAGGCATCCAAACTGGAAAGGAAGAAATAAAATCATCTGATTGCAGATGGCATCATCTTATAGGTAGAAAACCCTAAAGATTCTACCCAAAAAACAAAAAACTATTAGAACTAATAAACGAATTTAGCAAAGTTGTAGGATATAAAAATCAAAACACAAAAATAAGTTGCATTTCTATTCACTAACAATGAACAATCTGAAAAGGAAATTCAGAAAACAATTCCATTTATAATAGCAACAAAAAGAATAAAGTACTTAGGAATACACCTAACCAAGAGAGTGAAAGACTCGTACACTAAAACCTACAAAACATTGCTGAAAGAAATTAAAGACGACACAAGTAAATGGAAAGATCCCCATGTTCATGGACTGGAAGACTTAATACTGTTAAGATGTCCAACTACCCAAAGCAATCTACAGATTCTATGTAATCCCAACAAAACTGCAATGGCTATTTTGTAGAGATAGAAAAATTTATCCTAAAATTCATATGGAATCTTAAGGGACCCCAAATAGCCAAAACAATTTTGAAAGAGAACAAAGTTGGAGGTCTCACACTTCCTCACTTCAAATATACTACAAAGCTAATCAAAACTGGCACACAGATAGGCATGTAGGCGATGCAACAGAATAGAAAAAACCCAGAAATAAACCCTCACTATATGATCAAAGAATCTTCAATGAGGTGCCAAGACCACTCAATAGGAAAATGATGGTCTTTTCAACAAATGGTGTTGGGAAAACTGGATATCCACATGCAAGAGAATGAAGCTGGACCCTTATCTTACACCATATAAAAAAACAAACCTGAAATGAATTAAAGACCTAAATATAAGACCCAAAACTATAAAATTCCTAGAAGAAAACAATGGGGAAAAGCATCAAGATACTGGATTTGGCAATGATTTACTGGATATGATAACAAGGTATAAACAACAACAACAAAAACAAATGAGACTACATCAAAGTTAACTTTTACATATCAAAGGACAGAAGCAACAGAGTGAAAAGGCAACCTACAGAATGGGAGAAAATATATGCAAATCATATATCTGATAAGGGGTTAATATCCAGAATATATAAGAACTCCTACAACTCAACAACGACAACAAAAATCAAATAATCCAATTGAAAATGGGCAAAGGATTTGAATAGACATTTCTCTGAAGATTATATACAAATGGCCAACAAGCATATGAAAAAATGCTCAACGTCACTAATCACCAGAGAAACACAAAGCAAAGCTACAATGAGATATCACTTCACAGCCAAAAGAATAGCTATTATCAAAAACAAAGCAAAACAAAACAAAAAAACAGAAAATAAGTGTTGGTGAGGATGTGGAGAAATTGGAACCTTTGTACACTATTGACAGGACTATAAAATGATGCAACCTCTAAGGAAAACAGTATAGAAGTTCCTCAGAAAATTAGAAATAGAACTACCATGTGGTACAGCTATCCCACTTCTGGTTATGTACACAAAAGAAGTGAAAGGAGGGTCTCAGAGAGATATCTGCACTCCCATGTTCATAGCAGCACTACTCACAAGGGCCAAGAGGCAGAAGCAATCCAATGTCCATCAATAGATAAATGGATAAACAAATGTGGTATATACATATGATGCAGTATTATTCACCTTTAAAAAAGAAGGAAATCCTGTCACATGCTACAACACAGTTGAATCTCGAGGACATTATGCTAAGTGAAATAAGCCACTCACAAGAAGGTAAATACAGTATGATTCCACTTCTATGACATATCTAAAGTAGTCAAAGTCATAGAAACAAAAAGTAGAATGTTGATTAACCAGGGGCTGGGAGTGAAGGATGGGGAAAGGGGGCAGTTGTTGTTTAAAACAGGGCTTAATTTTGCAAGATGAAAAAGTTCTGGAGATCTGTTTCAAAACATTATGAACATACTTAACACTACTGAACTGTACACTTCGAAATGATTAAATGGTACATTTTATGTTGTTTTTTTACCACAAGAAAAAAATGCATTAAAAATCAATTCAGCATTGTTAGACAAAAAATCCAAATTCAGAAATTTAATAAAAACATAACACTTGGGGCTTCCCTGGTGGCGCAGTGGTTGGGACTCTGCCTGCCAATGCAGGGGACACGGGTTCGAGCCCTGGTCTGGGAAGGTCCCACGTGCCGCGGAGCAGCTGGGCCCGTGAGCCACAACTGCTGAGCCTGCACATCTGGAGCCTGGCCTCCACAACTGGAGAGGCCGCGATAGTGAGAGGCCCGCACACCGCGATGAAGAGTGGCCCCCGCTTGCCGCAACTAGAGAAAGCCCTCGCACAGAAACGAAGACCCAACACAGCCAAAAATAAATAAATAAATAAAAATAAAGTAACTTTCATCTTTAAAAAAACACAAAAAAACACATAACACTTTAAGCTCTACATCAGTGGTTCTTAACCCTGGCTGTACAATTATCTTGACTTCTAAAAAGTACTAATACCAGGGGCTCAAACCCAGAGACTCTAATTTAATTGGTCTGTGGTAGGCCTCCAGCACAGGTATGTCTAAAAACTCTCCAGGCGATTTAAGCACTGCCAGGATTAAGAACCACTGCTCTAAGGTAAGTATATTTCAGCGTTCAAATTACCAGTTAGGGACAGTCTTAATCTTCACCTGACCTCTCACCTTTTCCTGGAAGAACAAGCTACATACACAAGAAATAGAATTTTCACTTGAAGATTTCAGAATTTCTTAAATCATGTTGCTTGCTTTGTCATTAAGTCTGAAACATTATGATCATAACTGATTCTTTGACATGACTGATATAAATCAGAATTTTTAAACATTAAAAAAATGTTCCATAATATAGATGAACCTAGTAAATATGTAACCCTAAAATTTGTGTGAAATAAGACTGAATTATTACTATTACATTTGATTAAATTCTGACAACTTTATCCATGTAACATCATTATGAAATACACTCATTAGAACAGAAATAATGAATTTTTCTAGGATGTTTAGAAAAGCCAATTAGTGTATGTTTTAAAATCATTTTTAGTAAAAATAAAATCTTGGTGGTCACCATATTATATCTCATTATGTAATAGTAGAATATTATTAAGGTTAACAAAATGCAAAATAAAGCATAAGCCTGAAATGGGAGAGTGAACACTTTCACAATTTTACTGCAGTTAAGTTCTATCAGCTTAATTCTATCCAGAGTCACTGATCCTCAATGATCTAATAAGGGTTATACACAAGTAAAACCTAAACACAAGGCAATCTAATTTAGCAGTGATTTTTAAAAATAAAATCTAAAATGCTCCACTGATTTATTTTTTATAACAAGGTCAGTTAAGAGCAAAAGGGAGAGACAAGGCAAAACAAAAAGACAACCAAATAGAAACAAGTTAAGAAAACTGTATTTCTAAGAGTACTAAATGTATATAGTCGATAAGGTGTTCTTTTTAGTGACTTTCTGTAAGAAATGTCCTAACACACACAAAAAAACCATCAACAGATGTAAGTCTAGGTCTCAGAATCACCCCTTTTGGTATTCTCTACATAGACAGGTAAAGATATAAACACACACATGAAAAATATAGGAAAAGTATCAATGAGCAAAAGAACTGGAGATTTACTATTAGAAAACAAATTCAGCTGCATGGAATCAGATCTGGCCTCACACTATTTACCTGGAAATTATTAGTTATCATTTGTTCTCTCCTCCCATCTCCTCTCCCTTTAAAATATTATTACATTTTACGTATGTTAATATCGGGTAAACCTAGCAGCACTTTTTCCCTGCTCATTTTAAAATGCAAAGTTTATTACTGAAAAGAAGACATTTTCTCACAAAGCTCTGGAGGATTTATAAGTACTGTGGAAAAGCTGAAGCTTTAGAAATTTCCTTTGAAAACCAAGGGGTTCAAAAAAAAGAGAGAGAACCACAGGGCTTAGGATTCAAGAAAGAACAGGCAAGCTGATAAAAATACAATTTATGCAATTGCAAATTATTCCACAATGGAAGTGGAAGGGAAAGGGCTGAAGGAATTCAGTGTGACTGTTAATAGGGAGCTCTTTCAGAGTTTTAGATTTTACAATAATGACATATACAAAAGAAGGAAAAGCAGCAGGCTCAGGACCAAGGATGCGTGCACCATGAGTGTCAGCACCTGGTACTAACCTATGCGAACTGTTATTACAGCTAAAACTCAAGATGACCCCTAGCTCACCAAAAAAGTTGAATGTGATCAAATTGGTGGAGATGGGTAACTTCTTCAGAAGGGCCTGCTCCTTGGGTTTGATTATGTATTATTTATGATGACAGAGAAAAAGAGGATTCCTTTATTCTTATGGTGGTTCTGATAAAAAAGCTTTAAATTGAAAAGGTAGAACAAACAATGGAGAAAATGGAAATAGATGGGAAGATGTAATTTTCAAAATGGGGCTTAAGGTACATTTTGCAAACTGTAGACTAGAGGAATAGATATATTCCTAAGAGTCTCAAAATTAATATATTAAAAACATGGCTTGTGAGTGGTCAGGAAAAAAAGCATGACTGTTAAGAGCCAAGACAGATTCATCAAACATAAATTAGGTTACACTTTTATAAAAGTTAATTCAAAATGTATCACAGATCCAAATATAAAATGCAAAACTATAAAACTTCCGGGAGAAAACAGGAGAAAAATCTATATGACCTTGGGTTTGGTAATTATTTTTAGATAAAACACCAAAAGCACAATCCATGAAAGAAAAAAATGATAAGTTGGACTTTATTAAAATTTAAAACTTCTGCTCTCTGAAAGGCACTGTAAAGAAAAAGGACAAGCCACAGAGTAAACTGAATATATCTGCAAAACTCCTATCTGCTGAAGGACTTGTATCAAAATATAACAAAGAACTGTGACTCAACAATAAGAAAACAATGGATGGACCTAGAGATTGTCATACTGAGTGAAATAAGTCAAATATCGTATGGAGAAAGACAAATATCGTATGGATACGCTTATATGTGGAATCTAAAAAAATGGTACAAATGAACCTATTTACAAGACAGAAACAGAGTCATAGATGTAGAAAACAAACTTATGGTTACCAAGGGGGAAAGGGAGAGCAGGGATAAATTGGGAGATTGGGATTGACATGTACACACTACTATATATAAAACAGATAACTAATAAGAACCTACTGTATAGCACAGGGAACTGTACTCAATACTCTGTAATGACCTATATGGGAAAAGAATCTAAAAAAGAGTGGATACATGTATATGTATAACTGATTCACTTTGCTGTACAGCAGAAACTAACACAACATTGTAAATCAACTATACTCCAATAAAAATTTTAAAAAAATAAGAATACAACACAATTAAAAAGCAGGCAGAAGATAAATGGATGCCTCTCCCAAGAAGATATACAGACGGCAAATACTCATGTGAAAAGATGTGCAGTATCACTTGTCAGTACAGGAACACAAATTAAAACAACAATGGGATATCACTACACACCCATTAGAATGGCTGAAATTCCCAAAATAGACAACACCAATTGCCAGTGAGAATGTAGAGCAACATGCAGAATGGTAGTTTGGCAGTTTCTTAGAAAGCAAAACATAGTCCTACCATATGACCTAGCAATCTTACTCCTAGGTATTTACCCAACTGATGTGAAAACTTATGTTCACACAAGAACTTGCATGCCAATGTTTATAGCAGTTTTATTCATAAATGCCCCAAACTGGCAGCAAACAAGATGTCCTTTAATAGGTGAATGGATAAACAAACTATGGTACATTCACACAATGGAATACTATTCAGCAATAAAAAGGAACGAGCTATTAAGCCACACAAAGACATAGATGAATGTTACATGCATATTGCTAAGTGAAAGAAGCTAGACTGAAAAGTCTATAATTATATGACAATCTCGAAAGAGCAATACTATAGAGATAGTAAGTGGATCAGTAGTTGTCAGGTGTTCTGGAGAGGGCTGAATCGGTGAAGCACAGTTAATTTTTTTTAGGGCAGTGAAACTATTCTGTATGATACTGTAATGGTGGATACATGATACTATGCATTGGTCAAAACCCATAGAACTTTACAGCATGAAGAAGGACTCAAGGTATGCAAATTAAAAAAAATATTTAGGAGGTTGGGAAGCCCAGGATAGAACGTAGAATATGGCAAAAGAATCTGTCTTACAAATGTAATGAAAGAACTTCACTGAAAGAGGTGAGAAAATGGGGTGCTCATCTAACTTTGGATGAGTGGAGTCAGCAAGAATAATGGAAAGAGGAACCGTACCCACAGGGGTAGAGGTTATCAATTCTGAAACCACTATACATGTATACTAGGATTGATTAAGTATATGGATGGCCAATGGTAAGAGAAGTAAGTCTGAAAAGGCTACATACTGTATGATTCCAATTATATGACATTCTATTGAAGTGAGAGGTTACAGGTAAGCAAGAAGAGAAGGCTAGAATGATACATGTGATATAGATTAGAGTTGGAGACATCAGTATAAACTCTCACATTTAGTTTAATATAGATACAGCTGGTTACATATAGAAACATTTATAGATATGTGTACATACACAAATTAGTTATACTTACATATATTTTCTTACTTTGTCTGCCGAGAGGTCCTAGAGGCAATGACATCTCAGTAGCAATGAGCACACCCAATTACCAGGTCTTGGTTTCTAATATCAATACTATTCTCTAATAAAAGGAACTAGGGTTCCTTGGAGAAATAGCTGATTCTAGGATTAGGGCAGGAAATATGCACGATAAGCCTGGAGCATCTTCTAGTGCCAGAAAACAAGGAAGTACTCAAACAAAAAACATAACTCACAATGATGGGGATATGTCAAAGGGTCACAGAAGTTAACTCAAAGAGTTCTTGGGGGCCAAAGCTGAACTATTTGAGCAACAAAATAAAGTAGTACTGGATTATCACCAAAGTATAAAATAAATATTCATGAGTCCATATTGACTAAACAGATAGATAGACAGATAAGGAAGAAAAGACAAATCTCCTGTGGAGAACTCCAAATAATCTGTGTAGATACTGCCTCCTCGAGGAGGTGGAGCTTAACTCTCCACCTCTTAAGTGTGGGCTGTACAAGGTAAGTTCTTTCCCAAGAGTACAGCATGGAAAGGGGGGGAAAAAAGTAATTTCACAGTGGAGAAACCTGACAAACACACTGCCTCAGCCAGGTGACCAACGTGAAGACCAACAGTGAGAAATCATGTTGATTATATGTACCTTTGGTATGATGTGATGACAATGGCACTTTACCTCTGTGGTCTTTCTCCCCTAGACCCATAAGCCCAGTTCTAATCATGAGAGCAGCATCAGACACATCCCAATTGAGGGGATACAAAATACCTGACCAGTACTCCTCAAAACTGTCAAGGTCATCAAAAACAAGGAAAGTCTGAAAAACTGTCACAGCCAAGAGGAGCCTAAGGAGATATGTCAACTAAATGTAATATGGTATCCTGGGTGGGATCCTGGAACAGAAGAAGGACATTAGGTAAAAACTAAGGAAATGTGAATAAGGTATGGACTTTAGTCAGTAACAAAGTATCAATATTGGTTTATTAATTGTGACAAATGTATCATGCTAATATAAGATATTAACAGTTGGGAAAAATGGTTGTGGATTATTTGGAAACTCTTCACAATTTTTCTGTAAATCTAAAACTATTCTAAAATAAAAAGTTAATTTAAAAATTAATTAGGTCAGACTAACCTCAATATTAAACAATCTTACTTTAATACAACTCTAGCCAAATACCTCTTGTGGTCTTTCACCAAATCCTGATAGACAAAAAGAAGAGCCATGGACCAGACATAAGGAAATAGGTTTATTTGATGAAACAACCATAATCAAAGGGCACTGGCTAAAAGACTGAAGGTAAGCAAGAAGATTTCTGTAAGTACCCCATAGGGTAGGTTTTTGGATATGACCTTTTTAATGGTTATTATCAAGAACCTGGATGCCAGGCTTCCCTGGTGGCACAGTGGTTAAGAATCCGCCTGCCAATGCAGGGGACATGGGTTCGAGCCCTGGCCCAGGAAGATCCCACATGCCGCGGAGCCACTAACCCCGTGCGTCACAACTACTGAGCCTGAGCACTAGAGCCCGCGTGCCACAACTACTGAAGCCCACGCTCCGCAATGAGAGAAGCCACCGCAACGAGAAGCCTGTGCACCACAACGAAGAGTAGACCCCGCTCGCCGCAACCAGAGAAAGCCCACACACAGCAACGAAGACCCAACGCAGCCAAAAATAAAAATAAATAAAATGAATTAAAAAAAAAAAAAAAGACCCTGGATGCCAACAGAGTGTATGCTAATAAGATCTGCTTAAACAGGGAAGGACAAAAATCTTGAATTAACAAAACCAAGATTTTAAATGATATTGACAAGTTGCAGAGGCAGAATGGATCTAACAGTGAAATTAAGAAGAAAAAAAAAGACTACTTTGTGTGCCAAAACACAACATATAAAAATGTAAATAATTTAAGAGCAGTTTTTTTTTTTTAATTTTTGTGATTTTAGTAACCTCATTGAGTTGTGAGAGTAAGGCCACCCAAAAAGGTAACGTCATCTTAAGTCACACTAAGATGAAGGGGATGAGAGTACCAATGACTTCAGAGCCTGCCAGATAGCATTTGGGGTACACATAAGTTTTGAGAACTACACATGAGTGAGAACAACAAACAAAATGCACTAAAAGGTCAGGAATCATGACTGTAGATTTAAAATCATGCCACACCAGGACGGCTTTTAGTCTTTAGAATAAAAGAAGACTAAGTGTAGACAGGATGACGATCCTTAAGCATCTCAATTGCTATGGCACGAAAGAGGGATTTGTACTTTGTTAGGTATGGCTTTAGGGGTAGCACTAGATCCAAAGGATGGCAACTCTAAGAATGTAGTTTTTCACAATTTACACAATGAAGATTATCTAATAGCAGGCTATGAACGGACTGAATTACATAGTTACCATTCTCTAGAAGTCTTCAAGCAAAGGCCCATTTATTTATCAGTGATGTTTTAGAAGGGAGTTAAAATTGGGTAAAAAATAAATGTGCATTCAGTGCCTTTCCAATTCTGAGATAACTAAAGAAAAGCAAAAGTAATATGTAAGCCTAAAGATCCTGTGATATTCAATGGACATCTACTTGAATTATGCTGATTTAGTTACTAGAGTTATCTTATTCTAGGATACTAAAACCTTAAGGTGAAACCAGCATTTTTAATTTAGTCCCACACACCGTCAGTCCCTAAATCAAAGAGCATTTCTTGGTTTATCTGGGCTTTAGTAGTTCTACAATTAGTCAATAAAAATTAATTATTTAAAACAAATCAAGATTAAGTGGATCATCTACTGTTCAAATAGTACATCAAACCTTCAAAGGCTTTGCTATAAACAAACTAATGAGCACAGCTTATTACGGTGTACTGATTACTGTCTGAGCTCTAGCTCTTCTCATCAAACTTGCTATAGCCTAGTGTAGGTTAAACCAAGGGGCTGGATATATCATATAAAAAGCTAAAAGTTCCACATGCTGTAGAAGCATCCAATTTGAAAATATAAATCAATTAGCATGTATGTGTAAAATGTTAATTCCCTTCAAGTTTTTTAAAGGAGGAAATAAACATACACTTCTAGTCTATGTGATTACCCACAGACTAACTCCCATCACAGAAGTATTCTAAATAATGGAGGACCAAGTAAAGATTATGGCTGCAGAGTCTCTCAGTCATGTAACATCTCTCTGGTTGCTTCACGAGTGGTACTGAAAGCTGGCTACCTACAATCCATCTGTTATTGTAGAAACTCCTTTTGCCTGCACAGTCCAAATTACTCCAGTAGCTATGCCATGTGAAGACCATGGAATAAAGCAGCACAGAGATAGGCAAAGACATTTGTTAACAGAAACAATGTTAGGCACATTTAAACAAATAAGGAAACTGAGCACATATTCTTTTAAGGTAAATTTTAAATCTCTGCTAAGGTAAAGGTTCCATTTTCCTGCGTTAGCATAATGTGTGAGTTTGGCAAAGACAGTCTTCAGAAACCGACAACAGAAAAAAGGATTTAATTATTTAAGCTAGGTGCAATTTTATTTTATTAGGCTGGGTGCAACGTGGCATAATATAAAAAGGAGAGAAGCTGGGGACCTCACTTCAATTCCTGGCTCTACCTCACATCACTGACAATGTGATGTAGAAATGACAACTAATCTTTCTGAGCCTCCATTTTCTCACCTGTAAAACAGGGACAATAAAGATCCCACTTTTTCCCCAGGATCAGTGTGAAGGCTAAATGAAACCATGCACATAAAAGCACATTTCAAACTGTAAGGAACTATACAATGTAAGTTGATATTATTATTAATATATTATACATCCAATATTTCCAAAGCTGGGAAGACTAAAAAGTATAATTTGGTTAAAAGAATAAAAACATGGTGGTGGTAATATATTGTGGATAAAAAACTAATATGCCAAAGGCAAAACAACCTCTAAGATTCTCAACTTTTAAATGTTGTTGTTGTTCTTCTTATTTTAAATAATGAGGGTCTGAGAACAATGTAGCTAATCTGTGGATATACACAAAGGAAGGGAGGTAATAAAAATAAACTTTTGGTGAAAACTAAGAAACAGATAACACTGCTAAAACTATCCAGAAATGCGGAGAAATGTTAAGAGGGGAGTCAGGTAGGAACAACCAGCTTGAAGAGAAGTTTCGAGATTAGCTGAGAAGCCTTTTGGTAAATATCAAAGTACCAGAAGAGTTAACAAACAATGAACCTACACTCCTTTCTCAGAGCCTTCAGAAATTGCTATCATATAGCAAAATACCTAGAGTTTGCCATCAATCAACAAGAAAACATCAATAAACAATGGAAGAAGCTTATTTACTTCTCTAGTTAAATATCTTGGGAAAACTTGGGGTGAAATCTGGGCACTTTCCTAAATAATCTCAAGAAAAGTACCAAAGACAATAATTGTGCTCTTCTTCGTAGCACATACAATTTTTGAATTCTGAACATTAAGTGTTATACATATTAGTGATTTAGCCATCTAATTCTGATAGGCTACCTGCCAGTTTGAGTTTGACTGGGATCTTTGTTGCCTAAGCTCATACAATAATAACAAAGCAGGATAAAGTAAGTCTGAGAAAAAAGCTGTTTGAGAAAGACTACTAATCTCAGAGACAGAAGATTGGAGAGTTCCCGCATTAATTTCTTATGCTGAGGAAAATCATTTCACTACCCTGTTTCTGCTTCTCCATCTGTCAAATAAGTTAGTTATCAAATATAAGCTAGATTGCCACCTGTCAGGATGTTGCAGAGGGAATTCCTCTGATAAAATAATGTTGAGAAAAAAACTGTTACTCTAAGATTATATAATCCTATAAACACATCTTCCCCCAATAAAAAAAAGGTGAAGGGCCTTAAGCACCTCACATAAAATTTAATTAAATGGTCCTTCTTGGAATATCTTGAGATGAATTATATCAAAACAGTTTTAAGTACTTATTTCTAGTCTAATGATTCTTTTTTTTTCTCTCTGCTCTCTAGAAAATTTACCTTTATCCTTATCCAATGGTTCCTGGGAAAGAATAGTGCACAGTACCGGGTTTTTCCACACCCCAGTCTCTTGAGCTAGAGTAGCTAAAAAATGCAATTCACAGCTGCCATTCTCCATCAGCTTTTCATGAGCTACCTATAAATATTAAATAAACATCCAAAGAATTACAACAGATTTTCAAAAGCAAGCTTATCAGGCTTTAAATATAATACTAAACTTTTGAAAAATAAGACTTTTATCTTAAAATTTTTATGTCACATTACAAAGTGCTGAATCCTTTACTTCTGATTTTTAAAGATGAATCTCAAGGATAAGAATTACATTAATTATAAATTTTAAATAAATAAAATGTATTTCTAGAAATAAGTTCATATTATTTTCTCCCCAAAATCTAAACCAAGAGCAAAGTTATTTCTCAAGGAAGCTATTAGAGTATCCATAGCATGAAAGACCTTACACGTTTTATATCCTCTGTGTTAGTAAAAAATTTTCCAAAAAAACTTCTATCATTAACAAATGACAAATCTGCATCAAGGCCTAAGTGACAACTTGTATACACATATTTCAATAAAAGGGACTTATGAAAAGAAAACAACTAAATGTATGATTTTTCATTTATTCATGATATAGCCTTACAACATCCTATTAAAGCTGACACTGAACCTTGCTTACTTGTTGTTTCCAAGTGTTCATGCAATTAGCATATTCTTCAGGTCACAAAAGACCAACAGTTTTAACTCAATTCAGAAAATGTTTATTGAGAATTTCTATGGGCAAAGTATCAAGGAAGAGAGCAACTAATCCCTGCGTTTATGGGGCTTATCCTCTAGTGGGGTAAAGAGATGCTTAAAAACAGTTAAAACACAGGCAAAATAAAACAAATGCTGTTAAGCAGGTAAAAAATAAGCCTGAGGAAGCTCTGAAATGAAAGCAAAGTGTCATGGAAACTCTTAAAGCTGCACGCTGTATTTGTATAAAAAGTCTATTCCTCAAAACCATAAAAATCTCACTGAACAAGTTCAAGTGCTTTAAGAAATTTTCTCTGAGCAACTGCTGAGAGCTCCATACTGGGATTTAAAGAGTTATTTCCTCCTCATTAAACCATATGAAAAAGTATCAAGTAGTGCTATTGTTTCAAAAAAGAAAGTTGAAAAGTTTACCTTATGTTGACAAACAAAATTAATATGAGGAATTCAGTATTATATTTGTATATAAACTATTTATATAACTAATTCTGTGGTAGAGTGTATCTGAGTGCCAAACAATGAAAAAAAGTTCTGAGATAATCATTTACCTAAAAATAATCACTTGCTGGAAAAAAAACCTGAGACACGTTACTGATATGCTGAAGTACAAATTGCATGATCAAAAAGTTAGCTGCAATGTGACAAACAGGACAAGACACTTTCAACAGTTATTAAGTATCTACTATGTGTAAAACTCTATGTTGAATCTTTTGGAATAAAGATATGAATCCTATCTTCAAGAATTTTGCACTTGATGTAATTTTAATATTTAATATTAAAATAGGAAAGTTGATTTCGCTGCCTAACTATAGTTTATTTCACATGCTTCTAAAGTTTGAGACTAATCCTCTTTTAATATCTCTTCTATGGAAGAACATAAGCCCAAAAGATATTTTAAGAACTCT
This sequence comes from Balaenoptera acutorostrata, assembly GCF_949987535.1. NCBI lineage: Eukaryota > Metazoa > Chordata > Mammalia > Artiodactyla > Balaenopteridae > Balaenoptera > Balaenoptera acutorostrata. The sequence continues at coordinate 71,320,448 of NC_080077.1, forward strand.
GGCTAGAGGAATAGAGAGACAACTATACTTTTTGAGACTAGCTGGCAGGAACATTCTTTTTAACTAACCAATTAATCAAAATTTACTTGAAGCTATAAAATATCCAGCACAATCTAGTGCTTAACAAAATTTAACATTCTTGAAATACTCCAAAACAACGAAGTGCTAAACTATGTAGTACTTTTATAAGTAGAATAACAGCCCTAAGTAACAGAGATAAAGCATGTGTTTTCAGATATAGGAGAAAAAGTATGGCCTATGGGGCAAAGAATCTTGGTTCAAATAACTACTCTGATATTAGCTATACAAGTTTGGGCAGATAAGTATTTTAGAGTTGAGCCTCAGTTTCCTCACCTTTAAAATGGGAAAAATATACCTACCCCCACAAAGTCTACATAAGGATTAAATGAGATATGTTAAATTCTTATAAAGCATATTGCAATTTTCAACAATTAGTTAAACTGTTTCTAAATACAAATGAGGGCATTTTCTTTTGTGTTCCCTTACTGCTCTGGCAAAGTTCTAATTATCTGATCTTAAAGAACAGTGCAATATTCAACCAATCTACTTAAATGTACATATTCATTTAGCAAACATCTATTGAGCACTGACTATATGCAAGACATTAATGTTAATAAGAACAGCAATTAATGTTTGTCATTACTTAAATCATTTAAAGTTTAACCAAATAATTTATTAAGAATAAAGAAAATCACCATAAAATATACCTATATTAAATCTAGTAGGTAAATATTCTCACCTGCACCAGTGTCTGAAATTGTTCCCACTGTTTATCAGATAACTCAACAGGCAGACACAGTAAAAGTTCAACACAGCTTCTAAAACACAAAAAGTTGGTAAGGATACAAATAATTACTAAAATTCAAAGTAAAATAAGATGAATAATTCTAATATCATCAGTATACTGTCCATAACTAATCTATTTAAAATTAAACTATCATAAGATCTGAGACACAGAGTTAAAAACAAAAAAGCTAAATCTAATTTTTTATTTACTCAAAGGTCTACTCACAATGCCAAGCGTTCCAGAACCAATGCTACATTTTCACATTCAGAGGTAAGATAAGGTCGGGCTTTAACATAACTTTGGATAGCCACTGTGTATACCTCCAATAAAGGTAAAGGATCTTCTGAAGTTTTCCATTTCTCTGCATATTCAAGGAGTGTCTGTTTGGAAGTAAATAAAAATACATATTGATTAATCAACTGTTTTTCTTTCCTCCCTAAGAAATTTTGAAAAATAACTTTTATTTATAAAAACAAAAAGTAGTTTATACTGATTAAAACATTGAAAGTAATAAAGCCGTAATCTTATTTCCAGCAGCTCTTTGTAGGAGACAAGGTTAGTGTTAATTCATCCAACAATAGCATGTTTTCATGAAGTCTGGTGTTAAATAGTGAAAGCATTATCTCCTCTCTTTTCAAGTCAAAATCCACCCTTTCACCCACAAATTTCTAAGATTTAAAAGTTATTTTAAAAAGAAGACACCTGGGCAAGTAATACTTGACCAGGCATGCAGTGAAGAATTTCAAATATTTATGTGTTCTATTTTTCATGCAAGGAACATAAAATTCAACACTTAACAATAAATTAACCACATACGGTCAGAAAAGACATGTAATTTTTTCAGTTAATAAAAAATAATACTACATAGTATATTACTGGTTTTTATGACGAGCTTTATCATTAAAAATATCATCTAAAGATGTTCAACACACATAAAATCACTATTAAAGAATGATTATAAGGTCAAGAAATTTTTGTAATAAAGTGTTTGTTTTTTTGGGTTTTTAAAAATTTGTTTATTTATTTTCATTTTTGGCTGCGTTGGGTCTTCGTTGCTGTGCGCGGGCTTTCTCTAGTTGTGGCGAGCGGGGGCTACTCTTTGTTGCTGTGCACGGGCTTCCCACTGCAGTGGCTTCTCTTGTTGCCGAGCACGGGCTCTAGGTGTGCGGGCTTCAGTAGCTGTGGCGCACGGGCTTCAGTAGTTGTGGCTTGCGGGCTCAGTAGTTGTGGCTCGCGGGCTCTAGAGCACAGGCTCAGTAGTTGTGGCGCACAGGCTTAGCTGCTCCGCGACATGTGGGATCTTCCCAGACCAGGCCTGGAACCCGTGTCCCCTGCATTGGCAAGCGGATTCTTAACCACTGCACCACCAGGGAAGCCCCTAAAGTCCTTGTTTTTTACAATAAAAAACTCTTCATCAAGAAAAACAAAATGCTGTTTATCCTACAGAATGAAGAGATAGAAGAAACTGGCAACAGTAGTTAGACACCTATGCGTTCTACAACTACTAACATTGTGAGTTACTAAAAACTATCTAAAAGGTTCTACTATTATGCTAAATGAAGTAGAACTCTAATTAAATGTTTTCAGAATATAGAAGACTGCCACAATTAGTCTTTCTCACTCTTCAAGGTTTAAGACTCATCAACATGTGGCAAATTCAGGTGTTATTTCCTAGAAAAGAGGTATCTTGAAGGAAAACTCCGTAAGGCCTTGCTTGTATCCTCTGGCATACAGAAGCAGCTTTCTACAAATGTGCAGGTAGGAAAGTAGGAAGGGAGGAAGGTAGGAAGGTAGGAATGAAGGAATTATATTCTACTATCAGACACTCAAAAGAAAACACTTATTACCTTCTTCTCTCTACAACCCTCTAACTACTAGTAGTAGTAAGTGATCAAAGAGAATATGGAAGAAAAGAAGGATAGAAAAGGTAATCTGGTAAATTAAAGAGCAACATAGTAACAACTTACTCACTGAGTAGTCATATATTCACAAACCCTGACTCTCTCCAAGTTGGATTGAAGGCCCAGTACTTGCAACTGGCATCTGAAGTAAGGGCAGTCTTGTGGGACTGAGCCCTTTTAACCTGTGGAGTCTGAGCTAACTGAACTGTGGGACACCTATTTGGTTGTTGGAGACTTTGAGAAGTGGTCCTGGAAAAAACACCATGTGTTTGGTGTCAGCAGTACAAATATCTCTCAACAGGACTTAAAGAAAAATCTAAACAAAACCTACCAACTGAAGGGGAAAATCTGCATTCTGGAATTGTTTTGGGATTATCCCTCTACTTCTAGGAATAAAACTGGTGATATGATGGAGGATGACCTCACTCACATCTTCAAGGTTTTTGGAATTAACACCAACTATGCATACAGTTCTTACTTTAGCTAGCACCTGTCTTTCTACATAAAATCATTAAATATTATTTTCCTTTTCCTGGAAAAAGAAGTTTAGGTGTCTGGGGAATTTCATGCCTGGCCAATGTACCCAATTTCACGTGGGTTCGACTGAAAGCTTAGGTTTCCCCTATTAGTACTCTTGCAGTAATGAATCAATTTCCCATAATAGTTTTAATTTTTCCTGAAAAAGAAAATATATTGTAGTGATTTCCAAAAAGCTTTGAAATTATAAGCTTCTTCCTTTCTTGTCTCCCAACACCCCCCAAAAAAACCCTAAATGTTTTAGATACCTCTTATATACTATTGCAGATCCTCTAGGACTCACTTGTCTCATTTCACCTCTATGCAAACCCTCATGCAGGCATAACCTAGCAGCTTCATCTCCTGTCATTCTGCAAGCCCTTTGCTACCTGCCGCAGGGCTTCCATGTGACCACTGCTCTGGGGTCCACTCAGTGCCCAGACCCACACATGTGCAACCGGGAAGAATAGAGGAGTTAATAAACTCAAGTGTAGGGGAGTTAGTGCCCTTTGGGGAAAGACTTTGATCAATCCAAGATGAGAACCAGTAGATAAATTCTTCCTCTTCCTTTCCCACCCTCCCACCCCCGAACCCTAGGGGTGATCCTGAAATGCAGTTCATATAGCTTCTAAGAGGTTCAGTCTGATAGATTTAACAGGTGGCCAGCTTGATGATGCATTGTCATATTGGCTGACATATTCCTTCTTTGCTTTATTTCCCTATTCCCTCATTCCTGCTCATTGTGATTGGATTTCTTATTAAAATAATATTACATGAAAAAAAATCATATATATCTACATGTATGTACATATATCTACATTTTACCCAAGCTCTACATTTCTTGATATGTCTAGCTCTGCAAAGGGTACTTATACATTACTTCTTTCCTTTATATAATTGAGTTCTACTGTCCTCAGGTGAAAAAGTTTTTTTGTTTTTTCTACTAAATTTATTTATTTATTTAATTTTGGCTGCACTGGGTCTTCGTTGCTGCACACAGGCTTTCTCTAGTTATGGTGAGCAGGCGCTACTCTTCGTTGTGGTGTGCAGGCTTCTAATTGAGGTGGCTTCTCTTCTTGTGGAGCATGGGCTCTAGGCATGTGGGCTTCAGTAGTTGTGGTGCAAGGGCTCAGTAGTTGTGGCTCGCGGGCTTAGTTGCTCCGCGGCATGTGGGATCTTCCCGGACCAGGGCTCAAACCTGTATCCCCTGCACTGGAAGGTGGATTCTTAACCACTGAGCCACCAGGGAAGTCCGAAAATGTTTTTAAACTTACCTTTAATTATAATCAAAGATGATTTCTTTTGGGTATAACAGAGTCTGAATTGATGAGAAAAATAATTGACAAGTTGCAGAATGTGAGAACCATAAAGCACCTTAAAAATGATATACTTTCACCTCATTTTATAGATGAGGAAAGAGGAGGAGAAAGCAGATTCTGGTGAAAAGCACACCTTTTAGGTGGCTTTTTAATGGTCTGGGAATAATGTAACTAGGGAAAGGGTAGAAGAAAGGGATCACAGCAGATTATAAGAGATGGTAGAAAAAGAAAACTAATGACACGCTCATACTGACTACATATAGGAGAATAAGCTTAAAAGTTGGGTTAAGTATCTATTTTTATAAAGGTATGAGTTGATATTCATAACCAGTAAGTGTATTGATAGTAGAGCTTCCCTTGTTTCTCAAGACACTAAGATTAGTAGAACCATTGTGAAACTGGAAGCATTCCTAACATGACTAGTTAATAAATTATGCTTTCTTCAACTAAAAAAGTTACTTATTTATATCTACTACCTTAATCTATACAAAGGCTTTCAGGCAGGAATTCCAGAACAATCAGACTCATATTTTTTACACAGAATCAGAACAGACCTTAAAGATCACTTAATTCTGTTTTACGAGGTCCAGGGACCTGCAATTCGAATATTAACTGAACTGGTAATCAGCAAAGCCAGGCAGCCTCCTCACTCTCTGTGAAACACTCTGTCCACTACAAATACTCTTTGTGGTAATGTCACAACTATAAATCTGTAGATTACTTTATTACTTCAATTATTCCTCATAGCTCTATGAGGTTATGTACTATTTATCTAGTTTGCCAGCCACAGTAGAATTAAATAACTTGACCTCTTTATTGGTTAAGCTTATTTCAGCTGAAAGTAAGAAAATCCAACTCAAAGCAGCAGAAACAGTAAGAAAGGTTTCCCATATAATAAGAGATTAAGAGGAAGAGCAAGTTCTGGGATTGGTTAGTTTAGCGGCTCAACAACGTCCTCAAGGACCACCCCTGCCTTCACTCTGCCTTCCTCAGGTGGTGCCCCACCCAGTCCCCAGGTCTCAGCAATAACCAGAGAAAAGATGAGACTACCACTTCATGTACATCTTTTCAAGCAACAAAGAAACCCTTCCCGGAAACCATAAACCCAATTTCTATCAGTAAATTTCTCCTCAGGTCCCAACGGCCAGAATTTCATCAGACACCTATGTCAAAAATCACACAGCCATAAAGGAACTCCATGGTTGCCCACTCTCCAAGGTTTCTCCGAAGCACAAAGCCATGCTGAAGAAGGAAAATGTGTGAATAAAATCAGGGTTCTATTAGGAAGGTGGGGGAGGGGCCTAAGCCTCACACTTTGGTTGCCTCTTCAATGGTTTTCACTCCCACATGTGTTCAAGAATGAGTAAGTTAATGTGTGTGTGTGTGGGGGGGGGGTGTTTTTATATTTAAATACACATACACAAATGAACAAAAATAAAAGTCGTTGTGATCTGGTTTGGAGAGGGATATGCGAGGGGATGGTATAGAGGATAAGATATAGGAAAAGAAACCTATAAGTCTTCCTATGAGGCACCAGATTGCTTCCATTAATGAGTAAACTGTAAACTAAGTATAGTAAGAAAAGTTAAAACTGTGTTCTATAAAGAATGATTAATGGAACTAAGGACGGGGTGCTTAATCTGGACAATAAATAACATTTACTGAATATTTACTATATGCTAGGCACTGTTCTGCAAGCTTTACAATACCTATTAGCAATTAGATAAATTACAGTAATATGCTTATATTAAAATGGACAAAGGCATAAAATAGTTAAAGTAACAAATAAGCCCCAAGAGCACAGAACTAGAGGCAGAGAGGAGATTCAAACCTTAATAGTCTGACTTCAGAGCCTGAGTTCTTAAATACTATGCTCTACATTTCTAGAGAAATAAAACTTTGATTCACAGCCAAATTAACAAATCTGAAGACTTGTCACATAAAACAAGAGTTAGTCTTACTCTATGTGCTCTCACAGGACAAACCAGCACCACTAAGTTAAAGTTTTAAGGAGATAACATTTCTGCTTCCTATGAGACTGCATCAAGCAATTACAGTTAACCAAAAATTGAACAGGTTGGCCTCCATCACTGAAGTTACTCAAGCAGGCGCAAAATGGCTCTGAGTTCAGAATGCAGTAAAGCAGTCATATTTGGGAGACACATTCCATCCCACCAGAAGAGACTACACTAGTGGGGGTGGCTCAGAGAGGTTTTGCTTGGTGGGCATATTGTTTAAAATTATTTTAATTAGTTTCTAACACTTAAAAATCATAAGTTTACACAGAACTTGTATTTCTGACTTTTTTTTTAATTTGGAAAACTTGGGTCCGTATTCCGGCACTGAAATAACTGGCGGGAGCTGAGGCACGGGCTCTCTGTGTGCGGGAAGCCTTCCCTAGCTGCCTCCCTCTTTAAGGGGCCTATTGTATTCCTGCGAGTTATCTGTCATCACCACCTTTCCTATAGTGTGTATTACGATCAGAGAAAGAAATACAAGCAAAAGAAAGGTTAAAAGATCATATTCCAGCAGGATCTCTACAACAGTGTTTCTCAACCTCTTTTTCATTTTCATCCGCTCCTCAGGAAACTTCTGACTTTTTTCCCTAACTGTCCCCCACCCCCAATGAAATTTTAATACCACAGATGTACTGTCTATGTTTATGGGTCACAAGCTATTGTAATATCTAAGATTCTTTTTGCTCCTTAAGAACCAATTTTCACCCCCTTGGGAACAAAAATGCACGTTTAATATTCTGGCTGTTAAGCTGATTTCTCATTATCTAAATCAGCAGAGACTAGGACATATATACTCTAGGGAGGAAGACAGTATAGATTAACTTCCAGAAGCTTCCTTTAGTTCCTCTAAGGATTATTAGGAGAGAAAACGAAAGAAGAATAAAAGGGGAATAAAACCACAGGGGTGTTAAATTTAATAAGCATGAGGATTAAATGACATTATTGCCCTACATAAAGGTAAGACTGGAGTGTTTGATATGTTTATACTGTTACACTCATGGTCCAATTCCAATTTATAGCTATGATTCTCTAGACTGGAAGTTCTCAAAAGTTTTGATCTCATGACCCTTTCTTAAAAATTACTGAGACTCCCAAAGCGTTTGTTTATGGGGATTATAACTATTGATTTTCACCATGTGAGAATTAGAAATGAAAACTGAGATGTTTAATTATATACTTATAAATGAATTTAAAATAACAACAAACCCATCACATGTTACTATAAACAGGGTATTTTTAATGAAAAAAATTGTTTTCAAAAAAATTAGTGAGAAGAGTGGCGTTTTTTACATTTTTCAAATCTCTTCAATGTTTGGCTTAATAGAAAAGAGCAGGATTCTCATATCCCTGCATTTAATCTGCTGCAACATCACAGATCATGTAACCTCCAGAAAAACTCCACTGTACAGGAATGAAAGAAGGCGAATAACAGAGTTTTGACTTTTTTGTACCCACTGAGCCTTTGGTGAGTGATACTCTTTTATAATTTCAAAGTTACTAAAATTTATTTTAAGGTTTTGCGTAAAAATGGTGGATTGGACACATACATTTTGCACCTTGTTCTCTCCAAACCTCACTAAACCAACAGTAATTTTTTTTTTTTTAAACTGGCATAAACCCACAAGGACTAAGAAAATAGGAACAGAGGAAAGAGAAACAAAATTTTAAACACTGGAAAGCATATGGAAGATTGGCACTCTATGGAAAATGACTCCAAAGTAGGCTTTAGGTAAAGACCTAATTCTGAAGAATCACGGAAGGGCTCAAGAACTGGGAGCACGAGGTGCCTCTGGAAATGGGGGCAAAGGTGAGACTGAGAATGAGAGGACTGGCTGAAAGTCTATTTAAGCAGTTGGCCTCTCTTATTTCTGCATCCCTCTCCACAGCTAGGTGACCAAAGCTGGGCACTACTCCTCTCTATCCCCAGCAGTTTATTCTGGAGAGAAGTATAGAAAAAAAGGTGTCTGCACAGAGATAAGGGGAGCATTAAGTCAACTTTACATACTGACTATAGAGACAGCTTCCTTTCTCATGTCCTTTTCCCTCCAAAATTGCCAGAACCTCCTTAGCTGAGTCCTTCTCAGGAAATTCAAAAGAAAAGACCCAAAGATTCTGACACCAGGCCTTCCCCCATGAAAAGAAAACAGCTAGGTCCCCCTATAGTGAAGACCACAACAAATCCCACTCATGAGCTTGGAGCTCTCAATCAGTTTTTCAGTGGTATACCTTTAAATATGGACAGCCAAGGACCACTCAGGAGGTTGAAACAAATTAGTTAAAAAAAAAAAAAAAAGAAAGAAAGAAACTTGGAGCAAGCAGAGACTATACAGGGAGAAGACAAAATTCCAAGAAACTATCATTAGTATTCTAGAGGGGGTGTGTGAGTGTGAGAGAGAGTCTATTAGACCTATGAAAAAAAATACCATATTATAAAAGAATATTTATTTTAAAAAGATTCAAATTAAAAATATAATAGCAGAAATGAAAACCTCAGTTAAAGAGGTGAAAGATAAACTGAGGAAATTTCCCCAGAAAGTAGAGTAAAAGGGAAGGAAAGAAAAGATAAGAAACTTTGGAGAATAGTGCTAGAGGTCTCAAAATCAACAAGATGAATTCCAGGAAGTTAGAGAAATGGACGGGAACAAATCAAAGAACTAATTCAAGTTAATTTCCTAGAATCTAAGGACACGAATTTTAGAATTGAAACACCCACTAAGTGCCCAACACAATTACTCAAACTAGACCTATACCAAGGTACTATTTCATAAAATTTCAGAGCTCAAGGACAAAGAGAGGATCAAAACAAGCTTGGGGGGGGGACCAGGGAGCAGACTTCTCAACAGCAACACTGGAGCCAAAGGAAAATGAAGCACTGCATTAAAAACTGAGGGGCGATTATTTCCATCCAACTATCGTAAGTATTAAGACAGAAAAGTCATTTTCAGACATGCAAGTTCTCAAAAATTTCAACTTCTAGGCATATTTTTTCAGGATGCTACTGAAGAGGGAATTTCACCAAAATGAGGGAATAAACCAGGGAAGGAGTGAAAATGATATCTAGGAAAAAGGGAATCTAACACAAGAGACAGGAAATGAAGAAAGATTCCAAGAAGACAGCTGTGCAATGGGCCTGAAAAATAACTACAGCATATCAGATGGTTCTAGGACAAATTTATTCAAGATGAAATTGACAAGACTACCTAATGTGCCTGAATAAGCTGAGAGGAGATTTATACAACTGAGGGAGAGTTTGGATTGAATTAGTGATATATACATAGAATATTCAGCTAAGGAAATAAGATAATTTAAGTACATTAACCTGCACTCAGCAATTAAAGAATGCACATTCTTTAAAAACACAAAACACTTACAAAAACTGACCATAAACTAGGTCACATAGTCACAAAAAATAACAAAGAATTAATATCATAAATTTCACATTCTTTGAACATGATGCAATAAAGTCAGAAACTATTAACAAAATACCCTTACAAAGAAAACTACAAATTTAAAAATTTTTAAGCATATTTTAAAAAAATTTTTATTTTATATTGGAGTATAGTTGATTAACAATGTTGTGTTAGTTTCAGGTGTAGAGCAAAGTGATTCAGTTATACATATACATGTACCTATTCTTTTTCAAATTCTTTTCCCATTTAGGTTATTACAGAATATTGAGCAGAGTTCCCTGTGCCATACAGTAGGTCCTTGTTGGTTATCTATTTTAAATATAGTAGTGTGGATTTGTATGGAAACACAAAAGACCCCGAATAGCCAAAGCAATCTTGAGAACGAAACATGGAGCTGGAGGAATCAGGCTCCCTGACTTCAGACTATACCACAAAGCTACAGTAATCAAGACAGTATGGTACTGGCACAAAAACAGAAATATAGATCAATGGAACAGGATAGAAAGCCCAGAGATAAACCCACGTGCATATGGTCACCTTATCTTTGATAAAGGAGGCAATAATACACAGTGGAGAAAAGACAGCCTCTTCAGTAAGTGGTGCTGGGAAAACTGGACAGCTACATGTAAAAGAAGGAAATTAGAACACTCCCTAACACCATACACAAAAATAAACTCAAAATGGATTAAACACCTAAATGTAAGGCCAGACACTATCAAACTCTTAGAGGAAAACATAGGCAGAACACTCTATGACATAAATCATAGCAAGATCCTTTTTGACCCACCTCCTAGAGAAATGGAAATAAAAACAAAAATCAACAAATGGGACCTAATGAAACGCAAAAGCTTTTGCACAGCAAAGGAAACCATAAACAAGACCAAAAGACAACCCTCAGAATACGAGAAAATACTTGCAAATGAAGCAACTGACAAAGGATTAATCTCCAAGATTTACAAGCACCTTATGCAGCTCAATATCAAAAAAACAAACAACCGAATCCAAAAATGGGCAGAAGACCTAAATAGACATTTCTCCAAAGAAGATATACAGATTGCCAACAAACACATGAAAGAATGCTCAACATCATTAATCATTAGAGAAATGCAAATCAAAACTACAATGAGATATCATCTCACACCGGTCAGAATGGCCATCATCAAAAAAATCTAGAAACAATAAATGCTGGCGAGGGTGTGGAGAAAAGGGAACCCTCTTGCACTGTTGGTGGGAATGTAAATTGATACAGCCACTATGGAGAACAGTATGGAAGTTCCTTAAAAAACTAAAAATAGAACTACCATAGGACCCAGCAATCCCACTACTGGGCATATACCCTGAGAAAACCATAATTCAAAAAGAGTCATGTACCAAAATGTTCAATGCAGCTTTACTTACAATAGCCAGGACATGGAAGCAACCTAAGTGTCCATCAACAGATGAATGGATAAAGAAGATGTGGCACATATATACAATGGAATATTACTCAGCCATAGAAAGAAACAAAACTGAGTTATTTGTAGTGAGGTGGTTGGAGTTAGAGTCTGTCATACAGAGTGAAGTAAGTCAGAAAGAGAAAAACAAATACAGTATGCTAACACATATATATGGAATCTAAGAAAAAAAAAAAAAAAGGTCATGAAGAACCTAGGAGCAAGACGGGAATAAAGACACAGACCTGCTAGAGGATGGACTTGAGGATATGGGGAGGGGGAAGGGTAAGCTGTGACAAAGTGAGAGAGTGGCATGGACATATATACACTACCAAACGTAAAATAGCTAGCTAGTGGGAAGCAGCCGCATAGCACAGGGAGATCAGCTCGGTGCTTTGTGACCACCTAGAGGGTTGGGATAGGAAGGGTGGGAGGGAGGGAGACGCAAGAGGGAAGAGATATGGGAACATATGTATATGTATAACTGATTCACTTTGTTATAAAGCAGAAACTAACACACCATTGTAAAGCAATTATACTCCAATAAAGATGTTTAAAAAAAATATATATATATATATATATAGTAGTGTGGGACTTCCCTGGTGGCACAGTGGTTAAGAATCCGCCTGCCAACGCAGGAGACACGGGTTTGATCCCTGGTCCGGGAAGATCCCACATGCTGCAGAGCAACTAAGCCCGTGCGCCACAACTACTGAGCCTGCGTGCCACAACTACTGAAGCCTGTGTGCCTAGAGCCCGTGCTCCGCAACAAAGACAAGCCACTGCAATGACAAGCCCACGCACCAAAACGAAGAGTAGTCCCCACTTGCTGCAACTAGAGAAAGCACGTGTGCAAGCAACGAAGACCCAACGCAGCCAAAAGTTAATTAATTAATTAATTAATTAATTAATACATACACACAGTAGTGTGTACATGTCAATCCCAAACTCCCAATCTATCCCTCTCCCCCCTTAAGTCTATTTCTAAATCACGGGTGGAAGAAATCATAATAGAAATCGGGGAATACTTAGACTTGAACTATTGCAAAAGCACATCAAAATTTGTAGGACACAGCTAGAACAATCTTAAGAGGAAAATTTATAGATGCAAATGTTTATACTGTTATGCTATAGCTTTGAAAAAAACATGCAAATTTGTTCCAACACAGTATGAGCAAAACATTAATTTCCCATTTGCCTATGTGTGATTTTTTTGGTGAGAAACATTAGGTGAAAGCAGAAAACTATGCCCAGCTGAACTAAACTTGCAGGAAAATACAAAATGCACACAGCTCAAAAACATGTTATCAGCTACATCAGTTCACCAGGTGTGTGATGAGCCACACCCATCCACACGTGGTTTTACAACCTTCTGTCCAATTTCAGAGAACTCTCCTTCCACCACCTCACAATAACTCACAAACTGCATCCCTTCTGACACCCACTCCTACAAAGAAAGTACAAGTCTTTTCCAAGGTAAAGCACCACATTTATTTTAATAGTTATGTACATCTTAACCACTAAAGGGGTATAAAATTGTACTACAGTTTTTATAAGGTTCTGTGTGTGACACTGATGAAGTTTTCGAGTGTTGTGCCTCTAACCCCATTTTCCCCATAAGCCTTGTGATTTTTGTTGTGCAATTTTGCATAGCAAGGTTTTTTGCTAGGGATACTTATGCTGTGATAAAGCAAAACTGGCTGCATTAGAAAAAGACAAAATGAAAAAGTCATAGAGAATATTACTGGGACAAACAGAGAAATCTGAACATATATTGTAATTAGATAATATTATTGTGTCAATGTTAAAATTTCCTGAGTGTGATGCCTGTATTTTTGGACTTAAGAGATAAATACAAGTCCAATTTTTGGACTGAGGCAATGTCATGATGCCTAGCTCTAAAGGATTCACAGAGAAAAAGAGCATTAAAGCATGAGACAAAGCAAATATAGCAAAATGTTAACACCGGTGAATCTTGTAAAAGGTACATGAGTATTCAGTGTACTATTCTTATACTTTTTCTATAATAAAAAGTTTGGAAGAGCAAAATATTGGGGATGGCAAGTGTGGTAGACTGAATTCCTCACCCCTCCTTGTATCCACGCCGTTTTTCACATGACTTTGGAATACTTCTCATAGTGGTAGAGAATATTTTCCTACCCCATGTGACTTGTTTTGACCAAAAGAATGTGTCAGAAGTGATGGTAGGTCATCTATGAGTTTAAGAATCTTGCTCCTTCGTATGCTTCTACCATCAAAAGGAGAAGATATGTCCAGATTAGCCTGCTGTTCCCAGGAAGATGAGAAGATGCCATCCCTGTTGCTCTAGTTGAGGCCAGCCTATACCAGGCAACATCCAGCCAACCTTAAACCTGTGTATGACTGCAGCCAACACCAGCAGATTGCCTAGCCAACCATGCCCTGACTTCAGATGAATGAGCAATACATACTTGCTATTAGATGTCACTAGGGTTTTGTGGTTGTTACACAGAATTTTGTGAAAACAGCTGAGTTAAGTAGCTAACTTAAGTTAGACAAAGAGAATAAATTCAAAGAGAGTTTAAAAATTTTAAAGTAGTAAAAACAAGAGCAGATATATTTATATATGAAATAGAAAATGAAGATACAACAGAGAGGATCAACAAAACCAAACACTGGTCATTTGAAAGACCTAAAAAAAAAAAACCAAAAACCTTTGGCAAAAATAATCAAAAAAAAAAGAGAAGGCACAAATAAATAGAATTAGGAATGAGAAAGGGACCAAAACTACAGAATACAGATTTTTAAAAAATCTTAAGATAATACATTGAATAACCTTATTCCTTATTTGAAATAGCTTTAAAATCTTTAACTGTTTACTTGTTTTTTAATGAAACAGCTTAAAAATCTGAATGAAATGGGTAGAAATTGTTACTAAAACTATCTCAAGAACAGAAAAAGTCCTTTACCCACTAAAGAAACTGAAACCAATTAAAAAAAAAGAGAGAATCAAGTTGGTTTTCTACAGGAAAATCCATTAAACGATCTTTGAGGAAACAGACAGACAGACAGTATTATAGAAACTTCTGGAAGAAAGGAAGGGAAAAAGGGAGGGAGGGAAACTTCCCCCAATTCATTGTTTGAGGCTACTATAAACTTAAAAACTGGGTAAATGTGATATGAGAAAGGAAAAATCACAGGCCAATCTCTCTTAATAAACAGATTTTAAAATCCCCAATATTACCAAACCAAATACGGCAATAAACTTTAAAAAAATTTTTAAATATTTTGAAACAATCACAAAGTTACAGAAAGTTGGAAATACAGTATAGAGAAAATTTTTTGCTGAACCATTTGGGAGTTAGTTGCCAACCTGGTGCTCTACTGCCTTCAAATATTTTAATGTGTATTTCCTACAAACAAAGACCTCCTACATGATCAGAGAGTATGACCACGAGAATCAAGAAAAAAATACTGGTACATATGCTACTACCATTTAATCCTCAGACACCACTCAAGTGTGCCAATTATCCCAATGATGTCTTTCACAAAAAAGGATACAGTTCAGAACCATGCCTTGCATTTAGTTGTCATGTCCCTTCGGTCTCCAAGTCCTAAGTGAAACTTTAAAGACTCATTTAGGACCCTTACAATGTCAAAGATTACAGGCCAGTTATTTTGTAGAATAACCCTCAATTTAGGTTTGGTGTTTTCTCATAATTATATCCATGTTATGCATTTTGGCAGGAATACCACAGGAGCAATGATGATTTCTGCTCACTGTATGCTATCAAGCAGTACATGATTTCAATTTGTCCCATTATGGATGATGTTCATTTTGATCATTTGATTAAGTCAGGGCCTGCCCTCCTCACTCCGCTTGGGCTCAGCATGCTGGAACTGGCTGTCTCTCCAGGTAGTTCCCCCTTCTCCCTCTGCTTAGGCGCTGACATCCTCTGCCAGGCTGCCCCTCTGTGGAAATGTCCCCCTTCTGAAGCCCCACACCAGGCTGCTCTCCCCTCCCCCACCCCACGGGCAACCTACTCATCTCACTTGGGCTCTAAATCCCCACATGCAGCCACCCCTGCCAACTCCCTGTGGAGCCCTCCTCACCCTAATTGAGCTCTGGCTCCTGCACCACAGAGCTGCTACTCATCCAACCTGGGCTTTGACCCTCACTCTGGGCCTATGCAACACTCCTGCTCCCACCACAGACACCTACTTTGTCCCCTCTACATAAGGAGTCAAGGACTGAATTATTCAGGAAGGGAAGAGGAAGGGCTGCAATGTATTTTTTTAAATGTATTTTGGACCCAGAAGGATTTATCTTGGCAATATGAAGACAGTAAAAAGATTTCTCTAATTTTAAACTAATTTATCATAGTAACAGATTTAAAGGGGAAGCTATATGATTACCTCAATAATTACTAAAAAAAGGACATGATCAAAATAAAAACCCATTCAACGTAAAGAAAAAAAACAAAACCTTTTTTTAAATTTATTTATTTATTTATTTATATTTATTTTTGGCTGTGTTGGGTCTTCGTTTCTGTGTGAGGGCTTTCTCCAGTTGTGGCGAGCGGGGGCCACTCTTCATCGTGGTGCGCGGGCCTCTCACAGTTGCGGCCTCTCCCGTTGCGGAGCACAGGCTCCAGACGCAGAGGCTCAGTAGTTGTGGCTCACGGGCCTAGTTGCTCTGCGGCATGTGGGATCTTCCCAGACCAAGGCTCGAACCCGTGTCCCCTGCGTTGGCAGGCAGACTCTCAACCACTGCGCCACCAGGGAAGCCCAAAACAAAACCTTTTTGCAACAATGAATAGAAGGAAAGCTCCTTAACTTGATGAAATGTATTCAGTAAAACCCACGGCAAACCTCATACTTAATGGTGAAAAGTTAAAAGCATTTCCCTTTAAAGTCAGAAACAAAACAAAAACATCTGCTATCACTGCTTCTACTCAACACTATAGGCCTAATCAGCACAATGAGAAAAAGAAATGAACACAATAAAGGCTGCAAAGGAAAAATAAAAATGTCATTACTGCAGAAAATGCATACATAAGTCCAAGAGAATTCAAATTAGTTGCAAGATATAATCAGGATATAAATCAATTCTATTCACAAGCAAGTAGAAAATATAACTGTTAAAAAGATACCACTCACAATAACTAAACCCATGAGGTACCTAAGAATAAATCTAACGAAATATATATAAAATCTTCAGAAAAAAATTATGAAATTTCACTTAAAGACATAAAAGAAGGCCTGTATTAATGGAGATACTGCATTCATGGATGTTAGAAGACAAATTTTTAAAATGGCAATATGACCCAAATTTGATATATAAAGTCAAAGCAATGCCAAAGAAATTCCCCATAAGGATTTTTCATATAACCTGACAAGTTGACTCTAAAATTCACACAAAAAGCCAAACCAATTTTGAAAGAGCCAGGTGGGAGTACATACCCTCATCAGATAGCAAGACTTAAAGAGATGGAAATTAAAAGAGCATGATATTGGTACAGGCATAGATGACAGAAAAGAATTAGAGAGAGCTTTAAAACAAAGCTAAGTATATATGGGAACTTGGGTATATAATAGATGTGCCGTTAGTAACTAGTGAGAAAAGTACAGACCATTTCATAAATAATGCTTAAACAACCAGCTCTTCAGGAGAAAAAAACTACAACTATTCCCAGCATACAACAAAATTATATTCCATATGGATTAAATATCTAAATATCTAAATGTGAAAAGCAATACTTTAAAACTTTAAGTACACAGGAGGAGAAGATCTCAAGATCTTGAGAATATTTCAAGGGACAATGAAGGATTTCTTAAACAAAACACACAACCATAAAGGAAGACACTGACAACCAAAGCTACATTAGAACTTAATATCTGGTTCACCAAAACCCCACATAAAACCAAATGAGGGGCTTCCCTGGTGGCACAGTGGTTGAGAATCTGCCTGCCAACGCAGGGGACACGGGTTCGACCCCTGGTCTGGGAAGATCCCACATGCCACGGAGCAACTGGGCCTGTGAGCCACAACGGCTGAGCCTGCGCGTCTGGAGCCTGTGCTCCGCAGCAAGAGAGGCCGCGATCGTGAGAGGCCCGCGCACCGCGATGAAGAGTGGCCCCCGCTCGCCGCAACTAGAGAAAGCCCTCGCACAGAAACGAAGACCCAACACAGCCAAAAATAAATAAATAAATTTATATTAAAAAAAAAAACCAAATGAAAAGCTATAAACTGGGAAGAAGTATTTGCAACCCATATTCCCAGGAATACATTTTAACATGTCCATAATAAAAGTTTCCTCTGACTAGAATTGGTGAAGGAGGTTACTCCCAACTACCAAGCTAGTCAGAAGCCTGACTTCAAAGAACTGATGTTCATCTGCATCACTTGCACCTCCCAAGTCTGCCTCAGCATCTCAGGTTTGAGCTTGTCCCTTACTGTACTTTCTTCTGGGGCTGCTGCTTTTGTATCATCTTTCTCCTGAACAGTGAGAATTCAATGAGTCTCTCTCATTTGTGATGAAATCCAATATTATTTCATAATCTTACTTCCACATTATTCCAGATACTTTGTTTCCCCCATACCTTAGTCTTTTGTCCTTGGCAAATGGCCCACTGTTGTAGTTATTTCAGTGGCACTGCAGCATTTTCAAAGAAAATCAATTATGAATTTGACATAATTTGCACTCTCATACACTCATTCTAGGATGTGAAGTAATCATTCAGAAACTGAGCTTCTGATAGCTTAAAATCCTAAATAATCTCCGATATGGATGCTATAATTCTCCAGAATTTCTCAGAATCCAAGGCCTACTTTCTTTGCAGCATTTTGGTGGCATGAACATCATGACCCCAACATTTTCTCTTCCCTACCTTGACGTGGTGTGGCCCATTAATTTCTCTAGTTCTTATAATATATCCTTTGCTATAAACAACTTTTACAAAAGCAACCAAATGAGTTCCTTAGTGTAGACCAGGGGTCCCCAACCCCTGGGTACCCCTGGTACAGTTCCGTGGCCTGTTAGGAACTGGGCCACACAGCAGGAGGTGAGTGGCAGGTGAGCGAGCAAAGGTTCATCTGCCGCTCCCCATCGCTCGCATTACCGCCTGAACCACCACCTAACCACCGCCCCCCCCAACACCCCCCCCATCCATAGAAAAACTGTCTTCCATGAAACCGGTCCCTGGTGCCAAAAAGGTTGGGGAGTGCTCGTGTAGAGGGTCTCAATCTTGGACTAATATGAACATGTTTGACACTAACCTGTTCACAATGCCCACAGGTGATTCTAATTTCCTAAGAAACCTGATGTAATAGAGATGAAAAGTAACAATGTCTAGTACATTGTAACCTAGAGAGGAAGTGTTTTTAGATCCCATCCATTGAACTAATTCTCATAACACTATGTAACTGTTTCTGCATACAGGACACCCTAAAAATGACAATTTTTTTTTAAAAAAATTTATTTATTTTTGGCTCTGTTGGGTCTTCGTTTCTGTGCGAGGGCTTTCTCTAGTTGCGGCAAGTGGGGGCCACTCTTCATCGCGGTGCTCGGGCCTCTCACTATCGCGGCCTCTCTTACTGCGGAGCACAGGCTCCAGACGCGCAGGCTCAGTAGTTGTGGCTCACGGGCCTAGTTGCTCCGCGGCATGTGGGATCTTCCCAGACCAGGGCTCGAACCCGTGTTCCCTGCATTGGCAGGCAGACTCTCAAACACTACGCCACCAAGGAAGCCCCCCAAAAATGACAATTTTGACTTCAGTTTAGTCTCCACAATATTTCTAACTTTGTACGTATACTCTAAGAACCATGACAGCATGTGTCTGGATGACCTGTACCTTTATATTGTGACTCCAAGAGTGAAGCAGTCATAGTGAAGGTAAACACGTGGTTCAAGTCTAGAGTGATAATTTTATTCCAACATACAGCTGAATATCACATGGGAGGTCCAAAATCCTAGAGAGGAAAACCTCCACAAAGACTGTAACCTTAATATCTCCAGGGACCCACACACACAGTATATATACATAATCATACTCAAATAAGCATAGTCAAAATCCCAGAAATAATAACAGCATGAGTCTCAATCTCAACTTGCTAGGGTTCAGCAGAAAAGGGTACCATAGTCTACTGGGTATGTCTCTCTATCGTGGGCCAACTGCCACAAATACGACATTCCTACTGATATGGACTAAATATGTGTGTGCCCCTCAAAATTCATATGTTGAAATAATAACCCCCAGGTGATGGTATTAGAAGATGGAGCCTTTGAGAAGTGATTAGGTCATGAGGGCAGAGTCCTCATAAATGGAATTAGTGCCCTTACAGAAGAGGTCCAAGAAAGCTCCCTTGCCTCTTCCATCATGTGAGACATGGTGAAATGGTGCTGTCTATGAACCAGAAAGTGGGCTCTCAACAGACCAGATTCTGCTAGTGCCTTGATCTTGGACTCGCCAACCTCCAGAACTGTGAGAAATGAATTTCTATTGTTTATAAGCCATACAGTTTATGTTATTTATGTTATAGCAGCTCAAACGAACAAATACATCTACTTTAGACGTGAAATATGACAGCAGGAAGCCTAGCTTAAAAGGTGATCAATTCCCTTCAGTTCTATAATTTACAACTATCTTGGATGGTAATAAAATTCAACAGAAACTAGTTTTTCCTTGGTCACTTATATTATATCCACTGATCCACAAAAACTTTGATTAAAAGCAAATGAAAAAAATTACTTCTTTTCCTAGGAAAAATGTTAATACAAGCTGAACTATGAGGGGATGTGATCCATTCTCAACATAACAAATGGTATTGGGATAACTGGATAGCCACACACATAAAAATGAAATAAGACATTTACCTTATATCACATGCAAAAAGTAACTCAAAATAGACCATATTTAAATAAAGTGCTAAACCTATAAAACTTCTACAAAAAAAACATAGGAAGAAATCTTAGTGACACTGGATTAGGGAAAAAGTTCTTAGATACAACACTACAAGTATGATCTATAAAAAGAAATTGGACTTTGTCAAAATTTAAAACTTTTGCACTTCATAAGACCTCATTTAGAAAATAAAAAAATACAAATTCAGTAAAGTTGGAAGATACAAAATCAACAGAGGAAAATCAGTTGCATTTTTATACACTAACAACAAACTATAAGAGAACAAACTATAAGAGAAATTTAGAAACTATGAGAGAACAAACTATGTGTCTACAAAAGAACAAGCTGTAACAGGAATTAAGGAAACAGTTCCAGCTTTTAAGAAAAGCTTCAAAAACCGTAAAAACAAACAAAAAACACTGGAGTAAATTTAACCAAGGATGTGGAGAACTGTACACTGAAAACTACAATATTGAAAGAAACTGCAGAAATCACAAATAAATGGAAAGATATTTCATGTTCATGGATCAGAAAAATTATTATTGTTAAAATGTCCATAACTACCCAAAGCGATCTACAGGTTCAATGCAATCCCTATCAAAATTCCAATGACGTTTTTCACAGAAATTGAAACAAAAATTTGTACAAAACCACAAAAGACCCCAGTAGCCAAAGTAATCTTGAGAAAAAACAAAGCTGGATTCCTGATTTCAAACTATATTACAAAGCTACAGTAATCAAAACAGTATAGTACTAACATAAAAACTGACATATAGACTAACAGAACAGAACAGAGAACCCAGAAATAAACCCATGCATATATAGTCGACTAATCTCTAACAAGGGTGCCAAAATACACAATGGGGAAAGATGGTCTCTTCAGTAAATGGTGTTGGGAAAACTGAATATCCACACACAGAAGAATGAAACTAAACTCCTATCTTAAACCACACATAAAAATTAACTCAAAACAGATTGAAGACTTAAATGTAAGGAAGACTTGAAACTGTAAATCTCCTAGATGAAAACATAGGAAAAATAGGAAAAAAACCTCCTTGACACTGGTCTTGGCAATGATTTTTTGGCTATAATACCAAAAGCACAGACAAGAAAAGTAAAAATAGACAAGGAGGACTACATCAACCTGAAAAGCTTCTATACAGCAAAGGAAATAATTAACAAAATTAAAAGGCAGCCTATAAAATTGGAGAACACATTTGCAAACCATCTATCTGATGAGGGGTTAATATCTGAAATATATAAGGAACATAAAACAAGTCGATGGGAAAAAAAAATTTTTTTAATGGGCAAAGAACCTGGCAAAGACAACATACAAATGGCCAACAGGTACATGAAAAGGTGCTCACCATCACTAATCATCAGGGAAATACAAATCAAAACCATAACAATGTATCACCTCAGACCTCTTAGGATAGCTATTATCAAAGAGACCAAGTAAGTGTTGGTGAGGGTGGGGCGAAAAGGGAACCTTTGTGCACTGTTAGTAAGATTGTAAAGTGTACAGCCATTATGGAAAACAGTATGGAGGATCCTCAAAAAATTAAAAATGGAATGTATGATTCAGCAACTCTACTTCTTGGACATATACCCAAAGGAAATGAAATCAGTATCTTGAAAAGATATCTGGACTCCCAGGTTCATGCAGCATTTTTCACAACAGCCAAAATATGGAAACAGCCTATTAACAAATGAATGGATAATGAAAATGTTGTGTATATACACAACAGAATATTATTCAGCCATAACAAAGAAAAAAATCCTGTTATTTGCTGCAACTTGGATGAACCTGGAGGACATTATGCTAAGTGAAATAAGCCAGACAGAGAAAAACACTATGATCTCACTCGTATGTAGAATCTTTAAAAAAAATAAAAAGTCAAAATCATAGAAGCAGAGAGTAGAACAGTGGTTGCCAGGGACTGGGGGGTGGGGGAAACAGAGAACTGCTGGTCAAAGGGTACAAACATTCGGTTATAAGATAAATAGGTTCTAGGGATCTAATGTACAGTATGGTGACTAGAATTAATACTGTATTGTATATTTCTAATTTGCTAAGAGAGTAAATCCTAAGTGTTCTCAATACATGTACTCTCACACACACACACACACGGTAAATATGTGAAGTGATGGATATGTTAAATCAACTTGATTGTAGTCATTTCATAATGTATATGTATATAAAATCGTCATCTTGCACACCTGATATATAATTTTATTTATCAATTCTCAGTAGATGTGGAAAAAATTAAGCATTCATTAAAAAAAAGAAACAAAGAAAGAAAAAAGAAAATGAAAAGACAAGGCTTAGGCTAGGAGAAAATGTTTGGAAATAATATATCTGATACAGGACTTGTATCCAGAATACATAAAAAAACTATTACAACTCTATAATAAAAACACAAGTAATGACCTTCTCCCAAAAATGGACTAAAGTTTTATATGGACAGTTCAGCAAACACAACAAATGGCTTAAAAAGCACATGAAAAGATGCTCAGGGGCTTCCCTGGTGGCGCAGTGGTTGAGAGTCTGCCTGCTAATGCAGGGGACACGGGTTCGAGCCCTGGTCTGGGAGGATCCCACATGCCACGGAGCGGCTGGGCCCGTGAGCCACAATTGCTGAGCCTGCGCGTCTGGAGCCTGTGCCCCGCAACGGGAGGGGCCGCGATAGAGAAAGGCCCGCGCACCGCGATGAAGAGCGGTCCCCGCACCGTGATGAAGAGTGGCCCCCGCTTGCCGCAACTGGAGAAAGCCCTCGCACGAACCGAAGACCCAACACAGCCAAAAATAAATAAATAAAATAAAAAAAAAAAAAAGATGCTCAATATCATTAGTCATTAGGGAAATGCAAATTAAACCACAAGATACCACTACACATCCACTAGAATGGCTGTAATTAAAAAGACAGACAATACCAAGTTTGGTGAGAATATAGAGAAACTAGAACCCTCATGCACTGCTGGGAAGAATGCAACATAGTACATGCAGAATGTAAAATGGCACACACAGTCACTTTGGAAAAATAATCTGGCAGCTTCACAAAAAGTTAAACATAAATTCACTATCCAATTCTACTAGCAAAGCACCCCAACAAATATAAACATGTTGACAAAAATAAATGTATATGAATGTTCATAGCAACACTAACTGGCAACAAGCCGAATGTCCATTAAATGGAGTGGATGGATAAATAAAATGTATTATATCCATATGGTTGAATATAATCCAATAAAAATAATAAAAAGGAATGAAATACTTCATAGCTTTTACTCCACTTAGAATACTCATATATCTTGCTATGTGTTTATGGGATGCAACCCAAAGCCCCTCTGAAGGTATTGTGTAAAATACAGTATATGCACCATATAGCTTTTCAGAAAGCCATAAAATTCTGAATTCTGAATCACATCTGGCTTCAATGGTTTCACATAAGGACTGTGGAATTCACAGAGAATTAATAACTTTCCCAAGCCCTCCTAATACATTCAAGTATTTTATACCTTATAATAACCTATATTAAGCAACATCCATTTCCCAACTACAAATTAGTTCTTGTTTTAATATTTTTTAAATGACTGAACATGAAGCACACAGTTAATGTGTACTATGTAATAGTGACTTATTTTAGAATTTAAATTTTAAGCAAATTAGTGTCATTTAAGACATAGATCTCTAGCTGTCCGAATTTCCTCTGATTTAACCCATCAAATTCACAGAATCAATTTGAAACTAATGAAAAAGAAAATACCGATCAATATATATATTAAACATTGCTTAAAACATTAATGGCTCAAAATCATGTTACTTTTTCCAGAAAATATTAGCTACAATTCAGAGATACCTGATATAAAGGTTTAAAAAATGCTTCTAAAATAGAAACGATCTGAAAACCACTTTAACTGTAGTACCCTAATAACCCAGAATCAGAGATGGAAAACAAAACCTTCTGAAAGCCTTTTCCAAGGCAAAGCACAGTCTATGAAAAAGGAATTTTCAAACCTCCCCAGCTGTCAGGAATATAAGATTAAAGGCAGCAAGGAGCCACCAATTCACTCTGCAAGATGGCAAAAATTCCAAAACCTTAAAAACAACCTGTGTTGTAGAATGTTTAGTACAGTCTTTTGGAGGTCAATTTGGCAATACAAACATTTTACATGGGTACACCACTAAACTAAAGATTCTGGTTCCACAAAACAATCCTAACCAAATGCTGCCACACATATGCAAAGACACTGATACAAGGGTTTTCTGACACTTTCTGTAATCCAAAATATTGGAAACAACCCAAATGTCACTAGTAGAAAATTGTTTAATAAATTATGGTATGTGCACACTATAAAATGTTTTATTTAAAAAGAATGAAGTAGGGCTTCCCTGGTGGCACAGTGGTTAAGAATCCACCTGCCGATGCAGAGGACACGGGTTCAAGCCCTGGTCCAGGAATATCCCACATGCTGTGGAGCAAAAAAGCCCACGCGCCACAACTACTGAGCCTGTGCTCTAGAGCCGGTGAGCCACAAATACCAAGCCCAAGTGCCACACCTACTGAAGCCTGCACGCCTAGAACCTGTGCTCCGCAACAAGAGAAGCTACTGCAATGAGAAGCCCGTGCA
Organism: Balaenoptera acutorostrata; assembly: GCF_949987535.1. Lineage (NCBI taxonomy): Eukaryota > Metazoa > Chordata > Mammalia > Artiodactyla > Balaenopteridae > Balaenoptera > Balaenoptera acutorostrata. Next base: position 71,345,368 of record NC_080077.1, read on the forward strand.
CCACAACAAAGAGTAGCCCCCACTCGCCGCAACTAAAGAAAGCCTGCACGCAGCAACGAAGACCCAATACGGCCAAAAATAAAGATAAATAAAATTAAAAAAAATTTTTTTGAATAAAAAAATAAGAATGAAGTAGTTCTGAATTTACCGACATGGAATGATGATCAGGATATATTATCAGGTGAAAAAAAATGTACAGCACAGAACAATACGCATTACATGATTCTGCTATTTAAATTTGAACATATAAATGAATTACATTTATGTGAATGCACAGGAAAATGTCTAGAAAGATACTCAATTTTTGTAACTAGTTACACCTCTGGAGTGAAGAGTAGAACAGGATAGGGAGGATGACACCTTAGTATTGCTTGTATTTTTAAATAAAAAGAATGCCATTTTTATAACTTAAAAAAGGAAGTAGTTAAAAAATGGAAAGAGACTATTAATACTATGTTCTGGAGAGTTAAAAAAAACTAATCACATAGAAGTGTTTTATCTATCTGACTTAAAGAATGTTCCTACTACATAGAAAACTGTGTTAGAACTGACTTTCAGGGTATGCTAAGGACAATTATATTTGTATGGATAATTAACACCAGTGACCCCACCCCAAACAATGACTTCACTGGCTCCTAGTAAATCAAACTCTACAGAGAGACTATATATTAGAGTCCAATTTCTAGAAATGAGTTTTATATCATCAAAAAATATTAAAGTTGATCAAAAATAAAATAAACATGTTTCAAAGATGTTTATTAGCTATTTAAATATTCCTTTGAAGGAATTTTTCTGCAGTCTTAAAAATATATATCCACTGGCCTAAGAGACCTCCATTTTCTGGTAAATTTTCCTGTAGCAAGCATAGGCATTTTTCACTGCTTCAAGAACTTCAAAATCTTCTAGGATCTTCTATCTTGACAATGTTTACTTCCAAGGTAATGTTCACCAATGCCTCTGAAAGTACCTGAATAAAGAATGCTGAGAGTAGGGCATAACAATAATAGTGGAATTTTGTTAGTTATGGAGTTTTAGGGTTAGCAAGAGAGTAAAAATGGAAAGATTATCTGTATATAAAACTTAACCTCGGGCTTCCCCGGTGGCGCAGTGGTTGAGGGTCCGCCTGCCAATGCAGGGGACACAGGTTTGAGCCCTGGTCCAGGAGGGTCCCACATGCTGTGGAGCAACAAAGCCCGTGTGCCACAGCTGCTGGGCCTGCGCGCCTGGAGCCCGTGCTCCGCAACAGGAGAGGCCACTGCAGTGAGAAGCCCGCGCACCACAGCGGAGAGTGGACCCCGCTCGCTGCAACTAGAGAGGGCCCGCACACAGCAACGAAGACTCAACACAGCCAAAAATAAATAAATGAAAAAAAAAAACTTAACCTCTATTTAAAAATTTTTCTTCTAGATAGAAAGACTTACTGTGCTAACACACAAACACACACACACGCACACACACACACACAGAAATGGGGGGGGGCAGTAATCCAAAGGAGTCCGTCAACTGCAAGAGCTCCCAACAGCCAAAACAGGAACAATTTGGGCAACAAAATACAGTGGTGTTAAATTATAACACAAAGTATAGAACAAATATCCATGAGTCCAAACTGATGTAAATAAATGACTGAATAAATAAATGTGGGAAAAGAGACAAACTTCCCATGTAAAAGAATCATGAATAATTTATCTAGACACCACGCTCAAGGAGATAGAGCATAACTTCCCACCTCTTAAGTGTAGTGACTTCCTTCCAAAGAGTACATCATGGAAAGGGTGAACAAAGAGTAACTTTACAGTGGAGAAACCTACAAACACTACTGAGCCAGGTGATCGAGGTCAACATCAACAGTGTTCCGTCACACTGTTAACAGGTACCCTTAATGTGACTGTGATGACAACAGCACTTTACCTGTGAGGTCTTCCTGCCAAAAAACCTTAGCCCCAGTCTAATCAAGAAAAAATCATTAGACAAATTCCAATTGAGGCATTTTCACAATACCTGACCAGTACTTCTCAAAACTTAAGGTCACCAAAAACAAGAAAAGTCTGAGAAATCATTACAGCACAAAGGAGCCTAAGCAGACATGACAACTAAGTGTAATGTGGTATTCTGGATAGGATTCTGGAACAGGAAAAACACTAAGATAAAAAAACTGAGAAAATGTGAATACAGTATGGACTTTAATGATACTATATCAATATAGGTTCAATTAACTGTGACAAATGTACCACACGAACGCAAGATGTGACTAATGTGGGAAACTGGCCCTGGGGTACATGGGAATTCACTGTACTGTCTTCACAATGTTTCTGTAAATCTAAAACTATTCTAATAAGAAATTTGTTCTAAAAAACATTTTTATTTGTTAAAATCTTTCATTAATATGTTAATTTTCAAACTTGATATTTGGCTATTTTTAACAAGTGAACTTTCTAAAATAAACAAAAGATAATACAGCTAGCCATGTATTAATCTAAACTTCAGAATTTTTCTTAGATAATGCAAAGAATTAAACAAGAATACTGACCTTTTTTTTTTATTAATGTGATCTGTTTTTTTTTTAATTTAATTTTATTTATTTATTTATTTATGGCTGTGTTGGGTCTTCATTTCTGTGCGAGGGCTTTCTCTAGTTGCGGCAAGTGGGGGCCACTCTTCATCGCAGTGCGCGGACCTCTCACTATCGCGGCCTCTCTTGTTGCGGAGCACAGGCTCCAGACGCACAGGCTCAGCAATTGTGGCTCACGGGCCTAGTCGCTCCGCGGCATGTGGGATCTTCCCAGACCAGGGCTCGAACCCGTGTCCCCTGCATTGGCAGGCAGATTCTCAACCACTGCACCACCAGGGAAGCCCAAGAATACTGACATTCTAAAACCTAATTTAACATAAGTATATTTTTAACTCTTTAATCACTCAAGTTTCAAATTAACACGGTTGCAAGCTAGTATTATCTGATTTGTTCTCCTCTGTCTTTCCACTGATACACTGATATAACCACCCTTGGATATATACAATGTTTAAACAGTTCTGGAAACTTAGAATACTGGTTAAAAATCTGTCCGGCCTCAGGATAAATTAAACAATGCATAGAGTCCTATAGCAGAAATACAAGACCAGGAGGATGGTAAGAGATTTCTTAGGTATCTGCCAATAGGAATCTTTACCTCAGAGAGCTCTCTATTCTAAAGAAGGTGCGAAAGTAACCTGAGTTGTTTCCCTCCTCTTACCGTATTAGCCATCTGTACATACCTCTTTCCAGATGCATTCAGGAGACTAGTTTCCAGAGATGCAAATGAAGAAGGAAAACACATGGACAGTGATGGAATCATAACCAAATCTCAATCTGGGGTAGGAGTTTTTCCATGTACTGTTTCTGGCAAGCTACAAACCGCTCAAAATATCCAGGAATAAATTTAAATTCCCTGGACATGTTTTGCTTGGCTCACACAATGTTTTTCGGGTTTCCCCACCTCCCTCCCCTGACATTTTGAATTAGATGCCAATATTTCAAAATTGGGACAATGCACATAAAAATCTGGATTTCTAGTTCTTCTTGGAAGACTCAGAAGATCTAGTAATACTGGGTCAAGAATCCCACGTAGCAGTGATAAGCAGGAAGGTAGCAACTGGGAAATCAGGGAAGAGCTCTCTGGTTCTTCACTGCTCCTTCCCTACCCAAGTGCTTCATTTATTTGACATTCCTGGGGTTTACAGGCATCTAGTGTTGTCACTGCTAGCATAGACAAACAGTTAAGTAGTGAAAGCAGTTTTTAACGCAGGAGCACCAAACTACATTAGGTCATCGGTAAATATCAAACATTTGTCCACAAAATAGGTTCATCCAACAGCCCTTCAGCTGAAGATCTGGCTACGGACATGTACATTTTCCAGTACTAAGTGGCCACGCCTCGGAATCCAGAGATGTAGTCAAGAGAGTTATTGGACAAGATGATTTTTTCCTTAAATTTCACTGGTATTTATCATGATTTATCTGGACCCATAATTATCTGTATATTTTATGTATTTAAGTCAGAGAGGACTGACAACTTGCTACATTTTTTTAAAAAATATTTCAGCTTACTTTTTTTTTTTTTAACTTTTGGGTTTTATTTATTTAATTAATTAATTTATTTATGGCTGTGTTGGGTCTTCGTTTCTGTGTGAGGGCTTTCTCTAGTTGTGGCAAGTGGGGGCCACTCTTCACCGCGGTGCGCGGGCCTCTCACTATCGCGGCCTCTCTTGTTGCGGAGCACAGGCTCCAGACGCGCAGGCTCAGTAATTGTGGCTCACGGGGCCTAGATGCTCCACAGCATGTGGGATCTTCCCAGACCAGGGCTCGAACCCGTGTCCCCTGCATTGGTAGGCAGACTCTCAACCACTGCGTCACCAGGGAAGCCCTGCTACATTTTTGTAGTTAATTTTTCCCTTAAAATTTGGACTATTATTCGTATTAGGATTAGAAAAAAAAAGTAATTTATTTGCTCGCATAATAACTGGAAAAGATTAGAGTGTCTGATGACACAACTGGAATCTTGAATTTACAAAACCATACATACCAAAGGCTCCCATCTTACCCTATTCATCTACCCCATGAACCTTTGCTGTAATGTAAAAGTAGTTAGGAAAAAGTTTTTTGAGTTCAAATTTTCAGAGCAACTATGAGTTCAGGAGTACAGAAACAGCTCTTAAAAAAAAACAAAACAAAAAAGACTGAACTCAGATAATAGCAACAGTGTGGTCTGTCTCTTTGAAGACCCTTCTTTTCCAAATTATCCTTCCCCAAATTACCCATATTTCCCCATTTTTATTTATCTACTCAAAATCTTATCTTCTTAAGATATACCCACACATTATCACATATTAGTCTAGATGTTCCTTAACAGGTAGTTGCATTTTCCCACACTGATGAAATAGAGGGTTTGAGTGAGGATGTAAAGTGGGGCTCACAGAAATATGAGAACAGTGGCTACTTGGGAAAGAGGGCAGGGAAGGGAGAAGGAATGAAAATGAAGTGTTAAGGAGCCCTCCTCCCACCCTCCCCCCCAAAAAACTGCTCACAACTATTATTTCTAAATTGGACAGCAAGCTTGCCTACTACTCAGAAAAATAATAGGAAACCCTTCTTTCCTCCATGGCATCCTGTTCCTAGAGTACAAAATAACATTAAAGCATACTCTGTGAATAAAAAGACTTTTTTGATTAGCTGGGAATTTACCTCCACTAACAACACAGAAAAGTATGCTTAAAGTTCTAAAAGAATACCAAGGGTACACCAATAAAATTAAAACAATTACTGTGTTAATTAAATTGCCATACTGTTGTCACCTGAAGGGACCTTTTAAAAAAAGTAACTTGTCGGGCTTCCCTGGTGGCGCAGTGGTTGAGAATCTGCCTGCTAATGCAGGGGACACGGGTTCGAGCCCTGGTCTGGGAAGATCCCACATGCCACGGAGCAGCTGGGCCCGTGAGCCACAATTGCTGAGCCTGCGCGTCTGGAGCCTGTGCCCCGCGACGGGAGGGGCCGCGATAGAGAAAGGCCCGCGCACCGCGATGAAGAGCGGTCCCCGCACCGCGATGAAGAGTGGCCCCCGCTTGCCGCAACTGGAGAAAGCCCTCGCACGAACCGAAGACCCAACACAGCCAAAAATAAATAAATAAATAAATAAATAAATAAATAAGAAAATCCTTTAAAAAAAAAAAAAAAAAAAGTAACTTGTCAGTAAGTTACAATATATACAATATACTTGAATTTCATTTTAGTAAGATACAACATATACTACATATTTCAATTTCATGTTATATTTTCTTGCAGGAGCCTACCAGCGGAAAAAAAATGTATTTGATAGTAATATATATTATAAATTTTTTTCCTATTATTTTTACTGTTGCAAAGAATTCTATTTTCCTTTAAGATGACGAGACTCACCTCTTTGTAATTATAATCTTTCTCTAGTACATCACACCTTTACTGAATGTCACGTCAAAGACTTAAAGTACCATTCTTTCCACTGCAGGGGGAAAAAACTCCTATTTGTAACTTTATTAAAAAGCACATTTTTTTCTTTTCAAAAGCACTCACTGTATACATAGTAATTATAAGCTAGATTTTTTTAAGAAATCGGCTCCTCTACAGGAAATATGATTTGCTTTTAAAACTTTACTTAATATACTAACTGGATAAATGCTCCACTGGGAAAATCATCATCTACAGAGTCAGGGCCATCAGTTTTATCTTCAATAGTATCTCTACTCAAAGCTGTCACAAATAGTGACGTTAAAGCAGTAGGACCAGGAAGAAACCCCTCAAATAGGATTCTGGTGTCCTACTGTTTTATTAACTTTTAAAAAGTAATGTAATTTATTTAATACACTATGCAGACTCATTACTTCCATACCAGTGTAAAGGTTACTGAATATAGCAAAATTATTTCCTATAGAATCAATAATCTGATCATTAACTTTTATTCTTTTCTCCTTCAACTTCTGGAAACATTATCATCATCCATTTTAAGTACATATCACTGCTTCAAAGAAAAAGCTAGAACTAGGGCTCACAAAAACCAAAGTGGAAGTCAGAAATCCAGCAACTGGAAAATTGAGAAAACTTCCTGGGAATGAATGTAGTATTAATAGAATACTTTAGTCAACCGTACAGCAATAGCTGCAGACATGTGGTAAATGTTATTAAAGACATGAGAGGAATCTTAAAATCAGCAAAGCTACTGATTTTAAATATCCACAAGAAAACTCAAATATGAAAGTATTAAACAGAATCAAATTCAATGTCTACAAATAAACCATTTAACAAGTGAGCACGACGAAGAAATTAGTCAAAATAGCACTTCTTTGTCTCCTTGTCTCAACAGCTCCACGTCCTCTGGGAGTGTGGGTGTGCTTTTCTTTTAACCCAACCTCCTACTTGGGGAATTTTTTTTAAAAGATAACTCATGCCTGTCATTTGCTAATTTACCAAAAAAAAAAAGACCAGGTGGAAATTTTTTGAGCAATAAATATGCCAACAACTTAATAGGATAGAAAAGTTCTCACTTGATGTTTCCTGACTATTTAAAGTATGAGAGATATTTAACTATGAAACACAATGACTCCATTCCCTTACCTCAACAATTTTTGGGACCAATGATTTTTAAGGACCACTACTACATAATTATAATCCCACTAGAATGAAAACCTGAATTTACAACCATGGTATTTTTTTAAATACCAAAGCTAGTTTCCATGGACTAGCAGGTGAACCAAATAGGCAATGTGTATAAGGCAGAAAGTATTGATACTAATCTACATACAGTTTTTACGCTCAGTATGTACTTTATCTCATTTTAGCCCACTGCATCAGATAGGGTCAAACCAAAAAACTGGGAACCACACAGTAATTTGAACAGGGAAAGTTTCACATAAAGAATTATTAATTTTAACAGGGGAGTAACACATATAAACAGGTAAAGAGCACTCTAAAGCAGGGGTCACCAACCCCCAGGCCACAGACCGGTATCGTCCGCACAGCAGGAGGTGAGCGGTGGGCGGGTGAGCGAAGCTTCATCTGTATTTACAGTCTCTCCCCATCACTCGCACTACCTCCGGAGCTCTGCCTCCTGTCAGATCAGTGGCAGCATTAGATTCTCATAGGAGCGTGGACCCTCCTGTGAACTGCACATGCAAGGGATCTAGGCTGCACGCTCCTTAGGAGAATCTAATGCCTGATGATCTGAGGTGGAGCCGAGGCGGTGATGCTAGCGCTGGGGAGCGGCTGCAAATACAGATCATCGTTAGGGGAGAGGTTTGACTGCACAGAGACCATAATAAATCGACTGCGTGCAGACTCATATCAAAACCCTATCAGTGAGAGGCAAGTGAAAACAAGCTCAGGGCTCCCATTGATTCTGCATTATGGTGACCTGTATAATTATTTCATTATATACTACAATGTAATAATAACAGAAATAAAGTGCACAATAAATGTAATGTGCTTGAATCACCCCTCCCCACCCCCATCCGTGGAAAAACTCTCTTCCACGAAACCAGTCCCTGGTGCCAAAAAGGTTGGGGACCGCTGCTCTAAAGAATACCCAAGAAGTGAGAGAGTACCAGAAGGAAAAAAACAAACCTGAAGGAGGGCTCTTCCCCAAAGCTAGGATCTGGACCTTGTTGGAGAAGGTATGGTTACAGCCTACTGGATCGCAAAGAGGTTTGCCAGGTTAGGTTGCCTGGAACTAAGTGGCTGGTAGGTGAGTCTGCAAAGGGAGTTGAGGACCTGCTTGCAAGCAGTACCTGCGTGGGGAGGGCCACAGGAAACAACCTTGTACAGCACAAGCAGCCGTGCAGGGAAAGTGGGGTGCTGGTGGCCGGGGTGTGCAATGTCCGTGGCAGGAGAACTGTGGTGAGGCAGTCACAAAGTCGGGGCTAGGGCTGTGAGCTCACGAAGAACCTGTCCACTCGGGGCACTCATCTGGAGCAGAGGACCACTGGATGTCCCCCTATCTGTGCCACTAGCAGTCATGCAGCAGGAGCAAGAAACACAAACAGAAGCCTCTTCTTTATGTAATGGCCCTTCAGCATCCTCTACTGACAAAGCTTAACATCGATCAACAAAGAAATGCTTAAAGGGCCAAGCTCCAATATCACAGAGCAAGTAACAGAGTTGATTCAGAGCTAAGAGAGAATCTGGTAACAGGCACACTCAATACTCAGGAACGTTCATAAAGGGTAAAGCATGACAGAAACAATAAACTGGAAATACACAATACATTAAATTTGCCTAAAAGACAGTATGAAAAAAAATTCTGATTGAGTCACTGCTGTCATTTCTCCAGTACACTATGAAAATGGGGAAAATAAATCCAGCACTTATTTAATAACATATTTCAGAAACTTCAGCTACTCACAGCACTATAAACCAGAGGTTTCCAAACAGAGTGTAAAATGCAGTACAGAGGGGGAAGAAAACTTTTCCTATGAAATCTATCTAAAACAAACTTTATAATTTAACAGACTCAAATAACTATATAAGCTGAAATAATACGCATGTGCACACGGGTGTGAAATTTATGAGGCATTCCCATACTGAGAGTTCCTATTCAAATGTTTACTGGTAGGATACCCAATTAAAAGCAGCTTAAAGACCACTGATGACCTACTTTACCCCATGGATTTTAGGTACTTCTTTACATCACATAAAAAGGCCAAACACAACACAAATGCAGTTTTTTTCTTATTCCAATGAAATAAAGAATTGATCGAGTTATATTCGGAGATTAGTAACAGATTTCTTCAACAAGTTGCCCTCATTGTAATTTATAAATATGTATTGATTACCCTTAAAAGACCTATACATTACTCAAAGAAATTCAACACTAATAAGATTCCCACTACTACTAAACAAATAACTTTACTTAACACACTCTTAAATAAAACTATTACTCAAATTCCACTACAATAACTGCTTATATTCATTGCTCTGCTTTCCTGAGGTTTAGTTTCAAATGATTAAATTTTACTATTGTAAATTCTCTTTGTGCCCTAAAAGAAATTTCAACATTAACACTTATATATTCCTCCCAAAAAGAAAAAAAAAATGTTTCACTTAGTTTGGGTTTTGCCTTTGTTTTTTAAAAATTAAGTCTGAGTTAACTGACTTGGGCAAGTTACTTTACTTCTTCGTGCCTCAGCAGTCTCTCATATATAGGGATAGTAACCACCTACTTCAGAGGGTTGTTGAGGATTACAATGAGTTCATCTCTCTCAATCTCTCTCCCTCTCAAACACACACACACACTTACACTTAACAGTTCCTGGCACACAATCAGCATTTAATGAACGCAAGCTATTAAGAGAGCTACTACTTATCATTCATTCATGTTTGCTTTATAAAAACTATACATATTTGATCAAACTGAATCCTTGCCTTGAACACAGAAACGCAATGTCAGAATTGAGATGAAACAACTGCGGTCAGAAGAAACCTAATTTCAGGAAGTAATGGCCTCTTATGAGCACAAAATTCACCCCACAGTTAAAACCAGCCTATTCAAGCAAAAAAAGAGGAGACAACCATTTAACAGATTTAATCACTTATTAAGGCATGGCCCCTGCTTTTAAGGAGCTCCAATTTGGGGAGAGGGCGAGGAGACAATCTTAATATAGAAAAACTATGATAAAAGCCAGAAAAAATACAGTTCAATAAGAAGGATGGGGAATATGCCATTAAATCCATTTAGGAGTACAGGAAAGCCTCATGAAAAAGATAATAATACCTCATAATCTCATCACAGATTGAAGGAAAGAAATATGGAGAAATGGGGTTGATAAAAGAAGGAAATCCTAAAGGGGAAAGCTGGAGCCAAAGCACAGAGGTGAGGGAAGTTATGTAAACTGCAGTATAAGAACAGACTACAAACCCCTAAGGCTCTATATAAAAAAGAAATGAAGAGATATGGCTGCCAATCAGCCAGGCTGGCATGCTAGGTGTCATGTCATGAAAGTCCCTGAATGTAAGGCTAGTGAGCTTGAATTTTATTTTTCATGGAATAGCATTTTATTGGTGCTTACTAATGTGGTGGGTGCTGTGCTGATGCCTCATTTACCTCACAATACTACCATCCTCATCTAATATATTAAGAAACTGAGCCCATAGTCAGTAAATGGTAGAGCTGGGATTTCAACTCATGGTGTCTGAGCTCTTCCACATTGTGCTACCTTCTAAAAGTCTTTAAAAATATGATATCCATGCTTTAAAAAGATAACATAATCTTAGCGACAATGTAGAAGAAGATAGATTAGTGGAGAGAATGGAGAACAGAAAAGTACCTTCATGAAAAAAAATGTCTGTTGAATTTTTTGTTGCAAGAAACTAAGTGGCCACTAATAGCATATCACATCTAACCAGAGAAGGATACAGGAAAGAGTGCATGAATAAAATTGACAGAACTCAGTGACTGGGCTGTGGAGGTGAAAGGCGGCGCTAAAAATGACTCAAGATTTCAAAACCTAAGTTTGAGGGGGAGGGGAGGAATGTCACCAATACCAACAGGCTTTCTGTTTGGTGGGGAGTAGGGAGTGGAGAGGAGAGGAGATGAGTTCAACTTCAGATTTGTTTAATTAGAAGTACCTACTGAACCTCACGAGGAAGAGTTCCACAGGTGGTTGGAAGCAGGAGTCAAGAGCTAAGAGTGGCAAGGTCCAAGAGAATGGACCCCTGGAAATCCTATCCAGAGTGAGTGACAGGAGATGCTGTCAGAGGGGGTGCCTGCTGAAGATGAGTATGTAAAGCACGGACTGTTACCCAGGGCTCAAGAGCCCCCTTCTGATTAGAGTCCTGTCTCAGAAACGTTGATGAGATACGGAAAATGGTTGAGGGTCATTAATGAGTGAAAGGAAGAAAAGAACATTGAGGAAATGCCACAAAAAATTTCAGAAATGTTGTATCTACTCTGTTTAAATATATTAATACTAGCTAATAATTACCATGCATTTCCAGCGGTGAAAGGAAAAGTCAGTGAAGACGACTAAGGAGCAGTCACAAAGGTAGGAGAATCAGGAGAGCAGTGTAAATAAACTGAAGGGAGATGAACTTAAGATGGGGTCACAAACACTTTTAAATGCCAACAGGGGCTGAGCAGGCAGCCACTTCAGCCTGTAGCCATGCATGAGTCCAATATTGCCCGATCTTCTGATTTTCCAGGAAAAGCCAAACACTCTCATTTCAACATGAAAGCTTATGATTTTTAAAATGCTAACAATTAAATTTTATTAAACACAATATGCAGGTATATGAAAGTCTGAGCTGCTGGATTGTTACTTGGGTCTAAATTTAATAAAGTATTACAAATATGCCAAGCAGTGACCTTCAAAAGAGCGTCTTCTTTAGTGTGGTGAAGGGTAGAATCCAAACTGCAACAGAAGGTATGAAATGAAGGCAATGTATAGGGTACTTTTCCAAAGAAGTCTGGCAAGGAAGACTAGAAAACAAGAGTTAGAGAAAGACATTTTTAGGATAGGAGACATCTCATATGTAGAGAGAAGGGGTTAAAGAAAAGGGAGAAATCTGAAGACACGATCAACATAGCAAAAAGATGAGAAAGACACACACACATCTCTACAGGCTAAAGGACAGAAGTGATGGAAAGAAAAATGTGAAGAAACAGGAAAGTGGAAAGGTTCTCTGAGAAGGTGCACAGACGAAAAGATCCACTTGCCAGGGAACAGCCACTTCTTTGGAAACACAAGGAAGAAAATAAAAGATCTAGAGAAAACATGAGATGAAGATTTGAGGGAATATATAAGATGGCTTAGGTCCTCTCAACAAATTTTCAGAAAGAATTAAACATAAGCACTAAGTATATCTGTGGGACTGTTCCATGCATAAGTTTCACTATTATTTAATATTTATTGTTTCTCTGATAAGGTACAGTTTCTCTATTTAGACATATTCACATCAGTGTCATGCTTCCAGAGAAGCAAATTTATTTTAAATCTTAGGTACCAAAAAATGAGTTTATTTAGTGTGCCTTGGTATGTAAAACAAAAATAAGCAGCACAATTAAAAGTCTTTAAAGATAAAATATATTCAAGTCTTCAGTGATGGCTTTATTATGCCTCTAAGACAAGAACATTCATTATCTTTTGGGAGAGTGTAGAAAAGCAGTAGAATGAAGGAAAATAAGAAAAAAGAACCATTTGAGAAGAAAATAACAGCAGAAAAGAACTCTGCTTGAACTCCCTTTACAACCCCTAGCAATAGCGTTGTTATTTTCTGGATTAGTACTGTATTTGTCAAACTGTTCTGCAGCAGTAACTTTTCTGTTTTATACACAAGATTTCAAGTAAGACTTTGGGGGGAAGGAAAAGGGAGTTCCCCTCATTTTTTTTTTTAAGTTTGAAAACCACTAGATGATAAGAAACTAAAGAGTATTTTACTAAGATTAATATTCTTTTTATTTTTTTTTTATAAATTTATTTATTTATTTTTGGCTGTGTTGGGCCTTCGTTTCTGTGCAAGGGCTTTCTCTAGTTGTGGCGAGTGGGGGCCACTCTTCATCGCGGTGCGCGGGCCTCTCACTGTCGCGGCCTCTCTTGTTGCGGAGCACAGGCTCCAGACGCGCAGGCTCAGTAGTTGTGGCTCACGGGCCCAGTTGCTCCGCGGCATGTGGGATCTTCCCAGACCACGGCTCGAACCCGTGTCCCCTGCATTGGCAGGCGGACTCCCAACCACTGCGCCACCAGGGAAGCCCAAGATTAATATTCTTTTATGAGGGAAAGTTTCAGACCTAGTCCCTGTAAATGTATTAATAGCTAACATTTGCTGTGTGCTTCCAGCATCATAATATACAAAGTGCTCAACAAACATTATATCTTAGTCACAACAGCTTTAAGGCAGATATTATTCTTACCTCCAGTCTACAGATGAGCACACAGACACAAAACCAAGCCTGAAATCCCACAGAAGTAAGGGAGCTGGAATTCTAATCATAGTTCAAAATCTACACTTTTAGTTACTAGGTAAATACTAGCTTTTCTCATCCCAGCCTCTCAAATCCCAGGTTTAAAATTTTGGACAAAGGAAAGATTTTAATTGCAAAGTCAATAATCTTCTCCTGGCACATTCACACACATTGAGTAATCTGCATGCCCCCCATGACAAAAAGACCTTTCATAAATTATTATAAAATCTAATCCTGCCTTCTCTAAAATGTAGGCTTTAAACAAGCTGGTTAATCAGTAATCTAATGCTATTTTCAAAATGACGATAATAGATGACTTCAAAATGATAGAATTATTAATGTAATAACATTATGCTAGGTCACTATCATGTATAAAACATCAAAGGTGTTTCCCAAGTAGTCTCTAAATGTAAATGAAAATGTTACTTTATATGACAACAATCGTTTTAAATAATCATGCCTTTGATCCATTCTTATACCAACAACCAGCAAAGTCTGTAGCATCTCCATGTCAAGGATAAAAAACAAACAAAAAAACCCCAGGAAAGTCTTAAGTAGCATGCCAAGGGTCACAATAAACAATTTCATGAAAATTAAAATCAGTGTCCTTAGAATTCCAATACTTTAATTCACAGTATCTAATGAGCTGTCAAGCAAAGTATATATAAAAGAATCTGGAGGGTAGGTTTTCTTCATCAAGTAAAACAAGATTTATAAAAGATAATTCGGTGAGGAGGGGCACCAAACACCACAAGTGTTTTCATTCAAGATAGGTAAATCCTCAAAGGTCTTCTGGTGTTAAAAATAATTTCTCTTTAGGCAGCATTTACAACATCAGATTGCCTTTTCAGAAACACTAAATAGGTCACAATATTAAATATACTAAGTCTGACTCATTCTTGCCAACATATTCAGTTTTACATACTAGAGTTCATTCTGAATTACTAAGGAGCAATAGTTATGACAAGCACTCAGAAACCCTTCCTAGAAAATATCTTCACGCAGGGAATTCCCTGGCGGTCCAGTGATCAGGACGCTTTCACTGCAGGGGAGTGGGGCAGGGGAGGGTCAATCCAAAAAAACCAACGAACAAAATGACTGGGATGGTGATCAAGTCAATTAATTACTACTTTTAAATTTAGATTACCTCTTTCTAAATGTAAACTCTGTATCTAGGAGTGATAAACTTAAAACATAACATTGTCTATACGTCAAGCACCAATAAGGATGCCAAATGTTCCACACGAATATATTATCCATATATTTGAAATTCATTTTTTAAGAACTGTTTCATTTTAGCCATTTAACCATATATCTCAGTCTTCCTAAACAAATGCTTAATAAAACTGAATATTTTCTGATAAATCAATGTCATACTGAACAAGTATTATATAGCAATGATGAGGTCCTAAGAGGCAATTTGGGTAAACAGACATTTAAACAGACTAAACGCTTTTTAATCCTATGATCTCACAAGTCTTCAGATTAAACAATTCATTGTTAGTAAAGCCTAACAGTGCCTGTTTTGAAAATTAATTCTCTTCCTCTTCAATCTGTTTGGTCTAGACTCTAACTCCAAGGTTCACCCTCACCCCAGACAAAGCATGAGCTAAAATCTTGTCTTGATTGTTGGGGACCTCCTATTTGAACCCAAAGCCATTTGACTTTCCACTGCATAACACTGCTCCTCTGAACAAAGTCACAAAGGCAGTAAAATGAGGAATGAACAATTTAGATGGAGCAGAAAGTTCCTGCTGAACAGTGAAAATATAAAAAAAAGTAAACAATAGAGCACGGAGACCACTGGGCTCAAGCTTAAATTTGGATTTGATCCTATGTACCAGTATTTCTCAAATTGATTCCATGGACATATGCTGGGTTTTTAGCAGTCATTTAAAATTGTATTTTAATTTTGATGCTCCTCATAAATAAAACCGTATGAATTTTCTGAATCAACTAGACTAGAAGGCCACCTTACAACTTAGGACTACCTATGTTTGTGCTTATTACTGAATTGAGCCCATTGACTCCCTATAAGCAGTGTTTTCCAATTTCTTGGTTATGACGTATTAGTGGATCATAAAATCAAGAGCAGCTTTTAAAAACAATAATAGTAAATGAAAATAGAATGCATCACACACAGTAAAGATAAGTATTTTTTTGTGATAATTTTGTTTCAGTGGACAACTAAGTGGTGATGTAAAAAAAGTTACATCTTAATCTTACTCTGAGATGAGTAACTCAATCTACAGACTCTCTTGGGTTTCTGCAAACACAAATTTGAGAAACACTGTCATGAGTACTGGACTGCCACTGAGATAGAAGGATAAAAGCAGGATGCTGGGGGAATTTCACAAACTGAATGGAAGGTTAAAAGCAAGTTCATCAGTTAAAAGGAAAAAGAAGTTCAAATATTAGGACAAGAACTAGAATGTTATTACTAAACTGTACAAGGTAGAGACAACACAAAACACTACATACAGACCAGGTTTAATATTAAGGTAAAGAAGCACGGCAAATAAGAGGTTGTTCCACAAACTTTCCAAAGTTACAGTGATGGAGTGGGATGCCCTTCTTCTATTTGGAGATTTAGATTAGAAAGCAGGAATAGAAATGCCTTTTGCCAATCAAAGAGAAAAGGGGCAACCAGATGTGCTTTGATGACAGAATATGTGTGACAAAAAAGAAAGCAGAGGTGGGGCTATAGAAACAAAAAATTAAAGTCTCACCCAAAAAAGTGCACGGAATTGCAGTGGAGAATAAACAGAAGCGGGATATGTCATAGACTGTTATAAAATTGGTCCCTGAAGAATCACATCTCCCTGTACCCACGAAGAGGCTGGGTATGACTATTTGTTGAGCCAATGGGACAATGGCGAACATGACACAAGCAGAGGCTTGAAAAGCAGTTGTGCTACAGAACTGGCTTTTCCTGCTGCAAAGTAAAGAAATTCAGGCTACGTTACTAGAGGGTAAGAGTGGAGCAGAGATGAGCCAACTTAACTGGGGCCCCTCAACCAACCCACCAACCACAAGACATATGAGTGAGACCATCTGGGATCATTCAGCCCCAGACAACCTACCAGCTGACTGCAGAACAACCCAAAACACCCATAGACTTGAGAACAGTAATAAAAATGGCTGTTCTTTTAAAGCCACCGTGTTTTTGAGTAGTTTGTTACATGGCAGTAACTGACACAGGATACTTCAAGAAAAACCAAAGGCCCTAACATTCTGAACTTTTTAAAATTTCAATGCCTCAATCTTGGAAGGGTAAGTCTTTAAGAAATGTAACCATATATTATCTACGCTTACAGGATTAGTTAAAATTCCTTGGTTTGGATCTTTAACCCTTAGTCTGGTTCTAATCTACCTTTTCTATCCTATTTTTCATCCCAACCCATGACATTTTTCTCCAAGATGCCAGTTTGAAAAGTTGTTCCAGTTCTCTGAGGTTTATTCCCATCCTTCCCACTTTAGTTATCCACATTCAAGACCCAATGTAAATAGTGTTTTCCCTTCCTTTCCTTTCAATTTCTAGCTAATGTAAGTAATTTTAAAATGCTCTAGTTTTCTTAATTCACACTCTACTTATTGTATTAATCACTAGATACTTTACTATCTAATAGTATTACTTAACTATTAATATATGTATCAGATTTTGCAAGCTCTATCCATGCCATAATTCTCCATAGCTCCCTTAGTGCTCCCATATAAGAGGAATTTCAATATGTTTAAAATAAATTAAGATGTAACTGACTGAACTTTCACAAATCTTCTTGGCTAAATACATGTAAGGTGAGAAAAGGTAACATTTTTTCCTATGAGGTGCACTGTGCAACTCTAAATGATAAGAGAAACAATGAATCAAGAGGCTCTCCTGGAAAACAATACATAGCTAAAAGTTACACAGCATATCTGACAAACACATTAATAAAAAGTAAACTTTCCATTTTATAAGCAAGGCTACTCACACATTGATTGGTTTATTTTATGAACTGAATTTACGTGTGGGAGTTGGGAAAAATAAGGTAATTTCTCAGCTTTGACAGAATCTCCAGGAAAATAAGTACAGCAGCAGTTTCATACAGTTAAGACCATACATTTTCAAAAATCCTTGGTTTTGCAGATTAGTCATATAAAATATCATGAATGGCAACTGCAAAATACCTCTTCCCTTCCCCCATTTTAATTTAGGATCAAGAAGTGTTAAGAAGGAGGCAAGCAAAATTTGGTAAAGTTTTCCTTTGCTAAAACTGGTATAAGTATATTCTGGAAAGTAGAATTTAATATCTCTAGCATGCAATCATACTAATTACGAACACTTAATAAATTATTTCCCCTGAGCATTACCTAAACTTTTAAAGTTTAAATGACTTATTACTCCCTCAATACCTAAAGTAATTATCACTAATTAACAAGCAAGCTATCTTTTCTTCTGATTTGAAGTGACCTACAAATTAACTTAAGATAGTCTCTAATAATCAAAAGAAAGTCGAGTTTCTCAAGGAAAATATTTAAGTATTTTCAAAATTCTTGCCTCTGCAATTAAAGCTAAGCAAAACGCACAAACAAAAGAATCAACTTGTATCAAATAGTTGAAAGAAATATATACAAAGATATACTGTAACTGCACAATTTAAACAGTAGCTCTCAACAGTTTTCATTTCATTTGTTTCTTATACCAATAAGGCACTAAACACAGTTAATAAAGGCATTAAGGTCTAGGTCAAATCCTACCTTTTTAGTAAAGCCTTCTGTCTGATACCCCAGCCTGATGTGCTTACTACCTATTCTGAACTCTACTGAAATTACTACACATAAAATTAACTTACTCTTCTAAATAACCACCAACAATTAACTGATTAGACACAGCTGCAGACTAGACTTACTACACAGTTTAAAACAGAAAGCCATAGATTTAGGTGGGCAGCTACAGAATGATCTCAAAGATACCTTTTTTTGGTGAAGAAAAAGATGCAGTATACAGTATGTCCTGATTTTTTAATTAAAAAAAAAAGTAAACAGCATTTCTGGGAAGATGCATAAAATACTATTACGGGACTGTCTTTGTGGAAGGTGACTGGAGGCCTAGGGTGGGAAGGAGAGCAAGTTTTCAGTGTATGCCCTTTCTCGGTCTTTGAATTTTTAAAAACCATTTTAACGTACCACATTTTTAATTTTAAAAAGGAGAATAAAAAATAAAGCAAATATGTTAATGATACACAGCCTTTTGACATCTCGTCAGCTGTCATCTTGAAGTGATATTTAAATCTTATCTTATTAGTTTATATCCTACTAGAGTCTCCAGTATCTTATATTCCCTAACATTTAAACCTAGTCCTTGCATTAAATGCTTTCTTAAGAGCACAGAATTTCAATTTTTATCAAAAGGTCAAATCTCTGCTTTAATCAGGATAACTAAGTATGCTGACTTTGCTACCCTCCTTAACCTAGTAAAAGTGAATTGTTTTAGTTTAAGTAATTGCTCGTAATTTCTGCTAAGAAAGTAGAAATTTTCAAGTTCAATGTGCACTGAAGCTCAGTGTGTGCATTTATACATGGTTGAAAAGCACTGACCTGGATCTGCTCCAGATTAACTGCATTTCTTAATATAACTCTATTAACATGAAAAAGCATAAGGACAAAAAAAATCTTAATATATTCTTCTTTCTGGTCACTGTTTCTCAAAAGGGCACTTGTGGGTATTTAGGCAGAGGGGTAAATTTTAATGGGGTGGGACTGTCCTGGTCACTTCAGAAAATGTAGTATCCATGGCCCATGGGCACTAAATGCCAGTTATCACATCCCCAGTCACTGCAGTAACCGAACAACTGACCCCACGTGTTTCTAAATGTCCTTAAGAGAGAAATGCAGTGGGAAAAAGTATATGCCTAGTTGAGAAGCTGCTTCTATGAATTAATGTATGAACAAAGGTAAGAAGCGTGCGTGTGTGTATGATACACAACCATATTTCCACAACTGCAATTCTACCTTTTAAAATAATTATGTCACCAAAAGGTAAACAACCATAAACAGTCACAACTCATGTATTAATCAACGAGTCATCCAGTCCAGTATGTAATGCTGTCAACAAACACCATGCTCCAACAAATCATTCTTCAACTATTACGATGGCTTAACTTTTTAAATGAATAATCATTTTAAAATCCTTTTAGAACAATTTTCCTATTGGAATGCTTCTGTTCAAGCTCCCAAATAAATAACCTTCCATATAAAAGATATAAATCACAGTTTACTACAATTACTTGTCTACCTTCCTCCAGAGACTGTAAGATCCTTGAAGCCAGGGACCATGCTCATGGTTGCCTGGCCCTCGGTGTAGGTATTCAATAACAATGCTGAATGAGTGAGTGAATCCTGGCCTAGTCTAATACAATAAACAGTCCCAGAAGTTCCAACTACAATCTGTTTTTATATAATGATACTGAAACAAATAAATGCAATAAATTATATCTGGTTATCCTATATTCTTATTCTAATTTGCTTTTAGGAAAATTAAACATTATCCAGATTACGGCTAGCTTGTAAAGATATAACGAAATCTAAGATTTTCTGACAAATACTCCCATAAGCCCATCCTCTACCACCTTCCCTTCCTCCTACTCTTAAGCTTTAAGCAAATGTTCATATAAAAGTGGGGCATGCTTCCAGGAAGCAACCTAATATAAACAGCAAAACAATACAGCTAACAATAAAAAAAACTTAAATGTTTTTCATTTCTATTTTACTTCTCAGAACTCAAGAAATCTGTTACTATCCTACACCTCACTGAAAAGGAAAGAAAAATCTATAAACTAGAAAGAGTAAGCAACTTTATTTCTGTAGGTTTCACTACATTCTCCAGAAACTCACCTTTTGTTGAAGTAAAAATTCAGAATATAAACTAATTCACATTTAAAAGCACTAAGCATCAACACTTGCAGACTATTAACTCTGAAGCACACTAACTCTGACAAATATTTATTCATCTTTGCCTTCTTGAAGCATGTGAATATCCCAGTTTTACAGGAAAAGCTTAGATAGAAAAAGTTAAATGATAATCTCCAGGTTAGAAATGTAGATACAATTTCTAGCTCCTAGTATTTCTAGCACTGTTCTTAAACTGCTCCAATAAATTCTGTAATTGTTAACCACTGCTCTGCTCAACTTGTAGCAAAATGTTAATAATAATGGCTATGATACAATTTTAAGGAAACAACTGTTTCAAGTTACCTCCCATCTGGCAAGACCAAATTGGAAACTTATCATATATATATATATATATATATATATATATATATATATATATATATATAAATGTTCTACAGGAGATTTTAAACATCAGATACACTCTACTATTCGAATAATGGAGATCATTTTTAAATGCATTTACATTATTGTGGGATTTTAGTGCATGCAATATGTCATTATTTTTGAAATCCACAAACCCAGCATTTGTTTTATTACTATTTCATGTAGCACTGGTCAATAAAAACAATTTACATGTTGTAAGACTAATCACTTAAAACTAACACAGGAAATTACCTTCATGCTGACAAAAAGAAATACTGTTTCATACATTAAAAATAATTTTAAAGTGATAAATATCTGATGTTGCACACCCTCCAAATTAAGTCCAACTTGTATGAGATTCCACTTTCCCAGAATTATTAATCCTGATTATAAATATTGCTGGTCAAGATTATTTACAGCAATAAGCCTTAAATCCATCAGTGGAAACTGTTACCTGAAAAATGTCTTTCAGCAAAGCTAGACTTTAATACTTTTCACTGACTAAAAAGCTAACTTTAGTTACAAATGAAAGAGTTCCTTTCATGAGCATCTTATTAAAGTTTTTTTTTTAATCTACGATAAATTTTTAAATCTGAAAGACCAATTAAGAATGAGTGGTTACGGTCAGGATGGTGAAATTAGTAAATTTCAACAATTCTTTAAAACTAGGATTCAAAGGAATGATAGAGTCTCTAATTATGCCATAGGTATTCACCAGACCTATATTACCTTAAGTGGGTGGCTTTCACCTTGCATTTATTCCCAGACAAGTCACCATGCAATCTCACAGTTTTTTTGTTTGTTTTTGGTTGTTTTGCTTTTTAAGATAATGAACCGCCATCAAATAATTTGCGACAATAAGGTGCATAGAACAATGGAGAATTTCTGGTATGGGATCAAGTATCCCTGATCTTATAAAGAAAGATTTCAGAACTTGGAGGCCAAAAGTTAAGTGAAAATGTGATCTACTCTGAAATGCTAAAACGGTCCACCATTGTTCAACCTCAAGTTCAGTATCTTAATGAAACAACTTCTGTATCATGACATGTTCACAAGCTAACTCTAAATGTGACCCGTATAAATTCTTTCTCTTCCTCAAGAAGATAATCTAACCAAAATCTTGACCACAGCCAGCAGCAGCACCTTGAAATTTCAAACGTAACTGGAGGGTAGGTAATCAAGTCCAAATGTAGACACAAACTCCCCGATTTCTATCAAGCAAACAGTGCTATTAACATTCCAAAACCTGGTTAGAACGCAGTTACTGGAAAGCAGTGTCCTTGTGCAAGAAAAGGAAGGAAAGGCCTGAAACTGACCTGAGCACGGGTCCACATGAACCTCAGCCTTCTCTGTTCCACCGGGAGGCCAAACAGGGAAGGCTCCAAATAATAGGGGGGTGGGGAGACGGGAGAGGAAGGGCAGAGAGGAAACCACACTCCTCCAAGGGTGAAGGCAAAAGAGAAGCGGACTCTGGAAAAGCCGCTGCACAGGGACATCCGACCCTAGGATACACATACAGGGACAGCTTCTCTCCACCGAGGAGAGCAACCTTTACCATGGAAGAGGTGCTCCTAGCAAGTAAAGGCAGGAAGGGACAACCTCCACGCCGCCTACCCCCGAACGTCTCGCCCAGCTAGAAGGGGTCGGCGGGGACTGCTCCTCGGAACATCAACAAAGGCCCCTTCAGTCCTAAGGCGAAACTCGAACAACAAAGGCCCGGAGACAGCGAGAACGGGGCCGGGGGCGGGACGGATGAAAGCAAAAGGAGGCAAAGGAATCAAACCAGTGGGGGCGGAGGCCCGTTGGAGTGGGAAGCGGGGGCGCAGAGGCGGGGGGCGCGGTAATCCCCAGTGTACAATAAGAGGAGGAGGAAGGGGACCTGGCCTCCGTTCCCCCCTTACCCTCTCCTACGGCGGAGAGGGCTCCAGTCCTCGCAGTTTGCATCTCTCGGCCGCGGGGACCGCGCAGTCCCGAGTTCGGGGAAGGAAAGGGGAGGGGGGATTTTCCGCCCTGACCACAACTCCCTTCCCCCAGCCGGGAGCCGCCGACAACAACCGCCACAACGGCAGCCACACAAAGGCGCCTTCCTCGTACTCCCCCGCTCCCGCCCGGGCGGCGGCGCAGACGATGCCAAGGCAGCGAGGACCACCGCACGGCCGCCAAGCGCTCGCTCGCCCTCTTCCCCCTCTAGCAGGGGGAAAGGGGGAGGGGACCCCAGGCGCCCTCACCTGGCACAGCTGCTGACAGTACTCCGTGGCCGCCTCCACGGCCGGCACCCGGCTCTCCCGCAGCTGTCGCTCCAGCTCCTGGAGCCGCTCACCCAGGCGCTGCAGCTCCGCGGCGCAGCCGCCTCCGCCGCGACTCAACCTCTCCTGCTCGGCCTCTTCGTCCGCCATCTTCACACCCCGCTCCGTCGCGTACGCACCTGGGTCACGTGATAACACAATGCCACGTTCGGCGGGGTCACGTGCCGGGCGCGCTCGCACGCCGCCGAGCACGTACAAAGGGCCCGGTGGGGAGGATGGGGGGCGGGGAGAGTGGCGCGAGGGAACCCGAGGGAGGTGAAGGGAAGGGGAAAGGAGGAGGGCGGGGTTGGGCGGTGCGGAAAACCGCGGTTTACTTACCCCCAGCGGGAAGTGGGCAGCAGCGGACGAAATGGGCGGACCGGTGGAGGCCTGTTCTCGGTCACGTGAGCGCCGCGACGCGGGGAAAAGCCTGGGGAGGGGCTGTCTTCTCGACCGTCCGGATCCCGGCGTGGGTTCCCCAGTCTCCGAAGCCTTCTACGGACATATGCCCCAGTTCCCCAAGAGGACGGGTGAGGGAGAGCTCTGGGTGGGCTGGGGCAAGGGCTGCATTTGCGATTGGCCCGAAGGCAGGCCAGAGGCAGGGGAAGTGGGAGCAGGTAAAACCCACCCATGGACCAAGAGCGTGAGAGCCAAAGCGGGACTATGAACTGTCAAAATTGTCTCTGACTTCTCACCAGGAGGGGGAGGCGGGATCCAGTGCCTGAGGTACCAGATCTCGTCCCACTCCCCTCCTCGTCAGTCCCAAGAACGCCTCTCCCTTGGAAACACAATCTCTAGGGGGTTGAGGCAACAAAGAAAAATAACAATTGGGTCAGAGCAGAATGAGGTCCAATCCTCAGTCTGGAGAACGGAGCAAACTCATGAAAAGCATAGCTTAAAAGATTTCAGACTGTGAAATTGTGGACGTTGGAACCAGGTGATTTTTAAACCACGAAAACATTTCTGGAATAAGTGATAGCCAACTAATCTGTTCCGGCGCGATTTAAGACTCTCCTACACACAACAGAAATCACCGCCACATAAAACACGCTCTATATGAAAGCTCTTGAAAAGAAAGTAGGTCAAGAAAAAAAAAAAGAGCAATAAGGACTCCATTAAAAATCACAACTGAGGGGAAGTTGTTAAAATAAAAGAACAGGGTTATCGAGAGTTATTACAAATTCAACAGCATTTTTTTCCTGGTGCTGCAAATAGAGATGGCATTCTGAACCATGTTTTATTTACAACGTGGAAAGAATGAACACTTGGCACTTGAACAGAACAGTAGAAGTAGTACAAAAATTCAAGTGCTTAAGCCTAAAGTTCAGAATAAAACATATTTTGTTAGTAGTCAAAAATTAGACAAAAGGCTAATCTTTCTTACAACTTGTCTACAGAAATTCAGAAACAATGATAGTGATGAGGCATCTGGAGATTTCTAGTATTAATAGAAAATGTTCTAGACAGTATGTTGTCCAGAATGAATGTTTGTAATGCATCAGTGATGGCGATGTTTAAGTGCCATTATATAAGATGAGTGGGCACAAATGAACCCCTTATAAAAGCCATTATCAGCTAAAATAATAGTACAGCATATGTGTGCTGATATTACATATTAACAATACAGGTTCTTCAAATAGTTACAAATGGAAGAGGCTGGGGAGTACACTCAAGGGCTAAGGAACAAAGATATAAAAGTATCACTGAGAGCTTAAAAAGCAACGATTAAGGCAGCTAATGGATTTTAATATTTGCAGCTCACTCTCCCAAGTGAAGTATTTTAGATGTCCAAACAAGATTTCGCCAATGTATGTTATCTTAGGATAACCGTTAAAATATAAAAAATGAGAAATATGAGATTAGCCACATATACCAGTAAATTCAAGGACATCTAAGGCATCAAAGGCTACCAAGACACATTTTCACTTCAAGTATAATGGTTTACACCACACCTGATCTATAGAAAGAAAGAAAAAAAAAAAAAAGAAAGGAAAATATATCCAAAGAGAAATGTATCCACTTATTGATTAAAAAAAAAAGCCCGACTGTAGGTCATTTCCACTTCCTGCCCATGATAGCCCTAAAACCAAAAAGATTTGATTAGCAAATTGATTCTGAGCATTATCACTGTCTTGCAAATGTCCCTCAGCTTGGACGACTAAGTCCTTCACTTTTATTTGGTATCTTTCCCCCCACCTTACCCTTCCTGCATTCCTCCGTATTAGAATCTATAGAAAATGTAACGACTAGGAGTGAGTGGTGTAATTCACGACCATTTATTGAGTATTTATGCGCAGGCACTGCTTGATATGGGGAAAATCAAAGGTGAATGAAAACTGTCCCTGCCTTGAGGAAGCTTACAGTTTTGAGGAAGAGTGACCTGCAATGGCAGTTCGTATGACAAGTGTTCTATTATGAGAATGCATGCAGATTCAATTCGCAACACCAAAGTCGTCTAAGGTGCTAGCTGGAATGTCCATCGAATCACTACAGAAGTGCAGGTTTAATTAAATGAGGGCTGGAAATACTTTCCCTTGACAAGTCGACCTTGTCTTCGAGACCTCAGAAATTTCATTCTTATCCATTAAAAAAGTGTATCAACAAGTACACATGACGTATTGTACTTACATCCATTTGTTCTTGTAATAACACTGTCAGTTCACGGGAATCATTGCACACACGCGCACACACACCCCTACTTACTGAGACGTTCCTGGGGGAATTCGGAGGCCCGTTCCATGGAGAAAACAAGCATAAGCCCCGGGGCCAAGAGACTTGGCGTCTCTGGGGACCTCAGTGTCTGCGCCGCGAGTGCCCTTGCCCATTTTGGACACAGAGCGACTGCTATGGACGTGATACAATCATATGGACCTTCAGTCCCAAGGGACTCGATTTCAGAGTAAATCTGGGAGACAGAAAAAGCCCTCCACTCCACCCCTGCGATCAATAAAGCCGGGGAGACCCTTAGGGGACAGAGGTCGCTGCATCCAGGCCGCGCCTGCCTGCCTGCTTCGCGAGTTTCCCGGGCTGCCCCGGCCCCCAGCTCGCTAGTGCACTTTTTTTTTTTTCCCCTAAAATTCTTGAAATAGCAGGGCCTGGGGGCAGGAAGGGCGCTGGGCTGTGCCTGCTAACAGAGCCAGAGGGCCGCGCCAGGGATGCGGCGGGCGCGGCGGACGGCTCAGGGCTGAGGCTGGGCACATCCTTCCGACCCGGGCGCCGAGCAACCCCAGCACGCGGGGAGAGAGCGCGGGCCTCAGGGGGCGGAGAGCGCCCCGCCCTCCCACCGCCGTTTCTCCCTTCCCCGGCTGTCTCCCGGGGCCCCGGCCACCGGGAAGGTGTGCGGGGCTGGAGCCGGGCTGAGGCCGCCTCCGATCTGCTCGGCTAACCGTGTCCTCGGGCCCCCACTCGGCCGAGGAGGAACGGGACTCCCCTGGCGCGGCGCGGCGCTCGATCGCCTGGCAGCTGCGCGGGTGCTCGCGCTCTTCGTCCGGGGGCCGGCGCTCAGCAGCCCCAGCCCCGGCATCTGCCGGCACGGCTCTTCCACCCGGCGCTGTGGATCGAGGCCACAGGGCGGCTGTGGCTCGTGGTTCGGGAGCCGCGGGCGCCCGGGGCCTCCAGGCCGAGGGATGCTGGAGCCTCTCCAGGGCGCGGCGGGGCTCCGGGGCTCCGGAAACCGACAGGGCGGGGATGCTAGAGTCTGTCCTGCGGAGGCCGCGACGCGGGCACGGCTGCTGGGTCTCGGGCGGGTTCTACCTGCTCTCATCCGAGGGGCTGGGCCGCCAGGCCCCAGACAGGCCGCCTGCTGGATCTCAGAGGTGAGGGCCGGAGTCTGTCTGGGGATCGGTCCAGCAGAAAGTCCCCCCGGAGTCTGGGAACCACTTCTGTGTCCGCAGACACAAAGAGGGAGCATGGGTTGAAGGTCTATTGGGATCGGTTAAAAACACACCACACTTTCCCAAGGAAAACATCTTTCATGAGAGGAGCAGCGAATGGAGTCCAATCAAAGTTGAAAACACGAGGCAGGTGCTGTGCCACATATTGAAATGATTCCAAAGGCCCCGGAAACGCTGGGCCCGCATTTAAAACGATTAATTCCAGTCCTTGCGTTCTTCCCAGAAAGAAGATAGCATGTATATTTAAATAAACAGGTAGTTAAATGAGGAGAGATATTTGTATTGCCTATTCGGATTTTTTTTTTCTTTCCATGAGGAAAAGCCAGGTGCAGATGAGAAAGAGTAATACCATTCTAAGGAAAATGCTTTTAATAGAGCCTCAATTATTCAAACGTAAATTAACCGCGAAATAAAGCAAAATAAATCTTGGAAGCATAAATGTGGCATACGCTATCTCTGTAGAGAACCCCTGAGTTGATTCACAGCATCTCTCCCAAGAAGAAATATAGAAATTGCCTTTAGAAAGGCAATATAGAAGTGCCTTTTTCTTATATTTCTAAGTTTTCATCATTGTATCTCATTTACCTCATTGGAAACCCATCAGAGAGTATCACTTTTGTGGTATCTGGATTTTAAAAAATAGGGCTGTCAAAGTGTGTTGAACTTGGAAATGCACAGGTCTCTCTTCCCATTTTAGGACATCAACTTCTTAGGAGTTTTGCTGATTTCTGTGATTCTTTTTTTTTTTAATTTATTTATTTTTGGCTGTGTTGGGTCTACGTTTCTGTGCGAGGGCTTTCTCTAGTTGTGGCAAGCGGGGGCCACTCCTCATCGCGGTGTGCGGGCCTCTCACTATCGCGGCCTCTCTTACTGCGGAGCACAGGCTCCAGACGCGCAGGCTCAGTAGTTGTGGCTCACGGGCCTAGTTGCTCCGAGGCATGTGGGATCTTCCCAGACCAGGGCTCGAACCCGTGTTCCCTGCATTGGCAGGCAAATTCTCAACCACTGCGCCACCAGGGAAGCCCCCTCTGTGATTCTTATAGACGTATTCGTCAATATAACAACAGTGGCAGTAATAATAATTCAATTAACATCAATTTGAGTGTTTAGTGTTCTATTCATATACTGGACCAGGATCAGTCCCACCAAGCACTTACCCTCTATCGTACCTTTACAAAAATGTTCACTTGCTCACTATTCCTCACTCCACATCCTCACCCTCTTGACTTCCTCTCTAACCAGGGCTCCTCTGTGAAGTCTTCCTTTGTCTTCCTGGTGGAGTGAAGTCTGGATACATCTGTCACCAGAGTAGAGTTGACTGATTTGTTCTGCTTTCCCTTAGCCCACCACCCCCCTTCCCATACAGAAATAACCACCCTTTAAAACTCCTGTAGCTTCGATCTACTACTTACTGCATTTTATTTTTTTTAATGTCATACCATTTTTTTATTGGAGTATAGTTGCTTTACACTGCTGTGTCAGTTTCTGCTGTACAGCAAAGTGAATCAGCCAAACATATACATATATCCCCTCTTTTGGATTTCCTTCCCATTTAGGTCACTGAGTAGAGTTCCCTGTGCTATACAGTAGGTTCTCATTAGTTATCTATTTTATACATAGTAGTGTATATATGTCAATCCCAAGTCTCCCAATTCATCCCACCCCCCACTGCATTTTAATTCAAAATCCCTCATCTTGCCTTTTATTATAGTTAGTCTATAGATGAGCCTTGCTCATGAGCTTGTAAGCCCTTTGAGGGTAGACACTGTGTCTTATATCCAGGCTCCCTTCTCTAATATTCCTTGGCACATTTCAAGGTAAAATTAAGTAGTCAATAAATGCCCATTGAACTAAATTCAATTCAGTTTATTTTTGACCGTCATAGATATAGATTTACACTTATCCTCATATTATCTAAAATATCCTAGACTCTACAGGATGAGCAATGATGCTCTTTAAACTTTAGGAACTTATTTACAACTGCCTTTCAAATATTTTGGGGACTCTACTTTTTATCAACAAATTATCTATAATCAAAAGTTATAGCAAGTAGACTCAAAAGAAGGCAAGATAGATGCTCAGTTGTTACACTCTATCAGATGAACTGCAAAAACACAGGCTCTAGCTTTCTCTTTCACAAACTTAATCTGTGCTTTAGATCTAATTTAATTTTGTCTTTTCTCTTACATTTTGTCACAATATTGATTTTTTTTACTGTCTTCTCAAGAGAGTCTAAATTTCCAGTCCAATTGTTTTCTTAACATAACTGAATCTTTTCTCAATTTCTTTACCACGAGTTTACCCACTAACATCTACTGCATGCTTAATATGGGACCTTACTACCATCCTAGAAATCTAAGGAGAAAATAAATGTAAGATTACCTCTCAGTCCAGGTAGGGCTTATCCTTCAGGATCTGAATTATCTTACAGCAGAACCTCTAAAACTTTAGTGTGCATAAAGATCACTTGAATAATTTGACTTAAAGGCAGATTCCCAGGCCACACCTCTAGAAAGTCTGATTAAGTAGACTGGAGTTGGGCCCTAGAAACCTGCTTTCTAACCATCACTTCGGGATCCTTCAGATCATACTGTTCTAGACCTGTAGTTGTCTAATTTCTGCCTTCCCTTCCTTCCCTCTGACTCATGGCCCTTGTACCAATTTTGTAAAAAAGAAAGAAAGAAAGAAAGAAAAAAAAAGCCTAAACACCTTCCTTCTTGCTCCACCCACGACCAACGGGCACAAAGCACTTAAAAAAAAAAAGTTCTAGCTAACTCTTCATAATTTGTTCTAATCATCCTGTTATCCAAAGCCTTTGTTTTGTGAATCATTTGACTCCTAAGCCCCTAGTTCAACGTGCTCCCATGTGCAGCACATGGGAGGTGTGTTCTCAATAAACGTGCATTTTTCAACCTGTTCCTCATGCATTCCCTAGCCAGGCTACTTGTTGAGCAGAAGAATATGATTACTTCTTAACAGCTCTATCAGAAGTGGTGTGAAGGGGTAGGGGAAGAGAGTTCAAAGTTTTGTCTGTATTGGACTTCCCTGGTGGTCCAGTGGTTAAGACTCTGCACTCCCAATGCAGGGGGCACGGGTTCAATCCCTGGTCAGGGGCTTAAGATCCCACATGCCTGGTAGGGGAACAGGCCGAGCGGCCAAAAAAAAAAAATTCTCTCTGTATTTATAAGTCTTAATGACATGTATTTTTTAATACATATAAGGGTAAGTGGACAGGGAAGAAAGACAATGTAAAATTTGATTTGTAAATTCCAAATATCCCTGGTTCTGAGACTTCCTAAAATTGCTAATTAGGTGCCATTAATTTTAAAATTATAAATTTTATAAAATTTTCAAACAGCAAAGAAAGACATAATATAGAAAATAAACGTCTTCCTCCATTCCTAACTTCCAGGATCAAGTCCCACCCTGCTACTTGACTCAGCAATGGTTTATTTATTCTTAAGAATTTTCTTCTTTTCCCTGGCGGTCCAGTGGTTAGGACTCTGTGATCTCACTGCCAAGGGCCCAGGTTCAATCCCTGGTGGGGGAACTAAGATCCCATGAGCCCCACGGTAGCAAAAAAAAAAAAAATTTTCTTCTGCACATATAAGCAATATGTGCTTATCACCACTGCTTTCTTAACAAATCTACCCATACCACTCAGCTGGACAGTCTTCCACTTTACTTTTTTCTCTTAAAAATTAATTTACAAATTTTCCGTATCATCATTCTTTGTAATGACCCTAAGATATTCCATGGTATAAATGAAGGTAATTTAATTAATTATTTCATGGATGAACAAGTTGGTTTTTTTCTCTTTTCTTTTTTTTTAACTATAAAAATGCTGCAGTGACCTTCCTTGTGCATATATTTGATTATTTGAGCAAGTAAGTATGTATGGGATAAATTCCCCAATGAAGACTTGCTGAATCAAAGCAATTTGTGATTTTAATTTAGTCAGATGTTGCTAAATTGCCCTTCCAAAATATTGGACCAGCTTATAGTCCCATCAACAGTGTAGAAAAGGACCGGTTTCCCAGGAATTCTTAGTAGATCTATGTTTTGTCAAGCTTTTAAAACAATTTCATAATTTAAAAATAATAGCTCATTTCGATGAGCATTTCTTAAATTTGGGGACAAACTGAGGATCATTCTTAAATTGAAGTATAGTTGATTGACAATATTATGTTAGTTTCAGTTATACAGCATAGTGATTCAGTATTTTTTCAGATTATATTCCACTATAGGTTACTACAAGATATTGGATATACTTCCCTGTGTGATACAATAAATCCTTGTTGCTTCTCTGTTTTATGTATGGTAGTTTGTATCTGTTAATCCCGTACCCCTAAATTTCCCCCCCCCCCACTTTGGTAACTGTAAGTCTGTGACTCTATTTCCGTTTTGTATATACATTCATTTGTATTATTTTTTAGATTCCACATATAACAGATATCGTATAGTATTTGTCTTTCTCTGTCTGACTTACTTAACTAAACATAATATTCTCTAGGCCCACCCATGTTGCTGCAAATGGAAATATTTCATTCTTTTTTATGGCTGAGTAACATTCCATTGTGTGTGTGTGTGTGTGTGTGTGTGTGTGTGTGTATAGCACATCTTAAGCCAATCATCTATTGATGGGCATTTGGGTTGCTTCCATGTCTTGGCTATTGTAAATAGTGCTTCTATAAACATAGGAGTGCATGTATCTTTTCAAATTAGTGTTTTCGGTTTTTTCCGGATGTATATGCAGGAGTGGAATTGTCAGATCATATGGTAGTTCGACTTTTAGTTTTTTGTAGGAAGTTCCATATTGTTTTCCATAGTGGCTGCAGCAATTTACATTCCCACAAACAGTGTAGGAGGGTTCCCTTTTCTCCACACCCTCTCCAGCATTTATTGTTTGTAGATTTTTTGATGATGGCCATTCTGACAAGTGTGAGATGATACCTCACTATGGTTTTGATTTGCATTTCTCTAATAATTGGTGATGTTGATCCTCTTTTCCTGTGTCCTTCACTTTTTTGCAAAATTTTCCATTGCGTTGTGAGGTCTTGGAGCTTCCAATCAAGTCTATATCATTCTCTGCAGACTAAATAAATTATAAATTTAACTTCACTCAATATCCGTATTGCTTTTAGCAAACTCACAATAGAAAATTTCAGATCTTTCTATAAATATTTATTGAAGGGGGTCTATGCAAGTCACAATTTGCAAGAATGATGAGAAAATATAAAGATGATAAGACACTGCTCATGCTCTAATGATCTTATTTTCTGAGACATTAACCATCTTTGGAGCATCCTACCCTGAATGGACTTGCTCTGAGAACTGCCTGGCACACTGTCCCAGAAATTTGGGATTGGAATGCAGGGTCATTTGATCTGTGTGTGGAACTAAATGGATGGAAATAACAAGGCATATCTCTGGGAAGTGTGTTGCTGCAGGATTTAAGGAGAAGCAGAGAAAGCCAATGTTGGGGCAGGAAATAAAGCTGACGTGTAGAAAAAAGTGGAGCCCTTGTGATCCCAAAATGCTTGTGACCCAGGGAGTGGCTTCCGTGAAACCTGACAGCCTTGTAGTCCCCACCTGGCCCACACGTGTGAGTTAATAATTTCCCTCCTTTTTACTTACCTTTACTGTGAAAAGAGTATAGGTCAGTTGTAATTAACAGAATGTTGACTCAGACAGGGAAATTAAATAAATAGCTATAAGACAAACGAGAAAGTAAGAAGCATCTTAGGTAAATGAAATGTGTAGAGAACGGTTCAGCGTGCATGACTGAAAAGAGTTTGTGAAGGTCAGTAAGTGGGATTCAGCACTAGAAAGGTAGGTTAGAGCTGCACCATTTGGTGGACATTATGACACCACTGACTGTTTTTCTTTTGGCCGCGCCGCGAGGCTTGCGGGATCTTAGTTCCCCAACCAGGGATCCAACCCGGGCCCCAGCAGTGAAAACGCCGAGTCCTAACCACTGGACCACCAGGGAATTCCCACCATAGACAATTTTGAACAGCAAAGTGACATGATAATAATAACTGTTACCATCTATTGAGTGCTAATAAAGTGCCAGGGAAAAACATTTTATGTGCATATTTTCATGCAATTGCAACAATTATAGTTTGTAGAAATTATTAGGATCCACAATACAGATAAGAAATAGGGAATGAAAGATAAAGTGGCTTAAATAATCCTCCACCCTTAGCTCACTGCAGATTTGGGGGCTCAGCTCTTCTAAATTACGTTGCCTTAAAGTCAGTGTTGTCCTTTAGAAGAGCAGCTCTAGCTGGAAATCCTTAGCACAAAATAGAAGAAGAGGCAGAAGGTAAAGAGGCTAATTAAAAAATCTTTCTCTCGTGAAATGTCTATTTAGGTCTTCCGCCCATTTTTTTTTTTTTTTTAATTGAGCTGCATGAGCTGTTAGTATATTTTGGAGATTGATCCTTTGTCCGTTGCTTCGTTTGCAAATATTTTCTCCCATTCTGAGGGTTGTCTTTTCATCTTGTTTATGGTTTCCTTTGCTGTGCAAAAGCTTTTCAGTTTAATTAGGTCCCATTTGCTTATTTTTGTTTTTATTTTCATTACTCTAGGAAGTGGGTCATAAAAGATCTTGCTGTGATTTATGTTAAAGAGTGTTTTTCCTATGTTTTACTTCAAGAGTTTTATAGTGTCCAGTCTTACATTTAGGTCTTTAATCCATAGGGAGCTCAGCTCGGTGCTCTGTGATGACCTAGATGGGTGGGAAAGGGAGGGGGAGGGAGGTCCAACAGAGAGAGGATATATGTATACCTATAGCTGATTCACTTCATTGTACAGCAGAAACTAACACAACATGGTAAAGCAATTATACTCCAATAAAAAATAAAAATAAAAAAAAGAAACCCTTCTCTAGGAGAGATTTATGAGAGCTGCTGCGGGATGACATTGGGAAGATAGAAGCTATACAAAGATTTCTTTGGCCAGTCTGAACAGCTGATGGCATGTAAAGAAAAGGGGAAGCAGAAAGTCAAAGCTGAACTCAAGGCTTGGAACCTAAAACTTGGAAGAGCAGTAATGCCCTGAACAGAAATAGGAAAATAAGAGAAAGCTTAGCCTGGGACTTCCCTGGCGGTCCAGTGGTTAAGACTCCGCGCTTCCGCTTCAGGGGGCACGGGTTCCATCCCTGGTCGGGGAACTAAGATCCCACATGCCGCGCAGCGCAGGCAGAAATAAACAAAACAAAACAAACACACAAGAGAAAGCTTAGCCTGGGTGAGAGCAAGGGTGGGAGGGGACCTTGATGAATTCGTTTTGGGATGGAGATACCAGCAAAACATCTAGGTGACGCTGTCCGTCAAGCAGGTCGATGTGTGAAGGGAAAAGTTCAGATTGGAGATATTGATTTGGGATGAGATTGCCAAAGTAGAGGATATAATGAGAAGGTTGATGGCAGAAACTTAGAAAGATATTTAGCGTCCAAAAGGGATTTCTAAAGAGGTCTAAGATCCAATATAACAGAACCGCGTTATGTCGCTGGAGGCAAAACAAAGAAAATAATTATCACTCAATATCAAGAGCAATTAAGACACAAGTTCAGGTCTTAAGGATCTGAGAATATATACCCCCAACCCAAGAAGTAGAAATTTAACAGTGACAAAAGTGTCAAAGGAAGTTATTTTCCAAAATAATTGTGCAG
Source organism: Balaenoptera acutorostrata (assembly GCF_949987535.1). Lineage (NCBI taxonomy): Eukaryota > Metazoa > Chordata > Mammalia > Artiodactyla > Balaenopteridae > Balaenoptera > Balaenoptera acutorostrata. The sequence goes on from NC_080077.1 coordinate 71,379,974, forward strand.
AAAATGGCTTTATGAGATCAGAGGTGGAAATGAAGAGCTTAGGCTTCAGTTCATGAAGGTCATCACTGCAGATATTCTGGGCATCCTGCAGACACACTGCAAGGCACATGTATTACACTGCAGTCATCTTTAACAGAACAAGGGAACCTAGTTCCCCGACCAGGGATGGTACCCGTGCCCCCTGCAGTGGAAGCATGGAGTCTTAATGACTGGACTGCCAGGGAATTCCTGGGCCTTTAGTTTTATTACTATGTTTTGAAGGGAAAGTATTTGGAGTAACTGAAAATTCTTAGTGCAAAAACCTTCTACAGAAAAGTAATGGTGGGGCCTCCCTGGTGGCGCAGTGGTTGAGAGTCTGCCTGCCAATGCAGGGGACACGGGTTCGAGCCCTGGTCTGGGAAGATCCCACATGCCGCGGAGCAACTAGGCCCGTGAGCCTCAATTACTGAGCCTGCGCGTCTGGAGCCTGTGCTCCGCAACAAGAGAGGCCGCGACGGTGAGAGGCCCGTGCACCGCGATGAAGAGTTGCCCCCGCTTGCCACAGTTGGAGAAAGCCCTCGCACAGAAACGTAGACCCAACACAGCCAAAAATAAATAAATAAATAAATTAATTAAAAAAAAAGAAAAGTAATGGTGATCGGTTACCCTTTTAAAGTAGCCTTTTGCATCCTATATATATATAGTTCAAGTATATGAAAAATACAAAATACTCCAAAAGCTTGTTTGTCATAAAACTAGTTTTCATAGTTATAGCCCTACAACCTCAAATAAATCTGTACAGAGTAGTTTCTAATAATTCTGTGAGGAGCGATACATATTGATCATTTGGAAGTTAAAAAATAATGTTTTGACTGCAACCTTGAAAGTTTATTTGAAGCACATTTGATTCATTTTTAAGTCCTGCTTTTACTCGTTTGACAGGAAATGCAAGCAAAAAGAAAACATAAATTTCTCATGGTTTCTCTTTTCAGCTTTACTCCCCTGCTGTGTTGTGCCAGTCAGCACTCAGTAAGAAATGATTCTTACTTTCTAAATGATGCACCAAAGCTGCAGACAGTTGAGTGCTTGTAAGTGTTCAGTTACTTTCTACACTTGACATAGGGCAGAGCACCAAAGAAGGAAACCCTAGAAGAATGGAAATGACAGCAAGACCCTGGCATCCTGAGGCAGAGGTAAAAGAAGTTGCCTCCTTGGTTCACTGAATATTTCATATAAAACGAGTAACTCTTACTAGAAATCAAGCCACTTATCATTTGTCACTAATACAAAAGTGGAATAGTATACCAGAAAGCCATTCTATCAGCAGAAATATTAAATAAGAAGGAAACATTAGCTCAGTCTTAATATTCCTTTATTGATGTAAGAGAATAAGTTTTCCGCTTAAGGGTATCTTTTAACATCTAAATTAATAAACAATTTCAAACATAGTATATTCATGGAATTTCATATTAATATTATACAGAGTTAACAATTGTTTAAAACTGTGTCTGGGGCTTCCCTGGTGGCGCAGTGGTTGAGAATCTGCCTGCCAATGCAGGGGACACGGGTTCGAGCCCTGGTCTGGGAAGAACCCACATGCCGCGGAGCAACTAGGCCCGTGAGCCACAACTACTGAGCCTGCGCATCTGGAGCCTGTGCTCCGCAACGAGAGAGGCAGCGACAGTGAGAGGCCCGCGCACCGCGATGAAGAGTGGCCCCCGCTTGCCGCAACTAGAGAAAGCCCTCGCACAGAAACGAAGACCCAACGCAGCCAAAAATAAATAAATAAATAAATAAATAAATATTTTTAAAAAAACTGTCTGATTTAATTGAATAAACAAAATAAGAAATGAAAGAGGAGAAATAAAAGCCAATACCGCAGAGATACAAAAAATCATGAGGAACAGTTGTATGCCAATAAATTGGACAACCTAGAAGAAATGGACAAATTTCTACAAACATACAGCCTGCCAAGATTGAGTCAAGACGAAACAGACAATGATATCACTCATATGTGGAATCTAATTTTAAAAAATGATACAAATGAATTTATTTACAAAACAGAAACAGACTCACAGACTTAGAAAACAAACTTATGGTTACCAAAGGGGTAGCATGGGGAGGAGGGATAAATTAGGAGCTCGGGATTAACATACACACACTACTATATATAAAATAGATAACCAACAAGGACCTACCGTATAGCATAGGGAACTTTACTCAATATTCTGTGATAATCTATATTGGTAACAGAATTTGAAAAAGAATGAATGCATTTATATGTATAACCAAATCACTTTGCTGTACATCTGAAACTAACACAACATTGTCAATCAACTCTACTCCAGTTAAAAAAAAAAAGAAGAGGGCTTCCCTGGTGGCGCAGTGGTTGAGAATCTGCCTGCCAATGCAGGGGACACGGGTTCGAGCCCTGGTCTGGGAAGATCCCACATGCCACGGAGCAACTGGGCCTGTGAGCCACAATTACTGAGCCTGCGCGTCTGGAGCCTGTGCTCCGCAACAAGAGAGGCCGCGATGGTGAGAGGCCCGCGCACCGCGATGAAGGGTGGCCCCCACTTGCCGCAATTAGAGAAAGCCCTCGCACAGAAACGAAGACCCAACACAGCCATAAATAAATAAATAAAATTAAATTAAAAACTAAAAAAAATAATAATAATATTTAAAAAAAAAAAAAAGAAGAAACAGACAAATTGAATAGACCAGTTGCTAGAAATGAAATAGAATCTGTGATTTTAAAAAATCCTTGCAAACAAAAGTCCAGGAGTAGATGGCTTCACTGAGGAATTCTACCAAATATATAAAGAAGAACTTATACCTACCCTTCTCAAACTATTCCAAAAAATTGAAGATAATAATAAATAATAAATGCTGCAGAGGGTGTGGATAAAAGGGACCCCTCCTACACTGTTGGTGGGAATGTAAATTGGTACAGCCACTATTGAGAACAGTATGGAGGTTCCTTAAAAAACTAAAAATAGAGTTATCGTATGATCCTACAATCCCACTCCTGGGCACAAATCCAGAAACGATGAAAACTCTAATTCGAAAAGATGCACGCACCCCAATGTTCATAGCAGCACTATTTATAATAGCCAAGACATAAAAGCAACCTAAATGTCCACTGACAGATGAATCAATAAAGAAGATGTGATATATATATATATTTGAATATTACTCAGCCATAAAAAAGAATTTACAGCAACATGGACCTAGAGATTATCATACTAAGTGACATAAGTCAGACAAAGACAAATATCATATGATATCACATGAATGTGGAATCTAAAATAATGATACAAATGAATATGAAGATTGATTCGATGCGAGAAAGACTTGATTAGCCATTGCTGGCTTTGAAGATGATAGGGAGCTACCAGCCAAGGAAATCAGGGCCCTCTAGAAACTGGAAAAGGCAAGAAAATGGATTCTCTCCTAGAGCCTCCAGAAGGAATGCAGCTCTGCCAAAACCTTGATTTTAGCACAGTAAGACCCTTTAGGACTTCTGACCTCCCGAAGTGTAAAATAACAAATTGGTATTGTTCTAAGCTACTAAGTTTTGATAATTTATTACAGTAGTCATAGGAAACTAACACAAGTGCTAATGTCATAGAAGGAAGGAAAATAGTTTTTAAACTGATTAATTTTAGTATAATTAGGATCAACAACTTGAAATTTTAAAGTAGACATATTATAGATGTTAAAAAAAATAACAGTAATTTGACTTAGATACAATGTATCAAAGCCAACTGCTAATGTGTTAGCAGTTGGAGGGAGGTCTATTTAATGTAAAGGACGTTATATTAAATAGACTCCAGATTCTTGATGCAGAGGGCGTTTCCGCGTTTGTTCAGTGGCATGATACTCAGAAGCCGAGTAAGCCTTTCAATCATGTTATTTGTGCTTTGTTCCCCTTTACTAAAATAAAGCATACTAAGAGGAGGCATATGCCCATTAGAGTGTGTTGAATTCAATCAACATAGCTGGATTTGGAACTTTAATTTCACTAGCAGTATCAGAAGGTTCACCTGTACCCATCTCTCTCTGGGGAAGATTGCCTTCCTGTGTAGTCTGATTTCCATAGTTACATAGAATGAGAACCTGGCCCCCTGAAAACAAGGTATTGATCTGGCCAGAATCTACCTTGTTCTTATTCATAAAAGCTATTTTCAGTTATAAGCATTTAAGGCTCTGAAAAATCACCCTGTTCTAAAGGAATATTAACTAAAGCTTGGAGTGATGGTTGTTGCCCTCATTTTTCTTCTCATATTTTATAGATTACCACATACTCAAGTATCATATTCTGCAAAAAAAATATTAGCCTTAGAGAAGTTGAGAAGACTTGGACCTGACCAGAGGCCCTGCCTTCTCATAAACTGCAAATTTTAAATGGGCCTTATCCCCTTTTTGTTTTTTTAAATTTATTTTATTCATTTTTTAGTTTTGGCTGTGTTGGGTCTTTGTTGCTGCATGCGGGCTTTTCTCTAGTTGCAGCGAGCAGGGGTTACTCTTCATTGCGGTGCGCGGGTTTCTCACTGCGGTGGCTTCTCTTGTTGCGAGCACGGGCTCTAGGTACGCGGGCTTCAGTAGTTGTGACATGAGGGCTCGGTAGTTGTGGTGCACGGGCTTAGTTGCTCCGCCGCATGTGGGCTCTTCCCGGACCAGGGCTTGAACCCATGTCCCCTGCATTGGCAGATAGATTCTTAACCACTGAGCCACCAGGGAAGCCCTCCCCTTTTGGTTTGCTGGTCCTTTTCAACAAAATACCCCTGACTCCAATTTATAAACCAAAAGGTGGGAGAAAGGGAAGAGGTAGACCTCTGAGAGCTTTTATGCAGAGGACAGATTGACTACAGAAGGGCCCAGAGATTTTATGGTTAGATTTACAATATCCCCAGTTTCTTGCAGAGATTTATTTCTAATTGCTAAATTTTATTCTCTACAAAGTGTTTACTCCTTTACTCCTTTCCTTTCTTTTCCTTTTCTCAACTATCTAAACATTCCCCTGTGGGTGGTGGGATGAATTGGGAGATTGGGATTGACATATATACACTACTATGAATAAAATAACTAATGAGAACCTACTGTAGAGCACAGGGAACTCTACTCAATGTTCTTTGGTGACCTAAGTGGGAAGGAAATCTAAAAAAGAGGGGATATATGTATACATATAACTGATTCACTTTGCCGTACAGCAGAAACTAACACAACGTTGTAAAGCAACTCTACTTCAATAAAAATTAGTAAAAAAAAAAAAAAAACAGGAAAAACAAAACATTCCCTAAGAAGTTTCCTTTACAACCGTATACATGCATATACATACAGCATTGCCATTTCAAACAATACTGAGTTCAATTTAGTGAGGATAACGCGTAAAAATAACGGCTACAAGTTTCTCTAGGTGGAAGGAGAGTGCTCCTAGCCCTGTTGACGCTGTGCCATGTTAATATAAGTGAGAATTATTCTTTGGTAAACACTCAGCCATCAAATTCCTCCTGACAGGTGGCAGAAACCCGCAGGTGGGTTCCAGAACGCAAAGAAGTACTGCAGGTTGGACTGTGATAGGCTACGATAAAGGAAGAGGTAACCAGATGATGGAGGATTATACGAGGAAACTGATGTACAAAAAGTTTGCGGTCCTGGCATGACAGCTCATTTCTGTCATCTCTGGATCTTTATACCTGGAGTTGTCTGGTTTTCAGTACCTGCACCCTTCATTGCTAGCTAGATTCTTTTGATCTGTAGGTCCATCCGTACACATATTTTCAACTTTCCTTAATGTTAACTATATATTTTCCCTTCTAGTAGTATTTAGTGCTATATTCTAACTCTAAAGTGCTACAATCATTTTAATAATTTGATCCTTATGTTTTTGACTTGTTTTAGTTTCATGACTTGGCGGTAGGTAATATAATCAGATAACCAAAGGCAACTTCATGGGTTTTTTTTGCAGCTTTTCCTCAAATTTATTAGTTTGGTTTTGCCTTCCTGGAAAGCAAACGCTCTATCTTCAATCTCCTTTTAAGTGAAGGTTTGCTATGTAAAAATTACATAAAACCAAATTAGTCACAAAATATCCTCCTCTACTGTATTACCAAGGCAGAATGAGTGTGGAAGAAAAGGGTTCCAAATTTTCATGTTCCAGCTATGTGCAGTAAATGATTTTTTTTTTCTGAATTACATTTCCTTAAATCTTTTGTCAATTATTATTGAGGAGTGCATCATTTTCTCAGTAAAATAAACCAGAGCCTCTAAAAGAAGTTTCACAAAATACAATAGCAAGGATGAATTCAAACTCAATTTCAGTAAGTGCTGTGTTAGGTCCTTGGGGTTTTTGATTGATGATAAACCTGTGTATAGTACTTGTTAAATGTCTATTGATTTTTTCAGCCTCATGGTAAAAATCATTGCTTAGTGGAAAAACAATAGCAGTGAAATAAAATGAAAAGCAATATAATATTTATTTTTTTAAAGATTAATGGGAATACAATGAATGTAATAAATTCCTCTTATAACATAGTTGAGTAGCAGTACTAAGAATGTAGAAAATATTGGGAGAAGAATGTAATATTAACCACTTAATAAAAAGCTTTATAACATATATATCTTCAGCAGCTAAATTTACTTTCCTGCAGCTCTTTGGATATAGATAATTTTCACTCATACAAACCTTTGCATTATTTACAATCAATTCAAAGTATTATGGTGATATAGAATTCAGCAAGAAAATATTAACTTCCTCCTCTGAATCTCCCCTGAGATCAACAGCTTGCAAACACATTCTTTGTTAGGGATGCACAGTCTCCATTTTTTTAACACCAAGATAACAGCTACTCACACAGCTATTCCCTTACTTGATTAGGGGCAAAATGTCACCTTTGCTGAAAGCAAACCACTGCTTTTCACAGCAGTCAAATGATCAGAATTGCTCCTTACAGATATAAATTGTTAATGGATTTCTGTAGAAAAAAAAAAAGTTGTTGATAGGGTAAGTTGTGGCTTGAGCTAAGAAATGGAGAAAACTGCAGGAATCTAGGACAAACATAATTTTATGATTCATTTTAAAATAAGTATTTAAATTTATTACTAAATCCTGTTTCTCAAATGTATTCTTTTAATAAGTCCTTCAATGATTATTAGACTACCTTAGATATTGAACCAAATCACCATAATCTGCACCCAAAAGATGTTTCAAAATAGGAATGGATGTGGTCCCCTCTGTTTTCTTTTGTTTCCCTAGCCCATCCCCAATAGTGCTGTGGGATGGAAGTTAGGCCAGTGACATCCCAAGGATAATGGAACTAGAGAACCAAGGCAGCAACTTTCTTTTCTTTTTGGCCACGCCCTACGGCTTGCAGGATCTTAGTTGCCAGACCAGGGATTGAACCCGGGCCCTTGGCAGTGAAAGCACAGAGTCCTAACCACTGGACCACCAGGAAGCTCCCAAAGCAGCAACTTCTTGTTTTTGTTCATTTGTTTCCTTGCTTTTAAAGTTTGAATCTCCAGGACCAAGTATAAGGCAGAAAGGTTGGAAAAAATACTTGATAAGTGAGTTCCACTTTGCCCTGACCTCCTTTCATTCCTACCTGAGAGCTGTGAATGAAAAACATTGCCTGCCATATCAGTAAACAAAGGATGTCACAGCCATCAAGCCATCCCATTACAGCCACCAGGATGGAGAGCCCTGAGGCAACTCAGGATAGAGGCAGGGTACCCCCCAATCCCCCAACTAGCAGTCAGCCACTGCAGGCACTCCCAAAGGTACACCCTGAGGACACTCAGGATGCGAAAGCACAGGCTACTGGCCCCAGATAGCTTGCATATCAAAGGGATGATTTCAGTGAGCCCAGACTTTGCATCTTCCCGTACATAGAAAAGCACTAAATTCCTTAACTTGAGATAATCTGGTTTTCCTTAATTCCCAGTAATCGTTTGATGTTCCGACCACCTGGTCTTTGTTGCAAAAACTCCTGTCTATCCTGGCTCCCCCTCTCTTGCCTCCTCCGAGCAGTCTCTCAGAGTTATCTGACATGCTGTGTCCCAGGTTTAAGTCCTCAGTTTTGTCCGCCGAATAAAACATAACTCTCACCTTTTAGGTTCTGCATTTTTTTCAGTCAACAGAGCAAAAAGTTTCTTAAAAATTTGTTGTTCTTTTTTTTAAAATTTATTTATTTATTTATTTTTGGCTGCATTGGGTCTTCGTTGCTGCGTGCAGGCTTTCTCTGGTTGCGACGAGCGGGGGCTACTCTTCGTTGCGGTGCGTGGGCTTCTCATTGCGGTGGCTTCCCTTGTTGCGGAGCACTGGCTCTAGGAACGTGGGCTTCAGTAGCTGTGGCATGCGGGCTCAGTAGTTGCAGCACGCAGGCTCTAGAGCACAGGCTCAGTAGTTGTGGTGCACGGGCTTAGTTGCTCCGCGGCATGTGGGATCTTCCCGGACCAGGGGTCGAACCGTGTCCCCTGCATTGGCAGGCGGATTCTTAACCACTGCGCCACCAGGGAAGTCCCTAAAAATTTGTTTTTTATCCTGCACTGGGAGAGGAAGAGTAGATCGGAAAGAAAGCAAGAGTTAAATGTTGGTGAGTGGTCCCTTGAAAGGAGGCCTCACCTCTCCAAACAGAAGTCTGGGTTGGGAGAGGGATGATGTTGATAGACTATCCAGATCCATGTGGGCATCCAAGAGTGGGTATGTATGGTGTCCTGCTTTCTGCCAGGTGGCCCTGTGGATCAGATGAGATGCTTTGGGTGGCATAAACCATGAAGAGGCTTCCAGGAAGAAACTCAGTGGCACACAACTTGCTCTCTCTCCTGTTCTCACTCTCTTTTTAAGAACTGTGTAATGGATACCTAATTAATAGACTAGAAATATTTATAAAGAATATCAATGAATCAATCAAATGTTTATTGAATATTATGTGTGACCACCTTAGAAAACTATTGAGGAAGTGATTGTGCAGCCCATACAATGCATGTTTTTTGTTGTTGTTGTTTGTTTGTTTTTAATATTTTATTTATTTATTTATTGGCTGCTTTGGGTCTTCATTGCTGCGCACTGGCTTTCTCTAGTTGTGGTGAGCGGGAGCTACTCTTCCTTGTGGTGCGTGGGCTTCTCATTGCGGTGGCTTCTCTTGTTGCAGAGCACGGGCTCTAGGCGCCCGGGCTTCAGTAGTTGTGGCATGCAGGGTCAGTAGTTGTGGCGCACGGGCTTAGTTGCTCTGTGGCATGTGAGATCTTCCCGGACCAGGGCTTGAACCCATGTCCCCTGCACTGGCAGGCAGGACTCTCAACCACTGCGCCACCAGGGAAGTCCACGATACATGTTTTAAAAGCCAGAAAAAGGAAAAATTCAGAGTGGAATGAAATAAGATTCATGGAGGAGGTAGGTCTTGGGTGGAAGGCAGAGACGTATTGGTTATTAGTAAAAATAAAACAAACCCAAAACACAAAAACCAAGCAAGGAAGGAACAGGTATTCGAAAGGATAATCTTTTATTTCTGGAATTCCCTCTAGGCTAAATCCAATCACTGCAGCATGGATGCATGCAGAAACTGAAAAGAATTAAGAACTAATGATAAACGACAACAACTCCTTTTTTCCTTAACTGATTCAATCGCGTAATGGGCAAAGAAGTGCTCTTTCTGAAGGTTCAGTTGTGGATATAGATATACAAGGAGACTTTCCCTTCAGCAGGCAAAAGGGCCTGGGGAGAATGACTGATCCTTACTTTTGTTTCTCTGGCTAGTCTTCAGGTGCAATTGTCAAAAAACACCCCAAATTATTCTGAAATGTAAATTTCCCAAATAGAAACAAACAGGAGAGTGCATTGTTGCTTATGTTCAGAACCAAGCACTGCAGTCTGGGGAAATTTTTCAGATGTCATGTTGTGAAATTGTGTGTGGGCGTGGTGTGGGTGTGTGCATGTGCACGTAAAGTTTACGATAAAGCCCTTGCACCTGTACCTCTATTGCTACATCACTTCTTTCGGGTGCTTTTCCCATGGAACTTAGCCTCTGCATAACTACTTCATTGCTTGCTTCGAAAAGGTATTATGAAGCTGTTATGGACTGAATTATGTCCCCCCCAACCCCGAAATTAATATGTTTAAGCCCTAACTTCCATTGTCATGGTATTTGGAGATAGGATCCTTGGGAGGTAATTAGATTTAGATGGGGTCATCAGGGTGGGACCCTCATGATGGGGTTAGTGACTTTTAGGAAGAGATGCCAGAGCTTGCCCTCTTTCTCTCCACCACGTGGAGACATAGCAAGAAGGTGGCAGTGCGCAATCCAGGAAGAGAATCCTCACCAGAACCCAACCATGATGGCACCCTGATCTTGAACTTCTGGCCTCCAGAGCTGAGAAAATAAATGTCTGCTGTTTAAGACCCAAAGTCTGTGGTATTCAGTTATGGCAGCCCCAGCAGACTGAAGCATTGGACTTGCCAGCATGAGGACGTTTTTCTGAATGTCAAGTGGTTATTGACTTTTAGTCTGCAGGAATGCATTATGATGAACATAACTGTAGCTTCTTGCTTCTTATGTGTCATGATGTCAGGGCTGGAGCTGGGTCTAGTCATAAAGTGCCAGTGACAAAGAGACACCAACTGTTACTTACTTGAGAGAGTATTGCTGAGAGAACAGAACTATTCACAAATGACAGAGAAGCCCTTAATGTTACCTCAGGGATTAGGGGTCTCACACCTTCCTCTGTTAGGGCCATGCTTTTACAATTTGTACAGATCACAAACTTTCTCTGCGAGTCTTGTGGAAAAATCATTTTGTACCCCTAATTATTGTCACATACACAGAGCTTAAGATTTTTTACTTGATGTGTGCCTAGTTTAATAAGTAGAGAGTCTAATGCTTATGATTTGAACCATCTACCACAGCAAATGCCACAGTCTTGAAAAGTGTGGTATAGAGAAACTTTAGGATGATCAGCCTGAAAGATTAAACTAATACCAGGTTGGTCAACAGTTTGCTTTTTGTTTTTTGTTTTTGGTCACGCCATGCAGCTTGCGGGATCTTAGTTTTCCGACCAGAGATTGAACCTGGGCCACATCAGTGAAAGCACGAGGCCTAACCACTGGACCGCCAGGGAATTCCTGGTTTAAATTGGGTCTGAGGGCATGTGCAGGAGAGAAACTGCTTGAGTTATTAAGCCATTTATTAACTGGGACCATGAATTATCAGTCTCATCTTTTGGGAAAAGTCACATTATCCCATAAATTATTGTGACTGTGGTGCATATATAGAGAATCAGGGGCTGTCTGCATGAAAGGAATGGCTAGAAATTATAATCAAAGACTTGTAAAGCCAGCAATCCTTCCCTAAGTGCAAGTTCTCTTTATATGAAATTCTAATATACTTAATTTTATTTTTGCATGCATTTTGGTTATCATGAAAAATTTATTTCCAAAATAGGTGAATGATTATTTTGGGGTCAATTAAGGAAAGGAGAGAATTGGAAATAGAAAAGAGGAAAATGACAAAAGTATTCATGGCAAATTACAGAAACAGGATTCTAGAAATTTTGATCTAGAGAAACAAAGGTGAAAAAAAGTGTGAATGTTGGAACCAACCTGTTACATCTGTTAGAAAAGAGGACACTGAGATGCCCCTAAGGGGCGAATGAACCAGAAACTCCCTTCAGTGGGATTCTGGGGGCACAAGTAAAATTCCTGGGTAATAAAAGGAGAAAGGCTTTAACATTTGGGTAAAGAAGCAGAAACATGAAAAGGATAACTTTTAGGGTCTATATTATTATCTCCAGAAAGTCAAGCAAGTTTACCAGCATTTTCTTGAGACTGTAAGTGAAGGAGATTTTAAGAAGTCTCTAGTAAACAGGAAATGGTAAATGGAAATTAGTTGTATGGTGCCCATTATTACTCATTTAAAATGTTTCCAAGACCCAACTTCAACGCCAGTCCCTACCTAATAGGTCAAATGCATGGTGAAAGAAAGACTGTGTATGATAGATGTTTTTATATCTCTTCAGGTTCACAATCCCTTGGGGACTGATGTGTTTCAGAATTCAAAGACTTTTTTAAAGTCTTAATTTTAGAAAAATTGTATCTATCTATGTATATACACATATATATGTTTTACTGAGAAATACTGAAGTGCTTGATTACTTGATTATGAGTTACTTTCCCAAACTCCACCAAAGGCCAGATAGATATATAGAGAATATAATAATTATACATATTATATATTTTCTCTATACATATTATATATATATATTTTTTAAATTAATTAATTAATTAATTAATTTTTGGCTGTGCTGGGTCTTCGTTGCTGCACATGGGCCTTCTCCAGTTTCGGCGAGCGGGGGCTACTCTTTTTTGCGGTGCACGGGCTTCTTGTTGCAGTGACTTCTCTTGTTGTGGAGCACGGGCTCTAGACGCACAGGCTGCAGTAGTTGTGGCACGCAGGCTCAGTAGTTGTGGCGCACAGGCTTAGCTGCCCCGCGGCATGTGGGATCCTCCCTGACCAGGGCTTGAACTCGTGACCTCTGCACCGGCAGGCGGATTCTTAACCACTGCTTCACCAGGGAAGCCCCATATCATATTTTATATATAATAATTATTTACATACATATTCTGTCCCTCTCTCTCCCTCTCTCTCTCTCTCCAGATATATAAAGTTGATGATAAAGAGGCTAATTGAGCAATGAGAGTGAGTGAGCAGGTGGTACAGAGTGAATGGAAACAAAAGACAGAGCTCCAGGGCAGTGGTCTTCATGATATTTTCATAATAGATGTGCCCAGTCTATTTTTTAGGTTATAAAAAAATTTCGTGGTAAGTTTAAGTAGTTGCAAAGTGTATAAATTCCTCCATATTCTAAGTTAGATACATTTATTTATTAATAGTTTAAAAATTGAAGTGTAATTGACCTACAACACTATGCTAGTTCCAGGCACGTGACATAGTGCTTTTTTTAAAAAAAAATTATTTATTAATTATTTATTTTTGGCTGTGTTGGGTCTTCGTTTCTGTGCGAGGGCTTTCTCTAGTTGCGGCAAGCGGGGGCCACTCTTCATCGCGATGCGTGGGCCTCTCACTATCGCGGCCTCTCTTGTTGCAGAGCACAGGCTCCAGATGCGCAGGCTCAGTAGTTGTGGCTCACGGGTCTAGTTGCTCCGCGGCATGTGGGATCTTCCCAGACCAGGGCTCGAACCCGTGTCCCCTGCATTGGCAGGCAGATTCTCAACCACTGCACCACCTGGGAAGCCCAACATAGTGCTTTGATATTTCTATATGTTACAAAATGATCACAGGTAACTTTGATATTTTACATTAAAATGGTTACATCACTCTTTAAAATGTATCATAATCCAAATACTATACCACCTTGATATGTATCATAAGCCATTTAAAAAAATACATAAACAAACTCTCCTTTAACTTCGGAGTTTTACATTGCTGCCTTTTCTTTTCAGACTTATTTCTCTTGCACTTCCCCACATACTTTTTATCCTAATGTAATATATCCTAATGTTTGAAAATCTTTAGTAGATAATTCTAACATACTTCTCTGCCAGAAAAATTATTTTCAGGGCCAATTTACCAAAACATACATATATTATGATTTGATAAATAATTATTAACATAAAACATTTTGGAAGTGCATGTGGAAATAGCTGTGATTCATATGATTGTCACTTCTATGCCAACTACAGGGCTAATAATGATAATAATAATAGTTAATGTGTATTGCTGTTGATTTTTTTGCCACACATGGTCTGTGTCCTTTTTGGTTAGTTTATTTACTGTTCACGGCGGTCCCATGATGTGGCGACCCTTACTGCTCACATTTTACGTGCATCTATGGATAACTATCACATAATTAGAAGAAGATGGAATTTTCAACATCAATTCTATTCAATTTTCAAAAGAAATTTAATGATGTACGCTCTGAGAAATCTTTATTCCCGTAAGTAATGGGAATGGAAGAAGTTTTATTGTGGTAATATTACTCAATTTTTAAAACCTTCTTTCAAGTTATGTGCTAAAAATACAGCAACTGACAGCTTGATTAGGTGCTCCTTCAATTTTGTTGAAAGCACAGAATTAGAAACCTCCTAACTTGCAAAGTATTTGTTACTTAGTCATTAGAATTCTCTCATTTCTGCAATCTCCCAATAGGGCTTCACTCAGAGTTATCAAATGAGTATTAGTTACTCTTACCTGCTTACTTAGAAGCATATCAATTTACCCAGAAAGGGTTGGGAAAGTTGAAAAATTGTTAATGTCAATTCCCTTTTGCAAACATATTTTATCTTATTATATGTGATTTACTTATTTTTTCCTTAAATCCTTGGATATTTACATTTAGTTCATTCAATCTCTGGAAAATATCTGACATGTAAAATAGTTGATCAAACCAGCCCTTTTGTCAAACCAATGAGCCCAATCGCACTTACTTTCCATCAGAAGAAATATGGTTTCATTTTCAGATCAAAAGCAAGAGTTAGTGTGCCTCCCACCACCTATCTTCTTCCTTCCTAATTCTAATGCCAAGGTATTTACATAAGTCATGGAGCTTTGCCAGGAGTTTGTTACTGAATGAACTAAAAGACGGCTACTTTGTCTTACTGAGGCTCTTTTTTTTTTCTTTTTTTTTTGCTCTCAGAAGAATCTATCTCAGGGGCAATACATTTTGTGATAATAGGTAAAAATTGGAAGGGATGAAGTTGTTGAGCAAAAAATTGCCATGACTTCTACTGCCCCACTATGCCATACATCTAAGACTGAAACACCCCAACAGAGATATCTAACACTTTGCTTCAATCGTAACAGATATATATTTAAGACAGAGAATGGTGCCAAGGTCTATTTGGGTTTATGGTATCGTTACCAAGGCTGTTGCCCCAGAATCATTCCCCTGCCCCTCTCTCAAATGGGAACCAATTACTTTTGTCTTAGTTTCAGGAGGAAACTGCAAAGAGAAGAAACAAGACCTGATTAGAACTCACTAGGCCCAAGATGGTAGAAGATCTGACCTCCAGTTGCCTTTAACCCTCATTATACACTCATTATAATACATTTGCATGTTTCAATGACACACCCACCAGCACCATGACGGTTGACAACTGTCATGACAACAACTGGAAAAGCCCATACAAGCACTGAAAAGGAGTGTTGCCTCTGTGGGTCTAAACCACACTCCTGTTCTCAGATAATGTGTTCTCTTTCCAATTCCCTCTCTTTTACTCTGACCCTCCTATATATTTGGTGTCTCTGCTCCAGTTGGGTTGAGAAGTTGATTTGCAAACTAAGTTCCCACTTTTTCATTCTTTGGCCATTGACTAAAACTTGTGCTGTTCCAGTCTCAGCATCGGTTTTGTTATTGGTTGTGCGAATCTGAGGGGGAAAGAAGCTACCTGGCAAAGACAAGGGGTATCAGCCCAGCGAGGGTCTAAGTCAACCAATTCAGTAACAGTATCTTAATTAAAGATGGCTTTATCAACACAGATATTTAGAATTCTCCTTATGTTTTCACTCTGTGGTTTTTACTCTCAGAGCAGTACAATATAGTAAGTTTGGGGATGCATGAGAGACATGTCTTTATTTTGTAATGTGGGGAAATGCAATTATGAAAGGTGAGGGAAGGTGGGCAAGGAGAACAGGCATGATGTCTTGACTGTGGCACATTCTCAGGCAGATCAAGTCTAGAAAATAATGCCTATGGAATCTGAGGATTTGGAAACTGATGGTCCAAAAACTATTTGTAACAGGGAAGAGCAAAATCTGACTCCATGTTGGAGCTGTTTCTTTTATTTTGAACTTTGCTTTTCATTGCTTTTGTTATTATAACCATACATAATGGCCTGCTTCAGGGAACCCTGCCCCTCTGCCTGAATGTTAAACTAAAGTGCCTTTGTTCAGCTCACAGGGAGATAATCTGACCCTGCCCACTGTGAATGGCTGCAGAAAAGAAGAAATTAACACATCCCCTCCCAATGCTGGCCAAGCCAGGAGATATTTTGCAAAACAAATGGCTTTTTTACTTTACTTCCTTACCTCCTCCCCCTCTCTGTTCTATAAAAGAAACTGGCATCCAGACCCCCCACTAAGATGGTTTTTGGGGACACTAGTCTCCCATCTTCTCAGTCTGCCAGCTTTCCAAATAAAGTCATTATTCCTTGCCTCAACACTTCGTCTCCTGATTTATTGGCCTGTAGTGAGGCAAGCAGAGCGAGCTTGGACTCCGTAGCATATTCATGCCATTCCATCTCCCGAAAAGTCTTAGAGTACCCCCAGGGGCATGCAGGCTCCATTTGAAGACTGTGCTTTAAAAGAGGACAGATGGGGCTTCCCTGGTGGCGCAGTGGTTGAGAATCTGCTTGCCAATGCATGGGACATGGGTTCAAGCCCTGGTCCGGGAAGATCCCACATGCCACGGAGCAACTAAGCCCGTGAGCCACAACTACTGAGCCCGTGTGCCACAACTACTGAAGCCTGTGTGCCTAGAGCCCGTGCTCCTCAACAGGAGAAGCCACCACAACGAGAAGCCCGCACACCTCAATGAAGAGTAGCCCCAGCTCACCGCCAACTAGAGAAAGCCCACGCATAGCAACAAAGACTCAATGCAGCCAAAAATAAAATAAATAAATAAATAAATAAATAAATAAAAGAGGACAGATGAATCCTCTGAATTAAATGTCAGAGAAATCCCACAGACACTGGTTCTCAACCTGGGCTTGTGGAAGGGCTCCAGTGTGCTACAAAAGCCACCCTAAAATTGTGCTAAAATTTTTTGTGTTTTTGCATGGGGGGGATTTTCTTAATTTTCATTATAGGTGACTCTTACTAAAAAATATTTAGATTCCATATCCCTCCATTTATGGAGAGAATATGCCAGGTCAAATTTCCTATAACTAACGTCTACTTTCTTATGAGTGAAATTGGAAAGATTGTTTTATATTTTGTGTGGTTCCAAGGAGGTTTTAATAGTTTATAAAACTACATATAATGAAACAAAATCAAACTTTATTTTAGACATGTGAGAGAACCAGAATAGGTGGAATATAGGGTAGGAAAATAACATAAAGCTAAGAGCAAGATAAGAGCACAAAATGCTTCCTGAAAGGGTCTCCATTCCCTTATTAAGGTCAGACCATGAATGTGGTTATGTGCTTTCCAGCAGCCAACACAGGAAGTACATAATCACCTAACTCACAATATCCATGAGATGACTATCTATTCCTTTCACTGAGACCAAGGAGAAATCCTCCCATGGCTTTTTTTTTTTTTTTTTGGTGAAGAGATTGCTGTGGACAATATCCTCAATAATACCCTTACAGTTTGTATAACAGTGATCTTCATAGAATTTCTCCTTAAAGTAGCCTTCAATGCAATAGTTATACTTACTGAGTCATTACCATGTGAGAAATACTTGACCAAAGTATTTATTTACATGCATTACATCATCCAATCCTCACAAAAACATTGTGAGATAGAATAACTAGGGCTAAAGTGATGGTGTGTGACTTGGAGATAGGTCATAAAAGGCACTGTGATTTTTCTGTCTCACTCTGTCTCTCTCTCGGTTCACTCACTCTGGGGGAAGCCAGCTGCCATGTCAAGAGGACACTCAGGCAGATTATGGAGAGACCCACTTAAGTGAGCGACTGAGGTCTCCAACCAACAGCCAGTAAAGAACTGAGGCCTCTGACAATAGCTATGTAAGGCAGCTGGGAAGTGGATTCTCCAGACCCAGCTGAACCTTCAGATAACTGCATCCTCTGATTGATGCTGAGTCAAAGCACCCAGGCAAGCCACTCCCAGATTCTGAACCCACAGAAACTGTGATTTAATAAATACTTGTATTTTAAACCACTAAATTTGGGAGTAACTTGTTATGCAACAACAGATAACTAATAGAGGTGGTAAAGGTACAAACCTCTCTGATGCTCTAGTCGAGATCAAAGAAATTCCTTAGAAACTCCACAGCGAGGGGTTTTAACCTATGTGAACATGTTTGAAGCAAACCCTTTGGAAAATCTGATGACAGTCATGCAACTTCTCCCCAGAAAACGCACAAACGCACATGCACAACACTGAAATACGTCAAGGAAATCACAGTCTTCCTGAAGCCTATCCAGCAATCCACGTACCCCAGATTAGGAATGTGGTTTACAGTGGTGCTTCTCAAACTTTACTGTGCATATGAGTCTTGTTAAAATGCAGATTCTGATTTACTAGGTTTGAGTTAGGGTCTCAGTTTTTGCAAATCTAACAAGCTCTAACAAGACGCAGATGCTTCTGGTCTTTGGATCACACTTTGAGTAGTAAGAGAGAAAGAGGGGTAGCCTGCACATTCTTTGGGCAATTGTTAATAAATATTGCTTTTCTCTCTGGGAGTTTTGATAGGGATGGACGGGTAGTAGGTTTGGGGCTATCATCCCTGACATGTGTCTGGAAAGCAGCACTTATTCAGCGTGTAGAGCCACAGGGCTTGGCTTTTAACACCAAACTGGCTGGGATCACAATTTAGGGATCTCATAAAGTAGTCACCTCACCTCTGCACACAGATGGCTATGGTGGCATCTTTAGGCAGGGCAATATTCTTTTCAAAAAGTAATATTTGGTGAGCTCAAAAACACAGACAAATGAGCTCTCAGAGGTCAAAGTTCTTTACCCTGATCACGTACAAAATCATTTCATTCTGGAAAAACTTTAGAGCAGCTATAAGGAAACACTGACCTTGGCCATAAAGCTATTTCAGTAAAGGACCCAGAAAATGTATACCTTTAAGAAATATAATTTTCTGGTGGACATATTAAGTTAAACTGGTTGTAAAATATTGATAAATGGATTTATGGAGTTTTAAATTATGAACTCATTTAATGTTGGGTGATACTGAGCAAAAATAATGACTTTAATTCTAGAATACTTGGTCGCTAGGCTTTTTTGGGGAAGTCATGTGATACGGAGGTCGATTCTATCTTAAAGCCAGTCTTGGAGTGTTTCAATAGACCTGTCATCTATATATAAGAGAATGTTTATCTTTCTTTGTAGTGGGGTCATGCATCCAGATCATGGAAAAGTGCTGTCAAATCACAAGGGTAAAACTAGAAAAGGGGGAGGGGCATTGCAGAGGCCTATTTTTCCTCAATGGAAATTGTTAGCTGGCACATCAAGAAACCACTCTTTTTTTTTCATACTGTAATTCTTAAACTAGTTCAAATAGATACAGATTATAAATGAGCATAAAAGACAAAACAGTACAATTTAAAAAGGGTTTCTATGTGAGTTCATGCAGCTTGACCAATAATTTATGCTCTTCTCAAAGGACAAGAAAGATGAATAAAAGACAAGAAAATTATTATATTATTCGCGGGAGAAACAGTAATGCTCACCAAATGTTCCATCTGCTCTCCTCCATTTCTCAGCCTCTTTATAGTATGTGAGCCCACGTGACTAGTTTTGGCCAATGAAATGGGAGCAAAAGTGATCTTCAGACTGAAGCAATAAACAGCCTATGTATAATTTTCCAGCCTTTCTTCTTTCCTAATTGAGGAAGTTATGTGTTCCATATGGAGCACCTACAAGTTGGTGGGGTCTTGGTCAGCCTGGGTCCTTGAATGGAACAGAGACTCTTGCTGACCTGTGATAGACATGTAGGATGAGCGAGAAATAAGTCTTCATTATGTTAAGCCACTGAGAATTCAGGATTAATTTGTTAACACAATAAAACCCAGTATATCTCAACTACTGCATTTTTGTGATAGATTTCTCCACAAGATAAAAGAGTTTAATAATGTTAATAGGAAAGTGGCTTTCTCTAAAGAATGCCTTCTCTTCACAGTGAACGTTGGTTTGAGAAAGCCAGCATTAGTTTAAAAAACACAGAACTGGCATACACACTGGATGAAAGATGTAGTAAATTAGTAGTTTAAAGAATTGCTCTTTGGAAAGTAAGATTAAACTATTGTTGGGATCTAAACTGACAGATTTATATGTGTAGAGTTAATGAAGGCAAACAATTTGGATGCATTCAAAACAATGCTTAAGGCTTAACAATTCCAAAGTCAGAAAATTGTGTACTATTATTTATTTAGGTTGAGATTTTAAAGTCAACGAACAATGAAAACAATACTGATATGCAGTCAGAGAGTGTCCTGGGATGTGGAAAGTTTAGTTTGGGTTTAAATGTTGGCTCTACTCTTCCTAGTTTTCTAAGTGTCTTTTCACTCATTTGTAAAATGGAAATAAAGGTTGCTATCTTTCAGAGTCGTTGTGAGAAATAATTATGGCAATATGATGTATATTAACTACATAGTCTGGATTCTGACCCTCAGAAATCACTCATAACTGTGATAATAAGGATGATGGTTTCATCAACCAAGATCTGAGATTCTACAACTTAATTCACAAATTCATACCTTGAGTCACTTGGCCCCAGAAATTGCCCTCATGATAAGATCTGATTTGATGGTTAAACTCAGATTCCATTGTAATCCAAGACTGTATATGTGTACCTGTGTGTATGTGAGTATGTATGTGTGTGTGATTTCTTTCCCCTCTTTTAAGAAAGACTAAGGAGATTAAACCATTTGTAGGGAATAAGGAACCAATAGCATCTTCCAACTTCTTTCATATGTCTTATTAATTGTGCCTTTTTTTCTTTTTTTAAAAAAATTAATTAATTTATTTATTTTTGGCTGTGTTGGGTCTTCGTTTCTGTGCGAGGGCTTTCTCTAGTTGTGGCGAGCGGGGGCCACTCTTCATCGCGGTGCGCAGGCCTCTCACTATCGCGGCCTCTGTTGTTGCGGAGCACAGGCTCCAGACGCGCAGGCTCAGCAGTTGTGGCTCACGGGCCCAGTCGCTCCGCGGCATGTGGGATCTTCCCAGACCAGGGCTCGAACCCGTGTCCCCTGCATTAGCAGGCAGATTCTCAACCACTGCGCCACCAGGGAAGCCCCCAATTGTGCCTTTTTTGACTTCTGCAATCTTTATCAAACTCCTTGCTGGGAGAGAGCCCGTTTGCTGAGAGGCAGCAGCGTGCCTGTGGTCAGCAACCCACTGATAGCAGGTGAGCGGGACAAGCTCGCCTTTGAAGCAGCAGTGCTGAAGTTTAGAAGTCATTGTATAGCAAGAATCCACCCATAAAATCAGGAAGATTCCTGATCCCTTTACCCTCTCCATAGCCTTAATTTTTACCATCCAATCCCAAGTGTAAACAGCTTCTTGGTAAACTATGGAAAGGAATTTTAAAAAGATAAAAATAATAACTTTAGCCCAGATATTCAATTTGAGAGAAAGAGGGGAGGAAATAAACAGGATATCTTCTGTAACTATATCCACGGTAGAAATACAGCCAAAGCTTTTTCTAGATTTATCTTACTTGCTACCTTTCAGCACACACATGTGCTTAAATACATTTAGAGAGAATTTTTCCTTTTAGATACATATATTTCTATTTTAAAGACAGGCTCGGGGCTTCCCTGGTGGCGCAGTGGTTGAGAGTCTGCCTGCTAATGCAGGGAACACGGGTTCGAGCCCTGGTCTGGGAAGATCCCACATGCCGCAGAGCGGCTGGGCCCGTGAGCCACAACTACTGAGCCTGCGCGTCTGGAGCCTGTGCTCCGCAACGGGAGAGGCCGCGATGGTGAGAGGCCCGCGCACCGCAATGAGGAGTGGCCCCTGCTTGCCACGACTGGAGAAAGCCCTCGCACAGAGGCGAGGACCCAACACAGCCATATATAAATAAATAAATAAATAAATAAAAATTAAAGAAAAAAAAAAAGACTGGCTCACCCGAAAGCTCAAGGAAAGGCTCCACAAGAAGTCACCACCAATCCTTAATAGGCTATTTAGAATAAATAAAAGATAGAAGAAAGTAAAGGAGAAGCTATATGTCCAAAATTCAGAGTGGGCCTTTGTTCGGAAATATGTTACATTTACGTAAGGTTGAAAGAGATCAGTGCAGCTAATTCACTTTTATTTTTTGATGGATTATTTAACCTTGAAATCTGAAGAGACAAAAACTCTAAAAGTTCTCTGACTTGTTTCCCAGCTAAATTTCATTTCATATTTTGTCTCCTCTTTGCCTCCAGAACATCATTATGATTTGTAGTTACATATTTATTTGTGTTTATTTAGTATTTATCTCCCCTATTCGAAAATACACACTGTGAAAGCAGAGATCATTTGTATTTTGTTCACATATAAATTTTTGTTTATGATCACCAACACCTAGGTGGACAGTGTCTGGTACATGGGAGACATTCAATGGTAGTGATTGAATAGAGAATTAAATCTTATAATGTTATATCATTATATAGTCTGTTATAAAATTTAGTTCTTTTTAGAATGTATATATTAAAATTATTCAGAAAGTCAACATATTAGAATCCTTACCTTTAATTTACCAACTGGTCATATACACCAAAGAAATCTTAGATGTTGAGGATACTCAAGGGAGTTGAATAGCTTAAACAAATAAAAATAACAATTCCACATCTGTTGGCTCTCTAATGTAGCCTAGAACATAGATACTATTAATGGCTGGTATTGGTCATAGGAAATCAATGTGAGGCAGGCTGTGACTCAAGCTGGACAAATCTCAGCCAGTTCCCTGGCCATATTTGATTGGCATATTAGTTTTCTATTGCTGCTGTAAGGTTGTACCACAAACTCATTGGCTTAAAACCAACCAGATTTATTATCGCACAGTTCTGGAGGTCAGAAGTTCAAAATCGTTCCACTGGGATAACATTGGTGCCAGCAAGCCTGCATTCCTTCTTGAGGCTCAAGGGGAAAATGCATTTCCTTGCCTTTTCTGGCTTCCAGAGGCTGCCTACATTTCTTGACTTGAGGCCCCTTCCTTCATCTTCAAAGCCGCAGTATAGCATCTTCTCTCCTCTACGACCTCTGCTTCTGCCTTTGTCTCTCTCTCTCTTTCTTTGTGTCTCTCTGATCCTCTTGCTTCCCTGTTTTAAGGACCCTTGTGATTATATTGCCTTCACGCACATAATCCAAGATAATCTCTTTCTTTCAAGATCCTTAACTTAGTCACATCTATAAGATTCCTTTTGCCATGTAAAGCAGATTCTGGGGATCAGGATGTGGGCATCTTTGAGAAATCCATTACATAGCCCACCACAATTGATACAGGAGTAAGAATCTGACCTAAGCCAGGCCAGCATCCTTCTGGATTTTTTTTGCCCTGGAACTTGAGAAAAATCACCGATGGTAATGGAAGCTCTGACATACGAGGTTTAGGATCCATCAGCAGTCATATTCCTTGAGGTACAGAATAGGCTGGCATAAAGGAAAAAGAATGGAGTCCCCTGGAAGAGAGACTAACGTGGAAACAGAGGGCTGAGGCCCAGGTGTGCTTTTGCCAGGTGTATATAACTGAATCACATTGCTGCACACTTGAAACTAACACAACATTTTAAATTAACTATACTTCAATAAAAAATAAATCATAAAAAAAGGGCATGTGGGGGCTTCCGTGGTGGCGCAGTGGTTGAGAATCTGCCTGCCAATGCAGGGGACACGGGTTCGAGCCCTGGTCTGGGAAGATACCACATGCCGGGGAGCAAGTGGGCCCGTGAGCCACAATTACTGAGCCTGCGCGTCTGGAGCCTGTGCTCCGCAACAAGAGAGGCCGCGATAGTGACAGGCCCGCGCACCGCGATGAAGAGTGGCCCCCGCTTGCCACAACTAGAGAAAGCCCTCGCACAGAAACGAAGACCCAACACAGCCATAAATAAAATAAATAAATAAAATTTAAAAAAAAGAAAAACAGCATGCAATAAAAGACAGTCTTTACCCTCAAGGAGTCTCATGGGAGGCATTGCAGCAAATCTTCACTGCATGTGATGAGTACCATGGGAGCACTCCTGGGGACACTTCACTCAGGAGTGTGCAGGCCAGGGATGGTTACCAGAAAGCTGATGTTTGGGCTGATCTCTAGAAGATAATAGGAGATTTTGGACAGTCAAGGGAGAGGACGTTCCAGGTAAAGTCACAGAGGCACGAAAGAGTGTGGTAGATTCCGTGCCTCATGAGCAGTGTGATATTATAAGAACAAGGAGTTTGGACTTCCCTGGTGGCGCAGTGGTTAAAAATCCGCCTGCCAATGCAGGGGACACAGGTTTGAGCCCTGGTCAGGGAAGATCCCACATGCCGCAGAGCAACTAAGCCCGTGCGCCACAACTACTGAGCCTGCGCTCTAGAGCCCACGAGCCACAACTACTGAGCCCGTGCTCCGCAACAAGAGAAGCCACCCCAGTGAGAAGCCTGCACACCTCAACGAAGAGTAGCCCCCGCTCGCCACAAGTAGAGAAAGCCCACGAGCAGCAATGAAGACCCAACGCAGCCAAAAAAAAAAAAAAAAAGAACAAAGTTTATGTGGGGTTCTGATGAGAAATGAGGTTAGAGAGCTTGACAGGGCAAAATTGAAAAGGTCTCAAGGCTCATGCTAGGGAGTTAAGATTCTGTTTCCAAAAGCAATTGCACAGTGACTGGCATAGAATATCAACTGTCACATCGCTGATGGTTCTGATGCAGAGACTGCTCACAGTCAGTACAGAAATCAAAAGGCCTGGTCACAGAATTGATGTTTGGCACTGAGACTGTTACACTGACATCTTTGCTCTGGGAGAGAAAAATCAGTGTTGGAGAACTAGATTTTTTACATTTTTAAAATCCAAAGATCAAAGACATGAATATGACTGTGCAGCTTTATAGGAAGGGAATGAGAAGTAAAACTGGAAAGATTGAAAATAATATATACTTAATACTTACTGAAGGCGCCTCTACATTCCTAATACACTAATTGCTAATAGCAGGGATCTTTGCCTGGCGTCTGTTTATGAGCTTGGGACGATTCTGAAAACATCTTGAAGTTTTAGTCAAAGTTTTTTTTTTTTTTAATAAATTTATTTTATTTATTTATTTTTGGCTGCGTTGGGTCTTCATTGCTGCATGCGGGCTTTCTCTAGTTGCAGCGAGCGGGGGCTACTCTTTGTTGCGGTGTGTGGGCTTCTCACTGAGGTGGCTTCTCTTGTTGCAGAGCACAGGCTCTAGGTGTGCCGGGCTTCAGTAGTTGTGGCACGCGGGTTCAGTAATTGTGGCTCATGGGCTCTAGAGCGCAGGCTCCGTAGTTGTGGCGCACGGGCTTAGTTGCTCCGCGGCATGTGGGATCTTCCCAGACCAGGGCTCGACCCCGTGTCCTCTGCATTGGCAGGTGAATTCTTAACCACTACACCATCAAGGAAGTCCTAGGCAAAGTTTTGAGCATGAGTGCATTTGTTTATTTTCCTAAGGATAGGTGTTTTGAATTTTTATCATATTCTAAAAAGTCCTTGTCTCCAAGGTTAAGATCCACTGGCTTCTAGCAGTCAACTAGAACAAAAGGACGTGAAGCAACATTGTTTAGACATTGCATGGTGGATTATAGTGGTAGAAATTTCTTTTGGGGGGAGTGGAGAGTTAGCAGGTAGGCCAACGCCCAGTGGTCTAATAAACAATCTCCCAAACCCTGCTGCCTTATCATAATGACAATTTATTTCTTGCTCACCTCGAAGATCAACGCAGTTAGTGGCGGGAGGTGGGTCTTCTGCACACAGCTGGTTAAGGATCAAGCTCCTTCCATGCTGTGGCTCTACCATACTCAACATGTCACCTCAGAGGCACCCTGGCATCATCCAGGTAGCACACAAGGGAAAAGAGAGAGCACACGGAGAAGGTGCATCCCTCTTAACTGCCTTGATGGGGCAGAGGCACATCCCTTCTCACATTTCATTTACAGGAACTGATCATACGGTCCCTTCTAAGTGCAAGGGGGTTGGGAAGTGTAGTTTATCTGGGTGCACAGGAAGAGGAAATGTATTTGGTGAATATCTAGCTAGTTTCTGCCCTGGGAAGTTTAAAAAACTGGATTCTTATCTGCTGGTCATGGTTTTGGGGTAGCTCTAGGTGAAAAAATATGGAATGAACTAGATATCCTTTCTCAAAGACCATATGGTTGTTCATATGGGGTTTTTAAAAATGTGTCCTTTGTTTAAATAATGTTTTAGGTCAGAAGCACAACCTCAAGAATTCTCTGATTCATCAACACCCTTAAGGGTAGTCACCCACCCAGTAACTCAGATGGAATGCGAGATAAAGGTCCAAGCCTTCAATATGAAGAAAGAGATTGAGGAGTCTATACTATACTCCTTTCTACACTGAAGATGCTAACAGTATTTCAAGGTCCAGAATATTTTATTGTCAAATAAGATTCACTTTATGCTTTCATTCTGATAAGCTCCTTTGTAAAACATTAGTCCAGGACCTTCTTAACTCAAACTGCAGAGCAAGTCAATTCCAGAGGGGAACACAAAGATCAAGTGATGTCAATCATCTAAGAACTGGAGCATATTAAAATGCTTTACTTTGAAAGACATTTTCAAGTGACTACTTTAATCATATAGAATTTTGCTAATTAAACAATTTAAATGCCAGCTCTACTAACTGAATTTTGAGTTACATTTTATTTTAATTGTTTCTGTTCTCTAAAAATATACATCAGAGCTTTTTAATTTTAATTCCACATTTTACACAGCAGTTAACTCTCCCACACAGCCAGCTCCAACAGTCACAAAAGCAGAAATACATGCTTGCTGAGGGTACTGTTTTCCAGTTTTAAGCTTATTAAAAATTCACCTGTTGAACTGTTTAGATTAAGTTCTGCCCTTTACTGCATCTTACCAGTCTCACAAAAGCCAAGCAGTCAGTGTGGTCTGTATGAATATAATCATGGTCGAATTCTGAATTGACATAGTCTTTTTCTGACCTTAAATACTTTCTTCTCCATTAAAAACAGTCTTGCCTCTTCTAATTGATTGCTAAGTCAATTTCCTGGCTCTGTCTTCATTTGTTCATTTAAAAAATGTATTGAGGGGCTTCCCTGGTGGCACAGTGGTTAAGAATCTGCCTGCCAATACAGGGGACACGGGTTCAAGACCTGGTCCAGGAAGATCTCACATGCCACAGAGCAACTAAGCCAGTGTGCCACAACTACTGAGCCTGCACTCTAGAGCCCTTGAGCCACAACTACTGAAGCCCGTGCACCACAACTACTGAAGCCCGAGTGCCTAGAGCCCGTGCTCCACAACAAGAGAAGCCACCGCAATGAGAAGCCCGCACACTGCAAAGAAGAGTAGCCCCTGCTCACTGCAACTAGAGAAAGCCTACACACAGCAGTGAAGTCCCAACACAGCCAAAAATAAAAATGAAAAAATAAAATAAATAAATTTATATAAAAAAATGTATTGAAAATCTTCTTCTTAGCTGTGTGACCTTAAGGCAAATCACCGTGCATTATAGAGCCTCAGATTTTTTATCTTTGAAATAAGAATAATCTCCTAGATTTGTTGAGAAGACCTCAAACGGGATGATGAAAAGGAAGGTGCTTTGAAATCTTCCAAGGGCTGTAGAAGTACCATTATCAATAAAACCACTAAACCTCCTGATAGGTGGGAACAATCATTGTTGCAGAGTTCAGAGAAGGAAGCAAGTGTGACTTGAAGCATCCTGCCGAGAGTGAGAGGGGAGAGTGGGGAGATAGGACTTGTGCTGAGTCATGGTGAAAGAGGAGGACTTAAATATATGGAGAGGGAAGGAGAGGGCAACTCAGTCAGAACTGTAAGATCTGTCCTGACAAAAATGCACACAGGTGGAAATGAACTCAAGTTGGCTGGCTCTGAAGCAGGTTGTTGACCTGGGTGGATTGAGGAATAAACTTGAAAAGTAAATTAGGATCAAGAGGAGAGAGTCTTTTCATTGACAAGGACCTTGAATTGATTTTTGATTAGGACATGGTGGGATGAGGTTGGTATTTTCAGAAGACTCATCTGGCAAAAAGGGTGAGTGACCAGATGCACAAAGACTCGTTAGTGGGCCGCCATGTTCCAATCCTGGTGAGAAGAAATAAAGGCCTGAACTATTATGAGAGCAGTGGGGTAAGAAAAAAATGGTACATGAGAGAAGTGGAAAACCCTGACTGTCATCATTGTACCACTGCTGCCACCACCAAAAGCACAAAAACCATGGCATTGCAAGAGAGTAGCATGGATTTGGTAGGACAGGTAAAGGGAGAAGTTGAGAAAGACTCTAGCTTTGGAGTTTCAGTGACTAGGAAAATGGCATCCTCAACAGGCAAGATGGTACTTTTCCAGGACAGAGGGATGGGGGCTTTGGTGTTG
The DNA here is from genome assembly GCF_949987535.1 of Balaenoptera acutorostrata. Classification (NCBI taxonomy): domain Eukaryota; kingdom Metazoa; phylum Chordata; class Mammalia; order Artiodactyla; family Balaenopteridae; genus Balaenoptera; species Balaenoptera acutorostrata. The sequence goes on from NC_080077.1 coordinate 71,408,178, forward strand.
GATATATTGAGTTTGAGGTGAAGCTGGACACATAAGTGAAAAGCTCAGGACTCTGTTACTTGCACTCCTTGCTTTGAATGTTATGCCCTTGAAATAGTGAACTGTCTCTTTCTTGTGTGCACCATGCTGTCGTACTTCCATGCATTTACCCTTGCCCTTCCCACCTTATTTATTTACTTATTTTTGGCCACACCCTGTGGCTTGTGGGATCTTAGTTCTCCAACCAGGGACTGAACCCGCTCCCCCTTCAGTGGAAGCGCAGAGTCTTAACCACTGGACGGCCAGGGAAGTCCCTATTTTTATTATTTTTTAAAGTCAGGTTTAGTGATGTATAACTGACATACAGTAAAATCCATCCTTTCCAGTTGTATGGTATGAGTATCAACAAAAGTATATAGTCATGTAACCACCACTACACTCAGAGAATTTTCTCTGTGTCTCTTTGGAGTCAAACCCCTCACCCCATTTCCAAATCTCTTATCCGATCTCTGTCCCTATAGTTTTGCCTTTTCCAGAATGATACAGATGGAATCATACTGTGTAGAGCCTTCCGTGCCTGACTTCCTTACTTAGCATGATGATTTTGAGATTCACTCCTGTGTTGCAGGTACCAGTAGTTTGTTTCTTTTTTTTTTTAAATGAATTTATTTATTTTTGGCTGTGTTGGGTCCTCATTGCTGCACGCAGGCTTTAATTGCGGCGAGCCGGGGCTGCTCTTCGTTACGGTGTGTGGCTTCTTACTGTGGTGGCTTCTCTTGTTGTGGAGCACGGGCTCTAGGCACACGGGCTTCAGTAGTTGCATCACGCAGGCTCAGTAGTTGTGGCTCATGAGCTCTAGAGCACAGGCTCAGTAGTTATGACGCACGGGCTTAGTTGCTCCGCAGCATGTGGGATCTACCTGGACCAGGGATCGAACTGTGTCCCCTGCATTGGCAGGCGGATTCTCAACCACTGTGCCACCAGGGAAGCCCAGTTTGTTTCTTTTTATTGCTGAAAAGCATTCCTATGTATGGAGGTATCATACTTTGAAGAACAATTGAATTATTGACATTTTTAGCTTTTGGCTATTATGCTTAAAGCTATTATAAACTTTCATCTGCAGGTCTTTGCACGGACATAAGTTTTAACCTCTCTTGGATAAATACCTCGGAGAGAGATTGCGGATCGCAACATAAATATATATTTAATGTTACAAGAAACCAACAAACTGTATTCTAAAGTGACAATACCATTGGTATTCCCACTAATAATGAATGAGGGTTCCAGTGGATGTTTTGGGTGCCTCCTCTCCCTCCCCCCTTCCCCTCAACCCCACCCCCTACCATGTTGTTATGCTGTTAGCAGCCCTATAGAGAGGCCCGTGTGATAAGTATCCTGTCTGAACAAAAGGTAGTGAGGAACCGAGGCTTGCCAGCAACCAAGTGAGTGAGTTTGGAAATGGGTTCTCTGCCCTCACTGAGCTTTGAGATGACTGCTGCCCCATCTGAGAGCTTGGCTGCAATCTCAGGAGAGATCTCGATTCAGATCCACCCAACTAAGATGTTCCCAGATTTCTGACCCTCAGAAAACTCTGTGAGGTAAGAGATGTCTGTTGTTTTAATCTGCAAAGTTTGGGGTAATTGGTTACACAGATAATTAGTGCACTGAACCAAGACACTGGCGTGAAGCTCAGGGGAAAGGTCAGTTCTGGAACAGAGATTTCAAGTGAAACTATGAGAGAGGATGAGTTTTGAATGCTTTGTGCCGAGACCGGAGCTTCCAACCCTATTTCTGGGACCCCATCCAGAATGTCTCTATCTCAAGGATATAGATAATTTTCAAAACAAAATTAACTAAAAAAAAAATACAGTATTTGGGGGGTAGGGAGAGGGGGCCACATACTCAATAACGATTGTGTTGTCTCAGTTCTCTGAAATTTAGACATCACCCTCTATGATGGTTTCCAGCCATCTCTACCCTCATGCATTATTTTTTGGTGGTCTCTTCATCTGGCAATTTTCAGGTATATACAAATTCTTTACATCCCACTCTTCCTCTTCTTTCTCTTTCTCCTTTATTCCCCTGAAACCCAGTTTTACAGAGTGATGCAAGTTAAAACAACTCCCTGTGGAATCTGCTCAGGCATAGAGAGAAATGAACTGGGGGGAACCCTGACACCCTATTCCCATTTGGCCCCCGAATCCAAGACAGTACATTTTTCCTGGAGATGTGAGTATGGGAAATAGGTGGGTGTGGGGAAGGGCTGGAGGGTAGTGGCTGATTCATGCTGCCTCTTCAAGCTGGAGAGTTACGGATCGGTGGTGAGGTGCCGTCTCCCGCTGTCTGCAGCGCGACTGGGACTTGATTGGCCCAGATGAGGCTTAGGCAGTATTTAGATGCTGAGCTTAGACAGAATCCTTCCACCCTCCAGTTCAGCTAGAGCTCGGGGGTGGGGGTTGGTTGGGAATGTGGTGAGAGGGTGTCAGGATAATGTTTGTGACAAGGTCTCCCTCTTTCCCCTTAAACATACTTGCCGTTGAATTGCAGCCAAGATTTTAGACCAGGACAGCCGGCACTGCTGGCTTCTCCTTCTTGAAGGATTCCTGGGGCTCCTCTGAGCCACACTGAAAGCATCGTGCAAAGGAAATCCTTTTTCCTTAATAAAAGCGGCTGTGATTCCCTCCCACCAAGCTCTTCACTGTCTCTAAAGCTGCACATGGCCATATATACAGACACAGAGGGAAAATACAGTTTTCTGAATGTAGCACCCTTACCTCTCACAGCAAAATAGCCAAGCCCTTTAGGATAGAGATGCTTTAGGCAAACCCATATCACATCTAATGTCTCCTAAGACTTCTGCAAAATTAGGGTAGGAAGTCGTTTGGGCTTCATTTTTCTCTCTCCTACTGCACTATAAATCTAACCAAACCACTCTATCAATACAATTGCTTCTTTTTTGATTTTTGCACAAAACCGATTTCTCCTTTCATTGATAGCCCATAAATGAAAGCTTTCTGAAATGGATGTGGGAGGAGACATGTGCAAAACAAAAAGAAATGGGAAAACGTTAAACAAATTACTTTTCGCCTGTGAGATTTTCCTCCTTTTCTCTGCAGCGTTATTTGCCTTCTCTGTTGACATTTCAGACTAGAGGAAGATTATGCATAATTGGAGCAGCAGTTTCTTTATCTCTAACCCTCTGAGGGTTCCAGGGACAGAGGTTGTTAGCCTGGGAAACAGGATGTTTGCATTACTGATTAGGCCACGCTGCTTTGACTGAAATAGTAGAGAATATTCTTGGCGGATTTGCCTGTGTCAAGTCGGCCTGCTTCTTGTCCATCACTTCTGGGGTGAGTTAGCTGCCGCCACGTGTGTCACACATCACGTCTCAGGTTGTTCTTTCAGGCTGTCAGTCATCTTACCTGCTGCTGATGATTAAAAACCTTATCTCAACCGAGAAACTGTCTGCTGCCTGCATTTGTGTCTGTGACCACGGGATAGTTGTTCGGTGCTTTGGGCTATCTTTATCTCAGATTCCTGGTGCTGGGGGTTCCAGCTGTTTGTGGGAAGTAGAGGAACAAATGACTTTACCATTTTCAATTTAGTTGTGCTGCAGAGGCAGCTGAAGATGAAACCACACCGTATTGCTTCCTTAACTACATTGCTGGCTTACTAAACAGTGCTGCACAATCATGGTTTGCAAGCTTTGGTAGGTAAAATGCAAATTTCTCAGCTCAGCTGACAGTGATTTTGATCCAGTAGGTCCCAGATGAGACCCAGGAATCTGTCTTTAAACAAACAGCCTGATAAATCTGATTTAGATGGAACACGGGACAGACTACAAGAAACAGAGCTACACAACGTTAAAGAGTCGAGTGGAGGTTAGGAAATCCGAGTTCCGTTTTAGTAATCTCATGACAAGTCAAAAAGAATGTTGAGGGAAAATCCCAATACTTCTATTTATAGTGACCAGAGTGTTAGCAATTTAAGGATATGATTTATGCCTAATTTCTCTCTCTTTTTTTGACGTTAACTAAATTCACTGTGGTAATCATTTTTTAAAAATTGAAGTATGGTTGATTTACAGTATCGCGTAGAAATAGACTCAGAGACATAGAAAACAAACCTATGGTTCCCACAGGGGAAAGTGGTGGGGGGAGGGATGAATTTGGAGTTTGGGATTAACAGATACAAACTACTATATAAAAAATAGATAAACCACAAGGATGTACTGTATGTGTATATATATATATGTGTATATATATATATATATATATATATATATACATATATATATAAAACTGAATCACTTTGCTGTACACCTGAAACTAACACAACATTGTAAATCAACTATACTTCAATAATTTCTCTTTGGTGATGCACTTTGATACACTTGATAGACACTAAATAATTAAATCTAATACTTAATGATCTTAACAAATTTAAAACATTTATTATCATTTGTTGAACTTTTATTAATATGAATCCTAATAGAGAACCCAAAACTAGACCACAAAATATTTGGGAATTTAGTAGCATTTCAGAATAGTCGAGACAAAAAGGATTGATTAGTCCCTACATGGTATTATAACTGGCTTGTCGTTTAGATTTAAAAAGAGGCCGGATTTCTACTTCACTCATCAACTCCAGATAAATTACAGATGAATTAAAGATCTAAATTGAAAATAAATAAAGCTATATACACCCTAGAATAAAATACAAATACTTCTTTTTAGTATCATTGGCATGACATAAAACCAACAAGTCAAAAAGTTAAAGATAGGCATATTTGACTACCTAAGAATTATTGTATGGTAAAAAATATCATAAAAGAGTCAAAAGTTAAGCTTAAAATTAAAGATAAAATTAACAACTTGAGAAATACTTTTGAATAGGCAGTTATGGACAAATAATCCATAAATGACCTATAATTTATGAAATGATGTTCAACTTTGCTCAGAATTATATAAATGCAAATGAAAATAATATACTCTATATCATCTGTTTCACAAAAATTAACTTATTTCATGACATCAGCTTTGGGGGGTGTGGACAAGAGGGCCTGAGCAATCTCTATACAAGTTTAAAATACTCATAATCTGATCCAGCAATTCTACTTCTAAAAGTGTATCCTAGAACTATAATTGTACACGTAACCAGAACAAGGATGATAATTAGAGCACCGTTTGTAATAGTAGGAAAAACCTGGATATAATCCAAATAATCATTAATAGAGGGCTGGTTAAGTAATTAATGATTCATAATACTTTTTACTTATTTTTTTCTCTTTTTTTTTGCATTTGATGAGATTTTATTTTCAGAAAGGCAGGATTCATTCCGGTTTGTCCAACAGATCACATAATCAATTTTTTTTTTTTAATGTTAATCAAGAAATTCCACTTTCATCAGCAAAAGGCGGGCTATGCTGTCAAATATAGCCAAGATTGTAAGCATACAAATGGCATTAAGTCTACTGGATCTTAAATTATTCACCAGTATCCACAAGAAAAAGGCAAAACTTTGCCCTCCTGAAAAGGTATATCACTTTTTAGGAAACTGGTAGCGCTTCTGAAAGCCTCAGCATTCGTGATTATGCTAATAGCCCTTGCAAGTGTATTTTACACTATCTGTGCTGACTCAGCTAGGAGCCAACAGGCTGAATGTCGGCAGGTAAAACACGTCCCTGCAGACCTGTTACTGTTCATGATGACATTTGGAAATCTCAAATCGCAACCCCAAAGGCTCCTTCGGTTCCATTCATGCATTATACGTACACATATGAAGAGTTTTCCTACCAGTAGCATTTAAAATAAGCACACTAAATAACTGCAGGTCACATGTAACATAGAATATTCAAATGTTTAGTTTTTAACTGTGTGTGACAAAGCTAAGACAGCCTACCATTCCAATAAAAAGGCAGGGAGTGGGAGGGACAGTTTTAACACACCATTAATTTATGCTACTGAGTTTTTCTAGTGAAAGACAGCAAAGCCAATACAAAATTTAGGGACAGAGGAAAACTCAGATTTCAGCCTCTGGTACCTCTCTAAAGGCAAACCTTGTGCTTCCGTGCCCTGCCATCTGGAAAGCTTACCTCCTTCCCAGCCAGACACCTTCTAGCTGAGAATACAACAGTCATTAAGAATCTCTGTTCCTGACAGCCCATACCTGGAACATGCATCATGCCTACCTGGCAATACAGGGGCCATGAAAGGCGAGAAAAAAGCATGCCTTGTGAGAGAGACTTGAAAAGGAGCCCCCTGCCCCAGTCTCCCATAAAAGTACTGATCACATTAACTACATCCAAGGAACCAGAGGGAAATAACTGAGGATTGCAGAGAATCTACTCAAGTTGTCACTGCAAAGAGCAGAGTAAGAAGCATGCAACCTTCCTCAAATCACGTGCGCTTCACTCAAACTTTTTCCCTCAAACAGGTCTTCTCTGCTAACAGGACTGGTCTTCAGCATCTCTCTGAGTTCCTCTCTCTTATCTAAGTTGCTCAAGCTAGTTCTAGTCTTTCCCAACAGGATCCAGTTGGAAAATATAAAGCCTTTGGAATGCAGCCGCACAGGAAATAAGGCATATACAGAAACAGGAGATTTAGGAGAAGCCCTCCTGGTGTAGATTTAGAGACAAAAGCGCCAGACTGCCACCAGCAGCAGGATGCCCAGCAGAGCTGTTTTCCCTGATATACTCGTCCCATCACTTTTGTTACACGGGTTCTCCTGGCAGCAGCGGTACTGAAGTTCCGTTTCGCCTAAGGCTTTCGCAATGGCTTCGAAACTGCAGCGGTCAAACATCCAACACTGGTAGTAAGTTTTTGGTGGCACGGCTTTAACCATGAAACAAGTATCTTGATTATGTGAACAACTGACGACCGTAGTGCAGCCATTAGCTGGGTTAATACAGCTGTAGCACTCCAGGCTGTGACCTACATGGCAGAGGGCAGCCAGGATGAACAGGAGCCCGAGTGGGACGAACCCTCCTTTGCTTCTCATTGTGACCGGCTACAGATTCTTATGGCTCCCATCATCCGCTTCAGTGTGGCTACTCCTGATACTGTACTATTTTAAAAGTATGGTTAGATCTGCATAATATATGGATATGGAAAAACCCACCAAGATACACTGTTAGATTTAAAAAGAAAAAGGAAGGTAGGGCACTAAACAATGTGTATATTATGTTTCTGTTTGTATATAGCAAAACCCCAGAAAATGTGTTTATATACACAGATCATTTCTGGAAACGTTAAGAAATTGTTAAAAATGGATACCTTTGGGAATGGGAGTGAGGATTTTGGGGTAGGAAGAAGACTTACATTTCATTGGAAATACTCTTGTATTGCTTCAAAATTTAAAATCACGTAATATATCTTTGGAATTACTGAAGCAAAAGCTACTTGAAAAAGCAAGGATTTTACATACCTCAGCTGTTCTTCTGATTACGGCATAACGTTTGTGATAATCATACTTTGCTATCAGAAAGATCAAATTATGTCTTATAAAACAAATCAACTAAGCATATGAAACATTTACAAAGGTGGTTATTTTGAAAAAGAATTCAGTATGTAAATGACAAAACGTCATTAGGAAAAATCCATGCATTTAGCATAGCTGGTATGTACTTCACTGTGTCATACCGCTATGCAAAGATGTTCCCGACACCTCCTCGGTACCATGACATGCTTTCAGGACTTTGCCTAGTAAAGGTGGCTATTTGCCTTGTCATCCTGAAACCGTGTAACTCCGATTGGGACTTGAACCCACACACTGGGACACTTGAACCCAGCCAAAACCCAGAGTGGGACTTGAACCCATGTTCTTTTAACTGAGATCACACACCTGGTCTCAGGACTTAATGAAGCTCAGGTTCTTGATGTCTCATCACAGAAAGAATTCGGTGAGAGACAAAGTGATAGGTAAGAAGTGGATTTATTTAGAGAGAAACACACTCCATAGACAGAGTGTGGGCCATCTCAGAAGGCAAGAGCAGCCCCAGGGTATGGGGTTGTCAGTTTTTATAGGGATGGGTAATTTCACAGGCTAATAAGTGGGAGGAGTATTCCAACTATTTTGGGGAAGGGGTGGGGATTTCCAGGAATTGGGCCACCGCCCACTCTTTGACCTTTATGGTCAGACTTGGAACTGTCATGGCTCCTGTGGGTGTGTCATTTAGCTTGCTGATGTGTTACAATGAACATATACTGAGGCTCAAGGTCTAGTGGAAGTCGACTCATCCATCTGCCATCTTGCACCTATGTGGTTCTAATCAGTTTATGTTGTGTCCTCAAACTAGGTCATTCTTTTAAAGGTGGTGCCCTGCCCCCTTCCCTCCATTTCAATCGTGTAAGCAGATAAGTTATGGAGTCCCCAGAGAAAGAGAACCAGGAATGGCTTTCTTGACATAAGAGAAGCCATTTTGGCCTAAGCCGTTGTGTGATCTCAGGTGGGCAGGGCCAGGATGTTTCCCTGTGAGCTGAACAAAGGCACTTTAGTTTAACATTCAGGCAGAGGGGCAGGGTTCCCCAAGGCAGGCCATGATGTATGCTTATAGCTATAGACAGCATCCTTTTGGTGATTATAGCAACAAAAGCAACGGAAAACAAAGGTTAAAGTAAAAGAAACAGATCCAACATGGAGTCAGATTTTGTTCTTCTCCGTCACAAAAGGTCAAAAGGAGAGAGGAGATGCCAGTCCGTTGTCCTACCAACCTCCTAGAATCCTTCTTGCTGAAATCCATCTTGAGCCACGCGTGTGCCATCAGGAAGGACCCTGAGTCAGAGTGACTGGCCAGAGACAACCTGCAACTAACCCCATCACCGTAAAACCTGAGTCTGCGAGCCACGTGGCAGAGCAGTTCTCCTGGGTTCCCTTACCCTGCTGCTCTCTGCCTGGGTGCCCCTTCCCAGTAAAGTCTCTTGCTTGTCAGCATGTGTGTCTCCTGGGACAATTCATTTTTGAGTGTTAGACAAGTGCTCACTCTTGGGCCCTGGAAGGGGTCCCTCTTCCTTCAACGAATGGAGTCTTGAACTTTTTTAGGATCACAACCCTGAAAGCAGGATAGACGCAGCCACAGGCATAGCCTGAAGTGCTTGGTGGGCTTTAGGAAGACAATGTACTGGGAATCTTGGAGCTAAGCGTTCCTCAGCTGGCAAGCCATAACATATGTATTTTCTGTTTAGGAAGAAACTGAGTTTTACAAAAGTGAAATGAGGGGGGAAAAGGCACAAATATTGAGAACCAATCAGTCCTTCTCAGTGTTGCCTCATGCCCTCTCCATGCATCCTTATTAAAGCCAGATGCACATTTAATTTTAGAAGAGTCTAAATAGGTGTGTGTTTTATTTTTCTGTTTTCTACTGGAGTAATGTTGTAAGCTTAGAAATGCTCTATATCTAGCATCTAAAATTTACAGCTCTTCTGTTTTAAGTAAACATCAGGTACTTAGCTAATTAAATGTAATGCTTGTAGGATCCTGTTTATAGGAAAGTGTCAACTTTCAGGATGTTCTGTATAAGTCTTGATAAAATTATGTAGAAAATAACAGTGTACTCTTGTTTCATAGGCTGACCTTGCAGTCAACACCACCTGGAAATGGCTCAAAACAAAAAATGATCGAAGGGCTGAAACGAGATAAGATCAAATTGATGTCATGGTAATTACACAAAGTACCATTCAATCATTGGATGGAATTTACTGTTGATCCCTGGACTTAGATGCAGGTGGGAACATGCAGTTTTTATTACTCTGCTGGTATATAAGACAGGTGAGGACTTTATTAAGAGCAGTTACTGAGAAATCACAAGACGAAGCTAAAACCCCTCTTCAGATCCACAGTCAACTGCCCTAACCACATCCTGCAAAAAATCCAGAGGAAGGTAATATGAATGAAATAATTTGGGGGATTTTAATTGAGGAGTAAAATATTTGAGAATACAAAGGAGCTGGTTGTGCATAAACCTTAGTAAGAAGACAGGCATTTATACATTCTCTTTTCAGCACTCATGACTGAATTGGGAGGAAGTCTGCAAAATTGTGGTCTGTGATCACAGGCTAAGATGTTATCTAACTGAAGCCAGAAACCAACTGTCTCCTGCTGTGATGTGTGAGTGCCTGTCAGTAACTAAAAAGTTTTCTCAAGAAATATTGGATGTCATTTGAAAGGCATTCTTTTGAGTGGCTTCCGGGGTCAGGAAGAGAGGGAGTAGACATATAAGTTGCTGATATTGTTTTGTCATCAGTTTTTAAATGACACATAACTACATCTTCAAACTGGTCAATGGTAAAGCAGCTCACCTGTTCAGCTGAATGACCATAGCTTCTGATATTTTTTGAATAGACCCTCTTGGGTAGACTTGAATTGTAACACTGAAATCTCTTGAACAACATTGTTTCCTTTTTCTTCTTTCATAGAATGCCACAAAAATAAGAGTCGGTAGTTTTTCTCACTATTACTGATGGACCTTGCAATTCTACATCACTTGGCTAAGTCTAATTGGTTTGTTCCGCAGAGAGTTTCTAGAAATGTTTGCTAACTTTAGTTATATTTGCGTCAGTGCAGCTTGGAACGGCAGCTGGTTTGGAAATTAGGACTAGAAAATAAAAGTGCTCCTTTGTCTCTCCTTATTAATGTTGAGGATACAAGATTTGGGTACATGGAAGAATTATGAACTGACACTACATGGGTCCCTCAGGAATAATGAAGCTCCATTTCACTTTCATGGGAACTTTTGTTTCCTAAGCTCTACAATCTTCTCCCCATTCAAAAAAGAAGATGTTTTATATTAGAACAGAGGAATATTCTTAAGTTTCTCAAGATGTCTTTAAAATAATTACTTAACACCAACTCAATTATTCAAAATATTGGTCACCCAAATTGATTGTAATACTTTGCTATAGTCTTGAATTATTTTTAAATGATAAGAATAACCACCATTTATGAAAAGTTTATGTGTCTTCATTTCATTTCTTTAACTTTGGTTTTGGTTTAAGTTTCTTTTCTTTTTTTTTTTGCAGTAATAGAGTCGTTGAAATTTTGAGTCATATTTCTCACCATTTCTTGCTGAAAAAGGTAGCATGTGAAGTGTTAGAAAAGCAATTTATTATATTCCAGAACAGCTTCTCAGTTTCCTTGTATATTTCTCAAATTTACATGAAAACTCAAAGTAAGAGCTAGGAAACAGAAATAGTAAAATTGGAACGTAATATGTGCATTTTGTTCAAAAGTAGATCAAGATAATCTGCTTTCACAAAGAGAAAATGTACAGAAATCAGTTGATATTTCCATTGAGAACAGCATGACCTATAGCACCATACTTCCATTTTTATAGATTATGAATCCCAGAGTAGTCTGCTATCAACTTATGATCCTTGCAAATTCTGGTTTTGGTGTGTAACATTTCAGCATTCCCCATCATAATGTTGCACAAAATAATCCAGTAATTTCTTGATTCATCAGACGCAGAGATAACATTATAGAAATGCTCTAGCATCCGCTGTGCACTGGGGTAGGAGGAGGAGGAGGAGAAAGAGAGAGAGAAGAGGGCACTTAGGCCAGAGCGGGAGCGGAATCAAGGGCAATATTATGAACTGAATTTGAAAAGACAACTGTAACATCATGATCCATGCTTAAATCAATGCCCTAAAGAGAATGGATTAACTGTGTGTTTCTAGGCTACAGAGGTAGTATAGGTGAAAGGGTACTATCTTAGGATCAGACCACTTTCCAGATGACTTTGGCAAATCCTTTTACTTCTCTCAAGTGTAGTTTTCTAGTCTACGAAATAGGTGACATAATAGTGCTTTCCCCAAAGAAGTGTAAAGAGAATCAAACAAGGGAAATGGATATGAAAGCCAATGCTTGTCCCCCGCCAGTCACTCCCCACCAATCAGACACTAGTCCTCATGACTTGGTCAGGTGTAAAATGCCTCTTTATCCGAGTGAAATGGCTTTCTTAAGGCTGTTCCGAAGAAGGTGAAGTCAGATAAATATGCAAAATAAAAAATTACACGAGCAAGTTATATTTGAACTGGTATAACATAATGTTACTCTAAAAAGAAAATATGTCAGCATTCTATTTAGGGATATACCACCTGAAAAAAAAAACATTTAAGAAGTTCATTGTGAAATATAAAGTTTTGAAGGCAGTGTAGTAAAATGTGGTTCAGAGCTTGGAGTTGTAAAGGGACATTCTAAAATCTTAGGTCTGCCAGTGGTGAATTTTGTGACTTTGTATAGGTTACTTCGCCTCTGGAATTCTTTTACCTGCCAAAATGAGAAGAATAGCTCACAGGGTTGTCATGAGTATTGAATATATTTACGTGTTCAAGGTGCTCAAAAGAAAATACCTAGCACACACAAGTGCTCAATTAATGGTTGGTATTCTTTTTAATGTAGAAGTTATTATTATTACCAAATTCAGTATGGCAGATACTGTGGGCAATCCTAACTCCAAATTTTTTTTCACACTTTGTTAGATTTCCCCTAATAGATTAACTGAATCTGTGTTATATAAATCACACCCCACAGAGGAAAAGTACCAGAAGAAAGTGGAGAGACAAGACCAGCATCCCATATCTCAAACCCTGGAGGAGAAATTTTTGTTATAAGAGACAGCGGTTGTTCCAGTTATCTATTACTGTGCATCAAAGTACTGAAAAACTTAGTGGGTAAAACAAGAAGTTATTATTATCTCTCAAGGTCCTGCAGGTGGATTGGGCTCAGCTGGGCCATTCTTAACTTGGATTTCTCATGCATTTGTGATCAGATATTGGCTGGGGCTGGAGTCATCTGAAGGCTCGACTGGGCTGGTCATCCAAATGGCTTCTTCACTCGTTACTTCTTGGCCTCTTTCTCTTTCTCTGTGTGGCATCTCGTTCTCCAGGGCCGGTCCACATGGCTTATAGCTTTCTTATTGTGTGGTGGTCTCAGACTAGTAACACTTCTTACACGGCAACTGGCTTCTAAGACACAGGAAGCAGAAACTGCCAGGTCAGTGCAGGGCTACTCCCACGACTGGCCCAGTGTTGTATTGGTGTAAGGGACACTCTCATCACTGCCTTATTCTATTGGTGTAAGTAGTCATAGGGCCCACCTAGATCAACGGGATACAAAGTTAGACACACCACTTTTCCATATGGAAGTGGCAAGGTCATACTGCAGAGTGAATGTAGGCTGAGAGATATTTTTGTGGCCATCTTTGGGAAGTACACCTGCCATAGCAGAGAAAACAGGGACAATAAACAATAAGGGGCTTCTCTTTGCAGTTCTGCTCTGTTTTTTTTTTTTTAAACTATTATTTATTTTTATTTTTATTTTTGGCTGCGCTGCGCAGCATGTGGGATCTTAGTTCCCCAACCAGGGATTGAACCCATGCCCCCTGCAGTGGAAACGTGGAGTCCCAACCACTGGACCTCTAGGGAATTCACTGCTTTGTTTTTATCACAGAAAAAAATGCTTATGATGTGAGGTGCTGAGGTTGAGAAATCTACAAACCCAGCCTGTCCATTCTATTATTGAGAGACTTTAAGGTAAATTAAATGTTTCTATAATCTAGTGCTTTTAAATGGAAATGATACTTGGTGTGTCAAAAGACTGCACGAAAACAGCTCAAATAAAGAACAAAATGTAATGCACAAATTTTAAAAGTTACAAGAATGATTCTTATATTGCTATAATAATGCTCTGTACAAAACTTTTCTGGCCTTTGGATGTTTTACTTTTCTGAGTGATAAGTTTACACTACTTAATGTTTTGTTCCTGATAGCATTTATTACTGCAATAATGTTAATTTAAAAAATTGGGTATTTTTAAATAACAAATATTTGAATTTCTCATTTAAAACAATATTTTATGGTACATAGAGTTTGTCCTATTAAAATTTCTTGTTGATTTAGTTTGCAGACAATTTAAAAAAATGCTGATGTGCTAGAAAAACCAGAAGGGTAATGGAAGAACTAAGATTTTAATTACATAATTATGTTAACATTGTAAAGTGCCTTAAAATAACAATTAAAGTAGAAAGTGTACATCTTATTTTATTTTAAGCCCCTTAAATTTAGTCAGTTAAGAAAAGAAGCTTCTCAAAATATGATCGTTACAAGAATCGTCATAAAGGAATTGAAATTTTTATAATCCTATGAGCACTTCAATTTCCTTCTAAATACTGCCTGCTCTTTTTCTTTTTAAAAAATAAATATTTAAAGATCATCTTTTGTTCTGTTTGTTTTTATGGAAACCCCTGGGGTTTTTTGTTTGTTTGTTTGTTTGTTTTGTGTTTTTTTTGCAAAGTATACCTGTACAAGTTGTACTTTATATGTCTTTTGCCTCTAAGACCCCCTTTTTTCACTCTTTCTCTTCATTTCATCTGGAAAATTAAGTCGGCTCCCTTTTATAATTTTGCGAAGCCAAAAAATACTGTTAAGTAATTGATAAACAGAAATCCCACCCCAAATACAGCTGCTGAACTGTGTGACTTCACTTATTTTCCTCTGGATGCTGGGACACTTTGGGGATACACTATTTGCAACCCCTGTGATTAGGCTAGGGAAGTTATGAGGAGTGCTGAATACACAAAGCTCCTGTACAAATGTTAAAACAGTAAAATATATATTTACTACCGTCGTGTTTTTCTTCCCCATGAAATATGTGTTCTTTATTCTCATTAGTTTTTCACCTCTCCATTTTCCTGTCCCCAGCCTATCAAATGTTTCAACATCTATGAATGCTTTTACTACAGCATTCGTCGCTCTAACTCACAGTCATTTGCCTTTGTATCTGGGTCAGAGAGCAGGAAACTTATTCATATTTGTGTCACCCATACTTGGCACAGTGCCTGGCATGTAGCAGGTACTTATTCAAAGTCTTTAAATCTTTCAAATGTTCAATTTGGACCTTAAATTTTGCACTTTACAATGTTGAACTGTCAAATCATCCAAAACTCATCTTTTCATAAAATAGAGAACGTATTAATTATCCATATCAAAGAATGAATGAGGGGATTTGAGACAGATCATGGGAGTATTAACCGTTTCTCTCTCAGCCATCCTTTGACCATCAGTGAATGCGATACAGGGTCTCAAGGTCACTCTAGTGCCTAGGAGCAATATTTGAATGTCTACTTCGAAGATCTGAGAACTTGGAGGATTACTGAGGTTGGGGGCTGGAGCATGGGATCACAGAAGACATTCACTGCTCAACCTGGGATTCAGAATATGTTACAAGAACAGGGTAAAAACCCATTTACTGCAACTAGAGCACATGAAGAAAGAAAACTAGTAGCCAAGGCTACTCCAAGTTGAGTTTCCTGATCACTGAACCGAGACCCTTTAAATTCGTCCAGCAGGAGACATCAGTAGTCACCTGGTGGGACGTGGAGGTGAGCCTGTTCGGGGACTGGCTCCATGGGAGTTGGTGGGATGAAGGATGAAGGATGCTGGATATCCACTTACTTACCCTTGAGATGCTCCACCTTCACATCTCTCATCCAGGCTGAACTATTGCTATTCGCTGGACCAGGCAAGATGCTAAAACTTACAGGCCTCTTCTCTGTTTAACAAACAATTCTTACATACCTATGTCATGCCAGGCAGTGTGCTGGGGATTCAAGTCTTTGCTTTCAAGGGTCCTTTTCATTAGTGATCCTTCACTGAAGGCTGCCTACTTTTCTTCTTCTTGGTAGTTAGCTGGGCTAGATGGGGCTAACGAAGTGAAACCTTAGGTTAACGCTCTAGAAATCAGTTAGATTTAATCTGTTTTGTTAACAAAGAATTATGCCTCTACCCTGGCCAGTCATCTCAAAAATGTGCTATGAGTCAGTTGGGCTTCCTGGTGTGGAGAGTATGGGTGAGTCACCCCAGCTACCCCCACCATGAGAAAAATCGAAAACCTTACTCTTTGGCAGTGGGGGAGCAATGGCAGCATCTCTGCAGGTAAATGAAGAGCAGGATGTCACACTGTACCAAACACTTGTCTTCTTGGAACAACCTTTTATATATATGTACATATATGTGTATTTGTGTACATACATGCATGTACACATACACATATACATACATCCATATATGTGTGTGTATGTGTCTTTAATTTGCCTTGAAGCCTTTCAATAATAGGACTGACAGGCTGGGATGATAGATTTCTCAGTCCTGGCACCTTACCTTATAAACACATTTTTTTCTGTGATAAAAACAGAACAGAGGAGCTGCAAAGAGAAGCCCCCTTATTGTTCATTGCCCCTAAGTTTTCACTGCTATGGCAGGTGTACTTTTCAAAAATGGCCAGAAAAAAAAACTCAGTCTAAATTCATTCTGCAGTATGACTTTGCCACTCCCACATCAAAAAGTAGTATCTATCTTTGCACCCTGTTTGATAGATGGGGTTGGCGTGTATGTGTATGGCACTTGGTGTGTCAAGATATATATAGATATATATAGATATATACTGATGTCCATATATGTGTGTGTATGGTACACTGCTATTTACCTATTATATAAATCATTTAATACATTAATTATATATTAATGTATATAATCACAATAAATAATATGCAAACATATTAAATAATAATAGCAAGTTTAACATTGTAAATCAACTATACTTCTATGAAAAATAAAAAATAATAATAGTAAATCATGGCAATAATATTCTTTAATACTTTTAAGAATGCTATCTTTTCCTCACAGAGTCTTATTATATTAAGAACATAAATTTGCCCACATACCTAGTTTGATATAAACTAACAGATACCCAGTTGAAACACTGAAGCTCTTATATATGCTTTTTATTAATGTTTTCTTTTGAATTCTTATGACTTTTATATCTTAGCATAAAATGGCTCTTACCTGTGGCATATTTAACACTTAGACATTTATGTATTACCCAGCTACAAATTCTATAGCTAAGTGAGAATATGTCGTCTCTAATAAATTTATTATCTGAAAGTATTTTATTTTATTAAACACTTATTCTAAGTTGTCATTCAAGAGTTACCTTGTTTCTCAGTATGAATGACAGCTCTACATAAGCAACTTTTGATTGATACTGTTACTCTTCTAAAGTCCCGATGCAACACAACTGCATCTACTCTGTGCAAGACCTTGTGCTAGGATGGGGGTGGGTTAGAGGGGCACAGTTTCTACCCTTAAGAAGCTTTACATGGATGGAAAGACAAACAGGTATATAACTAGCTAGAGTTCAGGGCAGACTGTGGAACTTCATCTAAGAATTATAAGCAAAGTGATGGATAAATGCAGTGGAGAGTTATTTATTCTCCCTTTGGGCTTGGATGAAACCTTCACAATGAAGCTGGTGGCTGGGCAGCTCCTTAAAAAACTCTGAGGTGGATGGCTGAGAAGGGGGAGAAAGGCCTTACAGGTCAAGTCGAGAATACACACATTTTCTTGGCCTCATTTTATTCTGATGGGGCAGGTGGCAGGAGGTGAGGGTGTGTTGAGTGGGTGTTGGAGATGCACTGTGGGGTTGGATATATAGAGTCTGTGATGCCTGCAGTGTCCTCACTCGGAATACCAAGAGGCTGAGATTAGTACATCTGATTTAGATTGAGCATGTTTTGCAAAATAGCATAAATCCCAGCTGAACATGATTATTGTTCCTGCCCTGGGTCTTAATGTTTTTCTTCCATATTCCAAAACAGAAAGGCCTAAGGGTGATTAGGCTGATGAAAACATTTATTAAAATGTTTTCAGAAACACCTAGAATTGGAGGGTTAATCCCTTTCTGCTTGGTTAATCTCATCTCTTTTTAAAATAAAGACAAAGCCGTTTCTGTTATTGAAAGCTAAAGCAATGGTGACTTTGGTTCTGCTTTTTCAATCTTCTCTTCACTTTATCATAAAGCAAATCCTAAAATATGCATCCGTTTCATGCTCTCACTTTCTGCAATCTTGTTATAAATGCTTCTCTCTGAATTAATTCTGATATAATTGTTCACTGCATAATGCTGAATTTTCATAATATATGAGCTGCAATATCAAAGCACAAAAATGATACTAGTTTAAAAAAAAAACCAGTTTCAATTCTGAAATTTTCCTTGTGGCTTTGTATATCACTTAAGAAGTGGTTCTCAAATTTCGGCTCTTAGAATCTGTTTATGATCTTAAAAATTATTGAAGAGCTCAAAGAATTATTTTAATGAAGTTATATTTATCAATAGTTACTGATACAGAAATTATGTTGGAAAAAGTTTTAAAATATTTATTCTTTTTTTTTTGGCCACATGGCTTGTGGGATCTTATTTTCCTGACCAGGGATTGAACCCGGGCCCTCAGCAGTGAAAGCACCAAGCACTGGACTGCCAGGGAATTCCCAGAAATATTTATTCCTTTAAAAACAACAACTTAAAACCCATCACATGTTAACACAAATACAATATATTTATAAAAAATGACAATTTCCAAAACAAAAAAAGTCGGTGAGAAGAGTGGCATTGTTTTACCTTTTTGCAATTTTTTTTTTTTTTTTTTTGGCCACATCCTGAGGCTTGTGGGATCTTAGTTTCCCAGCCAGGGACTGAACCTGAGGTCATGGCAGTGAAAGCGTCAAGTCCCAACCACTGGACCACGAGGGAATTCCCTCTTTTTGAAAATTTAAAAAGTACTGGGCTAATAGAACATAGCTACATTCTCAGGTGCTTCTTTATTCAATCTGTTGCAATATCACATGTCATGTAGCCTCTAGAAAATTTCTCTGAACACTCATGAGGCGATGAGAGTGAAAAACCCAAACAGCATCTTAGTATTATTATGAAAATAATTTTGACCTCACAGACCCACTAAAAGTGTTTATGGTCCCCAGATCTCACTTTGAGAGCCACTGACTTAGGACAATATTTATTCAGTGTTAATTATGGGTGAAGATAAATAAAACCCATAATTACTTGTGTATAAGTATATAAATCAGGTAGAAATAATGACGTACATATGTTTTAGCCTTACCTACACGTAAACAGTCTGTTTTCTGTATTATAAACTGTTGGTTCTACTGTCTGACAAATTATTCTTATAAGATACATGGGTTGATATAAACATCTAGCAAAAACATGGTCTTATCATGTCGGTCTACATGAAAAATAACCACAGGTTTTGAATCACATGGAATTATAAATCTCATTCTGAAATTTTTTTAAAGAAATTTTGGTTTTGATAAATTATAGATTTAGAGGAAGTTGCCCCCCCCCCCAAAAAAATGTACAGGGAAGTCCTGAGTATCCTTTAGCTAGTTCCCTCAATGATAATACCTTCCAAAACTATAGTACAAGGGGAAAACCAGGAAATTGACACTGGTACAACCCACAGAGTTTATTTGGATTTCACTAGTATTGTGTGTATGTGTGTGTTTCTGTGCAATTTCATCCCATGTTAGATTGTGACACTATCGCAATCAAGATAAAGAACTGTTCCATCACCACAAGGCTCCCTCGTTCTGTCTTTGTATAGCCACATTTACTTACTCCCCTCAACTTTCTCCCCACATACTAACTCCTTGAAACTGCTAATGTAGCATCTCTATAATTTTATCATTTCAAGAGTGTTATATAAATGGAATCACACAGAATGCAACCTTCACTCAGCAGGATACCCTTGAGATCCATCCAAGTTGCATGTGTATCAATAACATGTTCCTATTTGTTGCTACATAGTATATAATCTGGTATTGGAAGTACTATTGTTTGCAGAACCAACCATTCCTCTGCTGTTGGGCATTTGGATCATTTCCAATTTGGGGCTACTATAAATAAAGATGCTATGACCCTTTGTATACGTTTTATTTGAACATTGTTTTCATTTCTCTGGGATAAATGCCCAAGTACAACTGCTGGGTTATATGGTAAGTACATGTTCAGTTTTTTTTTTTAAAATTTATTTATTTATTTATTTTTTTAAACATCTTTATTGAAGTATAATTGCCTTACAATGGCATGTTCAGTTTTATAAGAAACTTCCAAACTATTTTCCAGAGGGCTGTACCATTTTATATTTCCACTAGCAACGTCTGAATTATCCTGTTTCTCTGCATCCATTTGGTTTTATTTTTATGTTAGCTAGCTGATAGGTATATAATATCTCATTGTGGTTTTAATTTGCACGTCCCTAATGGTTGATGCAGAATACGTTAAATGTGCTTACTTGCCATCTATATATCTTCTCCAGTGCAATGCCCGTTTTTCAATTGGATTTTCTTAATTGAGTTTTGAGAGTTCTTTATATATTCCAGATACTAGTCCTCTGTTAGACATGTGGCTTGCAAACATTTTCTCTAAGTCCGTATCTTGTATTTTCATCCTCTTTGAGGATTAACCCATAATTTGGATGAGGTCTAATTTATCACTTTTTCCTTTTATGGATTTCATTGTCAACTCTAAAAACTATTCACCTAGCCTCTGCCCACCCTTCCCAATTTTTTCCTAAAAATTTTATAGTTTTACATTTTACAGTTAAGTCGATGATCCATTTTGAATTAATTTTCATATAAGGTATGAGATTTACATTAAGGTGTTTGTTTATATGTTTGTTTTGTTCTGTTTTTGTATTTGTTTTGCCTATGGATGTCCAATTGTTATAGCAGCCATTATTGAAAAAGTCGAAATCCTCTGTTAAAATTGCTTTGGCATCTTTGTCAAAAGCTAGCTGGGCATATTTTTTGGTTCTCTATTCTGTTCCATTGGTCTGTGTATTCCTCTGCCAATATCATGCTGTTTTATTACTGTAGTTATAGAATAAGGCAACACTGGGAAGACTGGTTCCTCTCACTTTGTTTCTAAAATTGTTTTAGCTATTCTAGATCCTTTGCCATTCAATAATCATAAACTTCTCTGTGTCTACAAAAGCTGTGCTAGGATTTTGATAGGTATTTCATTAAACATAGAGATCAATTTGGAGAGAATTGACGTCTTTACCATGTTGAGTCTTCCAATCCATGCACATGATATGTCTCTCTGTTTATTTAGGTCTTTAATTTACTTCATCAGTATTTTGTAATTTTCAGTGTACAAGTCCTGTCCATATTTTGTTAGATTTATACGTATTTTATTTTCTTTGGAGCGATTATAAATAGTATTGTGTTTTTAATTTGTTTCCACATTATTGTTTTTAGTATATAGAAATGTAGTTGATTTTTATGTGTTGTTTTTGTCATGCAATCTTGCTGAGCTCACTGATTAGTTCCAGAACATTTTTTGTAGGTTCCCTGTTTTGCTTTTTTTTTTAAATGTAGATGATCATATCATCTATAAATAGGGATAGTTTTACTTCTTCATTTTAACTTTGTGTGCCTTAATTTCTTTTTCTTGCCATATTGTGCTGGCCAGAATGTCCAGCACTATATTGAATAAGAGTGTGAGAGTGAACATCCTTGCCATGTTCCTGATCTTAAGGGGAAAGCACTTGGTTTTTCACCATTAAGTGTGATGTTATCTGTAGGTTTTTGTAAATGCTCTTTATCAAGTTGAGAAAACCCTTTTGGTTCTTGTTTGATGAGAGGTTTTATCATGAAAGAGTACTGGATGCTGTCAAATGCTTTCCTGTGTTGATTGATATAATCATGTGATTTTTCTTTATTCTTTTGATATAGTGGATTACAATTAAGTGATTTTCAAATATTGAAACAGCCTTGAATACTGTGAATTATTTTCAGTTGGTTGTGTCGAATAATTCTTCTTATACATTACTGGGTTCAATTCGTTATTGTTTTGTTTTGGATTTTTGCATCTAATTTCATGAGATATACCAGTCTCTTGTTTTCTTTTTTTGCTCTGTATTTGTCTGGTTTTGGTGTCAGGGTAATCCTGGCCTCATAAACTGAGTTGGGAACTGTTCCCTTCTCTTCTATTTTATGAAAGTAACTCTGTAAAATTGGTGTTAATTCTTTAAATGTTCTGAATGGTCTTCTCATTGGTAATTAATTCTCTGTCTCTGTTATCTTTCATGGTTTGAACATAAGCACTTTAAAAATGGAGATAAAAATCTGTCCCTTTCACATATATACAATGGAATATTACTCAGCCATAAAAAGAAATGAAATTGATTTATTTGTGGTGAGGTGGATGGACCTAGAGTCTGTCATACAGAGTGAAGTCAGAAAGAGAAAAACAAATACCGTATGTTAACGCATCTATATGGAATCTAAAAAAAAAAAAATGGTACTGATGAACCTAGTTGCAGGGCAGGAATAAAGATGTAGACATAGAGAATGGACTTGAGGACCCGGGGTGGGAGGGGGAAGCTGGGGCAAAGTTAGAGTAGCATTGACATGTATACGCTACTGAATGTAAAATAGTTAGCTAGTGGGAAGCAGCAGCATAGCACAGGGAGATCAGCTCAGTGCTTTGCGATGACCTAGAGGGGTGGGATAGGGAGAATGGGAGGGAGGCTCAAGAGGGAGGGGATATGGGGACATATGTGTGCATATGGCTGATTCACTTCGGTGTACAAGAGAAACTAACACAGTATTGTGAAGCAATTATACTCCAATAAAGATCTATTAAAAATTTTTTTTGTCCCTTTTATCTTACATGAGATTTTTCTAGAACATGTAGGGATAAAACCCAGTTCTTAAATGTGGTGAGGTCAATGCCTGGATAAATGGTCAATCACTCAGCTGACCTTGCATAACCTGATCTCATGTACTCAGAATGCTTAGGTAAAGCTGTATCTACAGGTATAAATAAGTCAGGAAGTGCATTTAGGAAAACTTTGATTGATACTACCTGCTGTCTACTCTTGTCACATTGCTGGGTTAGCATTTACTTTGCACATTGATAACTAGCCTTACAGCCCAGCTACTGTCATACAGAGTGAAGTAAGTCAGAAAGAGAAAAACAAATACAGTATGCTAACACATATGTATGGAATCTAAGGGAAAAAAAAAAAAAAGGTCATGAAGAACCTAGTGGCAAGACGGGAATAAAGACACAGACCTACTAGAGAATGGACTTGAGGATATGGGGAGGGGGAAGGGTAAGATGTGACAAAGTGAGAGAGTGGCATGGACATATATACACTACCAAACGTAAAATAGCTAGCCAGTGAGAAGCAACCGCATAGCACAGGGAGATCAGCTCTGTGCTCTGTGACCACCTAGAGGGGTGGGATAGGGAAGGTGGGAGGGAGGGAGATGCAAGAGGGAAGAGATATGGGAACATATGTATATGTATAACTGATTCACTTTGTTATAAAGCAGAAACTAACACACCATTGTAAAGCAATTATACTCCAATAAAGATGTTAAAAAAAAAATAAAGAAGCCCTGTGGGTTTAAAAAAAAAAAAAAAAAGCAGGAGAGATATTATCTTTTCTTTCTGTTCTCCCACCTGGGAATGTGGAGATGGGAAGGATGTGCTCAAATGCTTGTATATTTTATATATCATATATAAGCTTATCTATCTATCTATCTGTCTGTCTATGTATCCATACATCCACTCATATAGATATCCTTAGATATTATCTAGTGAAATTTCATGTTTCATAAATAAGGACATTAAAGCTTCTTAACAGGATGTTAAGATTTTAAAAAGAGAACTTGTTGTTGTTGTTGTCATTATACCTGATTCTACTGGTTGATGTGCGAAGTGGGAAGAGTCAATTCTCTACCTCTTTCCAAGAGAGAAATTGCTTTTTTATACATGGCTTTAGAGTATATTGGGAGCTGTAAGCAGAGGGGTCAAGACACTGATGACTATTACTATTAATAGTAGTAATATTAAAATTACTGGTTGTTGTTATGCCTGTTAAGCCAATTTTATAGTAACTTTTTTCCCATGTCTGTTTTTCAGAAGAGCCATGGATTACTACAGAAAATATGCAGCTGTCATTCTGGCCACATTGTCTGTGTTTCTGCAAATTCTCCATTCCTTTCCTGATGGAGAGTTTACAATGCAGGGTGTGTGACCAAACTTGGGTTTGCAGTAACAAGAAAGCACACATTTCTAGATGTACATCAATAACTCCATTAATTACATTTCTACCTCCTTTTCAAATGCGATAAATCTTTGCTGTTGGATATCTATCTAGGCACTTTTAGACTGTGAACATAAAATTAAACTAGGGTCCAAAAATGTACAGTGAAAATGATATCTTACATGTCCATTTAAATAGCAGCCTGTACATTTCCATCTGGAATAGATTCCTGATTATTCTTTATCTGAGTTTTACAGGCAGAAAGTGCTCCTTATTCAGTCTAGCTAGTTGATTTTTTTTCTTTTTTTTACATGTCTCCCAGAAGATGTGGGAGGATTTTAACATAGCCTTTGTAGATGAATTTTAAAATCAGTTAACAAGTGAGAAAACAAAACCATTTTATGCAGTAAATTTGTTTTGCTGTATTTTCTGAAAAATCTCATATAGTAGCCGATATAATTCCATCTGCCAAGAAATTGTGAGCTACTATTGGTGATGGTTTTTCTCTAGACAAGTGATAATATTTTAACCCCTGTTCCCAAGTGCAGATGCCTGATCTCATATCAGGTTGTCCCACTCACCATGCTTTCTTAATTCTGACATGCTTTTCTTTGTCAGTATTTGGAGTTGCTATGGGGGGAAAAACAATAGCAGATTCTAAATGGGAAAATATTTTGCCTCTGGGCAAAATCCTTCTTTCGGATGAGCATGGTGTTTTCATCTGTCAAGTTTTGCATTCCCTATAGACATACTATCAGCACTAGAATTGAGAAGTCATACTTAAAGAAAGAGAAACTACTGCTACTGAGATTTCCCATGCATATCTGCAAAAATCGTTTTCCCATGAAAATAACTGTAGTTAGTACAAATAGATATTGTGTATGAAGATGAACATACAGCCAAAAGTACTGGGTTGGCCAAAAAGTTCGTTCGGGTTTTCCAAGTTACGGAAGACCCGATGAACTTTTGGGTCAACCCAATATTTATTCATTTATTTATTTATTTTTTGATTTCCAATAGAAAAAAAAGAATATTTGCTGTCCCATAATAAGGAAAAATGCATAGTTTCTTTTAAAATTATTTTTGGATTATTTTACTCTTTGCCTTTTTTTTTTCTTTCTTTTTTTCTGGCGATAGGCTGCCCAGAATGCAAGCTAAAGGAAAACAAATACTTCTCCAAGCTGGGTGCCCCAATCTATCAGTGCATGGGCTGCTGCTTCTCCAGAGCATACCCCACTCCAGCAAGGTCCAAGAAGACAATGTTGGTCCCAAAGAACATCACCTCAGAAGCCACATGCTGTGTGGCCAAAGCATTTACCAAGGTGAGAACTGAAAGGGCCCCAGAAACTTTCTATCAGTTCAACCAGAGGAATGTCCTCAGAGCACATCCATGGGGTCTAATGCCAGAGGTATCTGATGACCCATGCTTTATTGGACATTTGTAGAGTGAAGGGCTGCATTTGTCCCCTTTAATCAAAAGAGTCAGCAACCTTGTGGGCACAGGCTGGATTTATTCTGAATGAAGAGAGTAGGGGTAGAGGTGATGAGGGACAGGTTGGGAGAGAGTATAGAATACTTAGTGCAAACCTAAGCTTTCAGAGTGAAAATATCAGCTGAAAAGCAGAATATGCAAATATAGCAAGCATCTATTTAATTCAGCTGGCTAGAGTCAATTTTATTTAACAGTTTTCAATTTTGCCTACCTATCTATCTGTCTATATATATCATCTATCTTTTTTTCCCTTCCTCCTTAGGCTACAGTCATGGGAAATGCCAGAGTGGAGAATCACACTGAGTGCCACTGCAGTACTTGTTATTATCACAAATCTTAAATATTTTGCAAAGGGCCATGTTGATGACTGCTGATTTCCTGGAATGGAAGAATTAATTTGTTCAGTGTTTATGACTTTGCAAGATAAAACCCTCCTTTTCCTTACCATACCATTTTTTACATGCTTTAAGAATATACTGCAGCTTTATTGCCTTTCTCTTTATCCTACAGTATAATCAGCAGTCTTATTCTTTTCATTTGGAATGAAATACAGCATTTAGCATGACCATAAAAAGCTGGTTCCGCTGGAAATAAAGTCTTTTAAATCATCATTCTACCACTGAATTCTAATTTTTTCTGAAAAGTTTCAAGCCAATTACTTTTAATAGGATTAATGGGAGGGAGTGAGCCAGTGTGGGCCCCTATATACTCAGTGACCCGACACTGGAGAATCTTGTTCCCACCAAGCCTTCCAGAGCAAGCTGTGAGTCCTTCGGCCAGTGTGCTAGTTATGAGACAATCCATTGGGGTGAAGGAAGAAAATATAACTTCTATTTCTATTCATTTTTACATTATCCCTTTAGGTGACCATTTGGATGAGTTTTATAGAAGTACAGATACATTAGTATGGTCATGCATGTATAAAATTTATAAATAAGTAAATATGCAGATATTGAGGATGTTTGGTCAGAAACTTTTTTACTGGTAGAAGTTTTCAATCAGGAAAAAAAAAAAAAAAAAAGGAAGAACACTGCTCTAGGGTTTGGTAAAGACAAAATCAGCCCCAGCCTGAAGTTTCTATCCACTGGTTTATGCCTGACCAAAAAAATAAAAACAAAAAAAGAAATGCATCTTATTAGTTCCTGGCAGCCAGGTTGTAACCAAACAGAGGCTAAGGTAAGGATATCATCCTCTTACGTTCCATGTCCAGATCCTGATGGGAATGAACAAATGACGAGCAAAGAATTCACTGAGCACTCATTGTGGGCTAGGAGGAACAAACACTTTCACTTAGCTCTGTCCAAATGCTTAAGAGTAATGCCATGCTTCAAAGTCACATTTATTGAGCATTTATACTTATAAACAGAGATAGACCATGGTTCTTACCCATTAAATTAGATTAGCTATGGTAGAGATCAAAGCCACCCAAAATTTCAACTCCTAAGGGAGCCTGAAATTAAAAAAAAAAAAAATCACACTGGTCACAGATAACACTTGCAAAAAAAAAAAATTCACTCATCACCAATTTGTCAGATTCCATTTCTGAATGAAAACCCAATTTCTAACAGGTAGGTAAACACACCAGGTGTCTGGGTGAAAAATTTAAATGAGTGCATGTATTTTTAAAGAAACACTGAAATGCACACACATTACTTAACTTGTTCATTCATTTATTTATTATACATTTATTTCATGTCTAGTAAGTGCTGGCCCATGATTAGATCATGGAGATTCAGAGATATCAGGATTCTCTGGAAGATAAGACTGAGAAAAGATAATGCAGCTTAATTTGAGAAAACAGTGGTGCTGATCACGGGTTCATTCAAACATTTAATAGATATTCATTGAGAATCTACTATGTGTCAGGTCTTGAGAGCTTGTTTGGAGGATTCAGTAGGAGAAGAAAGCTAGCAATACACCCTTGACTGGAGTGCCCTTGTCCATCTGGGATCATCCTATGTAACAGAGGGGATGGAGGAAGTAATGAGAGAGGAAGGGGACATCCCCGTGGTCATTCAGATCAGCCTAATCAACCCTGGTGAGCACTAGAATAAGACACGGATGCTGCTCTGAAGCCATCCACAGTCCGGTAGGGAAGAGAGACACAGGCAAAGAATTAAGATCTAGTGAGATTATGCTATGTGAAAGGTACGGATTGTGGTGACATTAAGGGAGGAATGGTTAACTTGGTCTACTGGGCTTCGTCATGGAGAGCTTCACAGGAAAGGTGATACTTGAGTCTAGAAGATAAGCAGATTGATGGGGGAGGGGTTCAGTCTACTTTGAGGAAACAGCATAGGTAAATGTCCTGAGATGGGAACCAGTATGATGGTCATAGAATGACAAGAAGTTCAGTGTGCCTGGACTTCAGGGGCTGGTTGGAGGGCTGGAGCTCCAGAGACAAATGGACAACTGTCAACTAGGCATGCAAATAACATGCAAAGAAATGTACATTCCAGCTAGGACCTTCCTTTCTCAAACTAGGGGGCCTGAGGGTTCCTGAAGCCACAGGATTAAACATGCACCTTTCTGTAGGATCAATCTTGCTTGAAGATTTGGGGACATGTTATTTTAATTTCAAAACAAAAACAGATACATTATAGAGTAGAATGCAAAATTGCCAAAATGGGGTTAAAAATTGCGACTTAAAAAGAAACTTCACATTGTGGGTGGGGACTTCTGCATCCTGCTCTTCTGACCCGTCCCAAGCCTCCTGGGAGCTGGTTCACTCTTCTTGCATTAGGAGTTCTTAAGCAGAGGAGTTTGAGAAGTGCTATTAAAGGAATAATAGGCTCTGCTTTGCCCTTTAGAAAAATCATTCTGGCAGCAGGTAAAGGGTGATTTGAGAAGGGGAGAGACCAGTCACAGGATCGTGAATTGGGGCCTTTGCAGAACTGTCTTGGCAAGAGATGGTGGTGGCCTACTGGCGGTGAGGGTAAGAGGAGGGGACAGATTTGGGAGGAATTAGGAGAAAATGAAGAAATGATTGTGGGTGTGACTCCTGGCTTCTTGGGTCGCTGATGGATAATTGTGCCCCAAACTGGGACATGGAATAGGTCTGTGTGGGAGCAGATGGGGGAAGTGACAGTTCAGTTTGGGACATGCCGACCTGAGGTGTCTAAGGGGTACCGGGTGAGCGTGTCTAATAGGCAGCGTGTGCAGCGATAGACACGGAGCTTAGGAAAGGCCTCCAGCCTGGAGGAGTGGGCTCGAGGGTCACCTGTGCTCAGTGGTATCAACCCCACAGGGGTGGCTAGGATTGCTCACGAGGGCGTGAGGGTGTGAGGAAGAGAAGATGCCGGACCACCAAGGAGAGATTCTGGACCAGCCTGGCTAAGAAAGCGGCTGTTACGTCTTTGGGGACAGTCAATTAGAAAGCTGTGATAGGAGCCCTCTAGAGAAAGGACAATCATCTCAGATGGATAAGCAGCAAGGAGGCAGAGAGGCAGGCATGGAGGCTGGAAATTTTGTTTCAAACCCATCTGAAAAATGCCTAAAAGTGGTATTAAGGGAAGATGATCACATGTTTGAGGGGCGCTTCTTTCAAGAAAACCTCTCCATGATTCACCTCAGCCAGAGAGAGCTGCCCCAAATTCTCCCATGTGAGATTCTTATGTCTAAAACACAGGATCCCAGGCACCTTTTTCTTGAATGGCAACACGTCTGACTGAGGCAACACAGCTGACCATTAACATCATTAACAATGCCATTAACAAGATGAGTTAAACAGGCCACCAGGTCTGTCTGCAGGTCCTGGATCCTGTTTACCAGGGAGGGAGGGGTGTCAGGCAGGACGATCAAGGGATAAAACAAAGAAACAAGACGTCTACTACTTTGTAGTTGTGTCGAGAACTGACCATGAGCAGTAACTCCTACGTGATTACAGGGGTGTCGCTGTGGACCAGGGCTCAAGGAGGAGACCAGTAAAACAGGGATGGCTCCTGTCTGTCTCCTGGGAGTTAGGGAAAAGGGCAGGAAAAGATGGGAGGGAAAGAGATAGAGGGAAGGGAAGAGAAAGAAGAATGAGGAGGGTATAAAAAGTTGCAGAAGGAAAAATGTGTGAGAGGGAGGCAAGAGGGGCAATAAGGGCCACTGGAGGTGTCTGTGGCCTCAGACATGGCTGAACTGGATTAAAGCAGAAAGGAAAAGCCATAATTCTACTCACTTCCACTTTTTCCCCCAACCTCTGTCAGAATCTAAGTAATCACCCATAGTCAAGACCTCTAGCCTACATAAAGCCTTTGTGTGAATGGAAAAAGATGACTCTCTGGGCAGGCAGAGCATCTTTTTTTTTTTTTTAATTGAAGTATATTTGATTTATGATGTTGTGTTAATTTCAGGTGTACAGCAAAGTGATTCAGATATATGTATGCATACATATTCTTTTTCAGATTCTTTTCCCTTATAGGTTATTACAAAATATTGAGTATAGTTCCCTGTGCTATACAGTAGGTCCTTGTTGGTTATCTATTTTATATACAGTAGTGTGTATATTTAATCCCAAGCTCCTAATTTATCCCCCCACCCTTTCCCCCTCTGTTTGCTTTCTATGTCTGTTCTATTTCTATTTTGTAAATAAGTTCATTTGTATCATTTTTTAAGATTCCACATATAAGTGATATGATATGATATTTGTCTTTCTCTGTCTGACTTACTTCGCTTAGTATGGTAATCTCTAGGTCCATCTATGTTACTGCAAATGGCATTATTTCATTCTTTTTTATGGCTGAGTAATATTCCATTGTGTATATGTTCCACATCTTCTTTATCCATTATCTGTAGATGGGTATTTAGGTTGCTTCCATGTCTTGGCTATTGTAAATAGTGCTGCTATGAACATTGGGGTGCGTGTGTCTTTTCAAATTAGAGTTTTCTACAGCAATATGCCCAGGCAGAGCATCTTGAGTGAATGGCTTCATAATTAAATGACATAGGAAAGTGGATGTCAGGCCGACCTTACCCCCTGGCTGGGCACCTTTGTGCAGTGCACACACTGTGCAATCTTACAGCAGCTCTGCCCATAATCTCATCATCCTACTATGACCATTGTTGCCTTTTGGAGAGATAATGTCTTAAATTGGTGAGAATCTCAGTTGACATCTAAGATTCCAAATATTGATGTCTTTATTATCCTTATACTGCTAAGAAACTTCTGGAGAAAATATTGCCCCAAATTCTTGCCATCTATGGAGAAACTAGAATTGTCTATAACCTGGTCCAACAGGAAGGTAAAACCAAAGAATCCACATGTAAATGACCATGAAGCTGACACGAAGATGTTGATTAGGACCACAAACCTCAAGAGGTCCAGAGAGGTCTGCTTATTTAATAAAAAGTTAATCAACATCAAACTACCTGACATTAGTACAGTACTTTTACTTTCCCAGAAAGTTCTGAGATGGTGCCTCAATGAGTCTCACTCAGCCCCTCAGGGACCGAAAGTTAAGGCAGGTGGCACTGTCTCCATTTGACAGTTATTAGATAAACTGAGGCACAAAAAGCTTTGGTTGTACAGGGACTGGGAATGCATGGAACTCTGGGTTTCCTCATCTCCAGTTTTGTGCTGCTTCTTTCAAATTCCATTGTTTTCTCAAGGGATGAAATTTTTGCTTTACCAATAAAGGACCCATTTCTCCCTGGATACCGGATAGGAGAACTTGGAGGTTTTCCCAGGGTGAGAAGCCATCACAGTAAAAGAAATTGAAGTCTGAACTGTGACTTGTCCACTGATGTTCTGTCTCGAAGAGTGAACTTCAGCCTCACCTTTGTAGTTCCTCTCGACTCAACCAACACCTCCTTCAGGCACTTTCTTTTTGAACTTAATTAGGAGAAATACAAAGAAATTTCTCTGTTCTGAAAGCCAAGTAGGATTTCCATATTCTGCTATTCAAAACTGCATAGCATATGGAATTGTAAATATTAAACACTTTTCACGAAGAACTGAAGCTGGGTCTGAGTTTCCTTGGAGCGAAGAGAGAAGTTAGTTATTGCATCGAACTTCAAAATGGGAGACATAAACAGGAAATAACTGTTGGATGTTTTTAATGAATTCCTCTTTTGACCCCCAGAAAAGCACATGTTTGGAAAAGTATTTTCCTATTGAACTTGACTCCCAGGGCTCACTCGTCTGAAGGACTTGAAAGCTGAGGTTTTGGGGAGAGAGTGAGGGAAATGGGGGTTGGGTAGGACACTCTGAAGAAGCGGCCAAAAGCTTGGCACATGATTGAAAGTTTGTAAGAATGTTTTCAAAGAAGACATTCTGTTGTTTTAAAGCCATTTTCATTAATGGAATGCTTGCAAAATGTAGGATAGTAAAGTGGGAAGCACAAAAACTGCATCAATTTTCTCCAAATGCTCTTGATCAGAAAGTGTTTGAATTATAGTCACTTATTCAGTTGTAAATTGTCTGTGAACAGTAATTGATTCTCAGCTAAGTTGACAGTAAGTAGAATTTCAGGATGTGCAAATTTCCTTCTACATACCTTTTCCTCAATTGCCACTCATGTTGGAGATAATTAGAAAAAGCCAGCATTAGCGTCAGGACTAGGAAATGGAGGGGAACTGGGAGGCAGAGCAGAAGTAGCGGTTTGCCCATGATGGCTGCAGAGGGATTAAGGAAGAGGAAGAAAGGAAACCTGGGTTTGACCCAGAAATGCACCCCAGCTTTGACAAGATGGAGGAAGTGGGAAGGGCATGTGGATAAAGGGTTTCTGGCAGATGCTTGGGTTGACATTATGGTGGGAGGAATTAAATCCTTAACCTTGGCCATTAGGGAGGGAATTTATGAACTATCTAAATTAAGTTATGGTTATTCTAGTGACTGTGTGTCTCTGGTACTGCTCTCTGACGTGGAAGACAGTCATAACAACAGGGATGTAGTCACCGTTGACATGGGCAGAGTGGACTCCGGGGTGGCCCCATGGTTCCTAGAGCTGAAGACACAAGTGCTCACCCCAGCACTGCGAAGCTGAGCGTGGCCAGAGGGTGGCTCTCTCCCCAACTGCTAACACCTCCATCCCATCAAGCAGCTGCAGAGGCACTGCTGCCCCTAGTGGACAGGTGGTGCATGGCGCTTTTGAAAAAGTGGATGGGGCTGGGGAGCGGGTGTGCTTTCCAGGGATGCCTGGCAGGATGGGTCCTGCTCACGGGGTACATTTGTCTTCATACGGATGGGATCCTTCTGTTTATTTTGCCTCTGCTGTGCCCTTTTAGTGGCATCCAACTAGCTGCAGGGGAACAGCTCTAATGCATGGGCACTTGACAAAGTATAACTTCATTATTTAAAACTATTTGATAAGCTAAAGTTAAAGCTCAAATCCATTCACATTAATACACAGCAACATGACATTTGTCAATGGGAGAAAAGGAAAAGCCATTAGGTCCCTTATATATAGTTTAAACTATAATAAAAGTTTGGATGGTTGTGAAATAGTGGGTTTAAGGATTTTTTTGTTACCTGCATGCACAAAGTTTTTTTGCAGGTAGTGACTATCAAGAATTTGAAGAGGGTATCATTAAAAAGTCTTGATGATGAATTTCATGTAGCCATTTCAAAGGTAAAACTTGACAAAAAGTTATAAAGACATAGCCTCACCTTTCTCATTGAAATTTCTGAAAGTGTTTTATTTGAAAGTTTTATACCAATTTGATACTTTGTATTTTTCTTATAACTATAATTCTTTTTTTTTTTTTAACCAAGCTCCATATGGACATTCCCCAAATACCCTCCAGTTCACCCCATATTTTCCTAATTTTTGTGTGTGATCACATGAAAGGTTGTGAAACAGTGGGAGAGATGACCAGGTTAGAAAAAAGAAAAAGACTGTGTTTGGCTGCCATCATTACAAAGCAAAGCACACACCAAAGCATCTACTGAACATTCAGGAAAGGGAGATCCTGAAAAATGTTTAGCAAACTAAAGATGGAAAATAGAATTAGTTTTATAGTCACTGTTATTCCTAATTTAAGATGTGTGAAATGCCATTAACCTTATCCTCATTTGGTTTGCTGTCTTTATTGTTTTACATTAGTGAACATAAAAATATTTATAAGCGCTTTCATGGGTTCATTCTGCTAAGTCCATTTTCTCTCCTGTGGCTGGGAGAAGGGCCACTAAATATTTTTTTCATATCTGTGGGCTCATTTACTCAGGTGTCTTATTTGGATTCGACCAGTTTTTCGACTAATGTTCTTTTTCTATTCTGGGATCCAATCCAAGAATCCCACTTTGCATTTAGGTGTTATATCTCCTCCATCTGTGACAGCTTCTCGTCTTTCCTTTTCTTACATGACTTTGACATTTTAAAAGAGAACTGGCCAGCTATTCTGTAGATTGGCCCTCAATTTGTGTCTGTCTGATGCTTCCTCTTGATCAGACTGAGGCTGTGCATTTTTGGTCCTTCTCAGTATGTCATTCTGGGAGCTTATGATGTTGATAATGTCTTATTACCGGGGATGTGAACCATGATGTCTTGGTTAAGGCGGTGTCTGCTAGCTTTCTCTACTTCTCCAAAGTTATCATTTATTTTTTTAAATATTTAATTTATTTATTTGGCTGCGTCAGGTCTTTAGTTGTGGCACACGGGATCTTTGTTGTGGTGCCTGGGCTCTTCATTGTGGCACACAGGCTTCTCTCTAGTTGTGGCACGTGGGCTCTAGAGCATGCGGGCTTAGTTGCCCCGCAGCATGTGGGACCTTAGTTCCCCGACCAGGGCTCGAACCCACATCCCCTGATTGGAAGGTGGATTCATAACCACTGGACCACCAGGGAAGTCCCCACAGTTATCATTTATTACTTACTGCTACTTTTCTGCAAGTCTAAACTTATTTCAAAATAAAAAGTTAACAAAAATCCTCCTTATAATCTGATTTCTGCATCCCTTACTCTATTGTACTGAGTCTCTTAATGGTCATTACTCATCCATTTATTTGCCAAATTCTAATGCTTTCGTCTCCTTGCAGCATCTGACATTCTTGACCTCTTCTCTCTTTTTTCCTTGCCTCACGTTACACTTTCCTCCTTGGTTTTCCTTCTCTCCAACTGCTCTGTTCAAACCTATTTTCTCTCCACTTCTCTCAGGAAATTTCCCAGAGTTTCGCCCTTTGCCTTCTTCTTCTATTTGCTCTATGTTTGCCTTGTAAGTTAAAATCCTCTCTACTTACAAGACTCTTTTTTAAAAAATTCATTCTATTTTTCTTATTTTTTTTTTTTTTTTACTTTGGCTGCACCGTGCAGCATGTGGGATCTTAGTTCCCCAACCAGGGATTGAACCCTTGCTGCCTGCATTGGGAACATGGAGTCTTAACCACTGGACCACCAGGGAAGTCCTACAAAACTCTTTGCAATGGGCTCCAACTCCTCCCTTTAGCCTTGTTTCCTCATATAACTCTGCCAACCCTCTGGCCACACCTAGCCTTTGTTTCACAAATGTGTATATCATGCCTCTGTTCCCCTGCTCTGGGTATTCTCATTGCCTGGAAAGCTTTCCTTCTTCACAGCCCAGGAAAATCTTATTAATTGTTCCAGACTCAGTTCATGTGTCTCCTTCTCTGTGATGTCTTCTTGGATCATTTCTAACAGTATTCATTCTCTTCTTTTCCCCTAAGGCATGTTGGACTCCCTTCTATTATATGACATATTCATTTGTCCACCCATTCATTTTTTTAAAAATTATTTATTTATTTATTTATTTATTTATTTATGTCTGCATTGGGTCTTCGTTGTTGTGCACGGGCTTTCCCTAGGTGTGGCTAGCGGGGGCTACTCTTCACTGCGGTGTGCAGGTTTCTCATTGCAGTGGCTTCTCTTGTTGTGGAGCACGGGCTCTAGGCTCATGGGCTCAGTAGTTGTGGCTCGTGAGCTCTATAGTTGTGGCTTGCGGGCTCTAGA
Organism: Balaenoptera acutorostrata; assembly: GCF_949987535.1. Taxonomy (NCBI): domain Eukaryota; kingdom Metazoa; phylum Chordata; class Mammalia; order Artiodactyla; family Balaenopteridae; genus Balaenoptera; species Balaenoptera acutorostrata. Next base: position 71,443,446 of record NC_080077.1, read on the forward strand.
GCACAGGCTCAGTAGCTGTGGTGCACGGGCTTAGTTGCTCCGCGGCATGTGGGATATTCCCGGACCAGGGCTCGAACCCGTGTCCCCTGCGTTGGCAGGCAGATTCTTAACCACTGCGCCACGAGGGAAGTCCCTATGCATTCATTAAGTGACAGATTTTTTGAGCAGTTGTTCTGTGCCAGGCACTGAGCTAGGCTTTGAGTATTCACTGGTGAGTGAAATAACATAGTCCTTCCCTTGAGAAGTTTATAGTTAACAGGCAAAGACAGAAAGTAAACAAACAAACAAATGAATAAATAGGTATATAATTACAAACTGTGGTGAGGGCTATATAGAAAACCAATAGCATGCAGTGGTAGAGAATAATAACATGCGGGAAGGTGGGTATTTTTAGACAAAAGAGTCAGAGAAGGTCTCTTTAAAAATGACTATTAGTTTCTTTCCCAACCAGGGACTGAACCCGTGCCCCCTGCAGTGGAAGTACGGAGTCTTAATCACTGGACCACTAGGGAAGTCCCAGATAATTGTCCATGTTTATTAGAGCAGAAGATGAATCTTATGAAAATCAGCTTGTTCCTTGGCCTTAGTTTTGAGGAGACTCAGAGCCAGACCTGGGACCCAATTCAATGCCTTTCCAGACTATGAAAGTCTAGCTGGAGTGGATCTCCAGATTTCAATTACTTGTGAATTCTCAGTGATCAGGTCCCACACACTCCTGACTCCATGGCAGAACTGCCTGAAACTGACCAGTCACCTCTCAGTGGAGCACAAGCTCTTCCAGCCAGACTGGACTGCTCCAAAGGCCACCACTGCGTCCCTGCCCCAGTGCCTGCTGCACACCAGGGGCCATCTAGCCCATGCTCCTGCCCATTCAGGCCTGTCCCATCTAGAGCCCACTTGACGTGTTGAGGCAGAAAATGCTGGCTGGTGCGGCTGGAATGAGTGAAGGAAGGCAAGGGCTACATCACACAGGATTTGCTTTTGTCCCAGATACAAAGAGAAGATAAATGCTAACTGTCTTGCTGTCACAGACTGACAGTCTGCTCATAGCCAGATAGAGACCATACACAATTCAGAGAGTAACTGATAAGCAGGATTTAACTATCACTTACATGGCTATAAATAATTGGGAATGATTATGGGTTAAGAAAATCCTAGGTGTAATTTCAGCTCTGAGAATGACTCTTTCTGTGGTGCTGGGGCCTTGGTGGTCTGACTCAGTTTCCGTATTTGAATAAATGGAGGATGTATTAGTGACTGTAAATTCCTCTGGAGAAAAAAAGGCAGAATGCCATTTTCCTTTAGGTAACAGAAGTCATACCTTTAAAACTGTGCTTCCTAATTTAAAAAAAAAAAAAAAAAAGGAATTCCCTGGTGGTCCACAATGGTTAGGACTCCACACTCTCACTGCCAAGGGCCCGGGTTCAATCCCTGGTCGGGGAACTAAGATACCACAAGCTGCACAGTGTGGGCAAACAGAAGAAGATATATATATATATATATATATATATATATATATATATATATATATATATATATTAAAATCTCATCTAAGATTTAAAAGTTACAGATGCTTATGCCCAACCCCAAACCCATTGAATCAGAATCCCTGATGCTTGAGCCCAAGTAGAGGCACACTTTAAAACTCCACAGATGTTTCTAATGTGCATCCTTGATCGAGAAATGCTGCTCCAGATGATGATAAAAGTCCTCAAATAAGAATAAGAACTCAAATAAGAATGGGGACTAGTGTCATCTATTTTTTGCTTTTGAAATTACTTTTCCTAAGGATGTTAGTCTTAATTTCAAAGCACTGCTTGAAAATCCTATACTTTGCATTTCTTCTCCCTTAACTCTCTTGAATAAACATCTTGAGCTAGGCATCAGCAGGAGAAAGCAGCAGTGATTATTGCCTTTAGTCTCTGGAGTTTTGGCTTCACTCTAATGAGAGGAATTTCTTAGTAGATTCATTTGTCATGTCACTTCACATTTTTTTTTGACGTGAAGAAAGCTGGTTATGGGGTTCTTATTCATGCATGGTCTTTCTCTTAGGACACAGGTAATAAAAAAAAAATCATCACCATAAATAACAACTCCATGAAGTCATAGCACAAATGAAAATGTTAAGTCTTTAACTTTGTTCTTGACCAAACAAACTCAAGTGTTTACTGTCTGGCCATTCTCTACTCAGAAGGTAAAGAGAAAATGTTCCACTTAGTCACATTCTGTAGTTGTTCCATTAATCAAAATATCAAAGAAGGCCTAGATGATTATTTTAACTCAAAGAGACAGACGCTGATGTGGCTCAGAAGGAATTTAATTTCTGATCCAGGAATTAAACACACTGAAGTCATCCACTTGGACTCTCTATTCTCCCAATGTGTGACTTATTTAAGTACATAATTGAGTCTCCTATATATTTTCCAGAAGCAGTGGACACTGATATCCACTAGAGCAGAAATGCAGGGCAGTGTGTCTAAGACATTTGGGATAAACTTGTCCCCTTACAGATAGCTAGAGCCGTGGGACCACTTCTGGCCAATGGGCTGTTAGTGAAAGTGGGACCTGTCACTTCTGGGCTGGGGTGAACTCTCTTCGCCTCCCACAGGGACTGTTCCAGGGTGATGTTCCAGATGACGGAGCCTCTATGAGCCTGGGTCCCTGAGTGACTATGAGCAGTAGGGCTCCCGACCTGCAATGGCCATGTAGCATGAGGGAAAAATTAACGTTTGTTCTGCTGGGCTTGTGCAGTATTGCCTACCCAGAATGACCAATGAACACCCCAAGACGTGGGCTTCCTTCTTATGTCTTCTTCAGAGTGATCGAAATCAAACCTCTGGGAGGACATGCAAATTAAAGTAAGCACACATTTTATTTTACAGACTTTTTGGCCAGATGACTCTGATACTTAGAGAAGAGCTCCTTATTCAAGAATGTTGGGCTTTCCCTGGTGGCGCAGTGGTTAAGAATCCGCCTACCAATGCAGGGGACACGGGTTCGAGCCCTGGTCCAGGAAGATCCCACATGCCACAGAGCAACTAAGCCCGTGCGCCACAACTACTGAGCCCGCATGCTACAACTACTGAAGCCTGGGTGCCTAGAGCCCATGCTCTGCAAAAAGAGAAGCCACCGCAGTGAGAAGCCCGTGCACTGCAATGAAGAGAGTAGCCCCCGCTCGCTGCAACTAGAGAAAGCCCGCGCACAGCAACGAAGACCCAACGCAGCCAAAAATTAATAAATAAAATAAATAAATTTATATAAAAAAAGAAACTTAAAAGCTTAAAAAAAAAAGAATGTTAAAACCACTAAAAAATAATATATGTATATCCTTTCTTGATCATTCCTGGTATTTCTTGGTAAGAGCACTCTCTTATATCCTAAGACGTTGCTGGAGTGTTTTGTTGGCGACAGCCTTCAGGAAAAATTGATCTGCTCGGAGCTTGGTGCCAGTGAGGCTGCTATTTTTTCCCTTTGGCACTTCTAACCGTACTTTACTACCTCAGGAAATCCAGATGGACTAAGCATCTCACACCCACCTTCTTAGATCCTTCCACTTAAATTTTTAGGCTCTCAGGACCACAAATTCAGATTCCTGTTAGGCTGGAAGAGGAGGTCTCTTCAGCTTTGTTCTCTTGAAAAATTCCTTCAGAGCTTCTCATATACTAGCTCAGGACTTTTAGCTACAGAAATTAATATACAGACGGTGAGGATAACAGTCATGATGATCGCAATGACCTGGTCCATATTCCTTTGAAAGCACTAGTTTCTCTCGTTCACTTAAAAGAAAACACACGTTCAGTAGAAAATGCACTTCACATCTTGAATTTTGATCTTTTCCTGGACTGGTGATGTGAGGTACCATCCTCTCTCGAGATGCTGGGCAGAGGCAGTGCGCCTCAGCTCCCAGCCAGCCACGCGATCACCAGGGTAAACAGCTGAAACACTTACAACCATCCTGTGCCCGTACAGCCATCCTGTTTTTCACTTTCAGTACGGTTTTCAATAGATTACACGATATATTCAATGCCGTGTCATAAAATAGACTTTGCGTTAGATGATTTGCCCAACTGTAGGCTAACTTAAGTGTTCTGAGCACATTTAAGGTAGGCTAAGCTAAGCTATGATGTTTGCTAGGTTAGGTGTATTAAATACATTTTTGACTTACGATATTTTCTTTTTTTTTCTTTTTTAAAAACTTTTTTGGCTGCGCGGCCTGCGGGATCTTAGTTCCCTAACCAGGGATCGAACCCTGGCCCTAAGGGATCGAAACTGGGCCCTACAGGATGGAACTCATGTGGAGTTCTAACCACTGGACTGCCAGGGAATTCCCTCAACTTAGAATATTTTCAACTTATGATGGGTTTATCCAGACATAACCCCATAAGTTGAGGGAGATCTGTATACAATTTCAATAGTCATTGCCTTCAATTTTCTTATAGTCTACCTGAGGAAAACAGAAGAGAATAACAACAAAACAAGTGAATAAGTGTAGAGAAATAAATGAATGGGTAAAAAAGAAAGCTGTGGGAATTCCTAATAGAAAAAAGTTGCTACAGGCTGGGGGAAAGTAAGAGTTAATCTATGGATTTAGAGATAAATTAACTGTTGACAGATAAGGGTGGGCATATCGGCATGTGTGTGGTGTAGTGTGTACAAAGGTATAGGATGGTCATGAGGCAGGAATAAAGTGAGAACTGGGGAGAGAGGCTTGCAAAGATAGGTTGGGAGCAGACTGTCGAAAGCATTGGACTTTGGACTCAGGATATAGAACTTTAGTTTCTAGAAAATGGAGAGTCATGATTAAAAAAATTTTTTTCTTTTAATATGGAGAGTGTCATAAACCTGGTGGCATTATAGTGACACCAGTCTGCCAGCCAACTGCTAGGTTCTTTGGAGAGGGAGGGACCTGGAAGTGAGGATGCTTTCACAGTAGGCCAGTAGCATGTGTGGAGAGTGGAGGCAGCTAAAGAGGCTGCGATGAGAAAAGGGGGTGCAAATCTGGAGCTGCTAAATCAGTGATAATGATAATTGTCAACATCTTTTAGCTCATACAGTGTGCCAAGCACTGTTATAAGCATTATATAAATGATGCTTAAATCATTTAATTCTCACAACAGTCTTTGAGGTAGGTATTGTTATTACCTGTGTTTCAAAGATTGAAAAACAGAAATGAGGGTAACTTGCCCCAGGTCTTACAGCTAGTAAGATTTGGAGTGCTCTCCAGTGACTGCCATGGGATGGAAATGGAGGTCAGCAGAATCCAGACTGTCTGATGAGCCTCTCTACTGGCTGCAGAGGGGACGCTGAGCTTATTTGGGGTGAACGATCCCTTTGGGAAGCTGGGACGTGGACTTCCTTCATCCTCAAGTGTCAGTGCTGCCCTGTGGGACCCAGGGACTAAAGGGGCAGGGCCAGCAAGGTAAATCATAACCAGGACACCTTCTCTGAGACCGAGTTCTTTAACTAGGACGTCCTGAAATCTCAGTTAAATGTGCTTATAGAAAAGGAAGAGCATGTGCTTTGGTGCAGAGATGCGTCTGAGCCAGGAACTGCCATTTCCTAGCTGTGTATCCTTGTGCGAGTTACTTAACCTTGCTGAGGCTTCACTGCCACACTTGCAAAGTGGAGATGACAATAATTCCTTCTTCATCGTGTTGTTTTGAGTATTAAAGGGAACGAGGAGGTAAATTGCTCAGCACCTGGCATGTAATAAAAGCTTATTAAGTGTCAGCTTTTTTTTTTATTGCCCAGCACCATCAGCTATTTTATTATTGCCCAACTACATTTTGTTAAACATGTATTAGGTAAAGCAGTACAATAAAAGGAAACTGAACATTGGAAAAATGTTAGTATAGCTACAAAAGAAAATGCTAGAGCCAGTCAAGACACACTTGATTCCCATCTTCCCTTTGTCAGAGGACCTTTCGGCACAGGCTCTATAGGTAACGAAAAGCTCATTATTCTTTCCTCTTCTGGTTTGCAACCCTTCCTTTAAGGAGTCTGACAAAGGGGGAAAGTGCAAGTTGCCTTATCTAAAGCAGTGCAATAATTGGTTGTTTGAATGGCATTTTGTATTTGATTTTCCCAAGGGGACAGTCTCTGGAGCCACACAGACTGTCTGGGCCCCAAGGGCAGTCCCTGGCCTTCTTTGTAGGGATGTGTTTAACGTGTACTCCTAAGATGCACACATCCACACAGTGTACACATGCAAAATGTAGCTGCAGAAGAGGTCTCTGTGCAACTAGAAAAACTGATTTAAAAAACAAAACAAAACAAACCTCTGTGCATTAGTGTAAGCTACCAATCACACCCTCAGCCAAAGGAGATTGCACATTATCGATCTCTGAAAACTTGCTTCAGTAGTGTCTTTCCTAGCTGGCTGGTTTTGTTTTGTGTTGTTTTGTTTTCAGTTGCAGAGATGCTTTCTTTCTTTTTAAAGATGGCCACTTCCTTTCCTTCGGTGTTTGTGCGTCTTTCTGCGTCAATACAAGAGAGAATATATTTTAAATGTTTTGTTCATATGTCTGAAAACCAGTCAGTGGTTGCCTGCTTTTTATTTACTTGCTCCCTGCAGTTCCAAGACGATTGTGTGGACTTGGAGCACCACCCAGTGGCAATGTGTAACCAAAACCTTAAAAAAAAATAAAAGAATTTGGAGCTGGAAGAAAATATCAGAAGCCATTGATTAGTTTTCTTTGAAATGAACTAGAGGAATGGGTGTTTTCAAAAGCAGGAATATGACTAGGTCATTGCAATCACTATGACTGTTATCCTGACCTTTTCTTTCTTCTTGCTTTTGTTCCTTCAGTTATTTCATGCCATTTTAATATATCACTGCTGCCATGTGTTTAAAAAATTTTTTGTGTGTGTGATGGTTTATAGTACCTCTTCGTGAAACAGAGCAGGACCCTATGGGGTCTTCCCAGGACAGATCCCACCCCCCATCATGTCCTCTGCCTGCCTTTTGCCTGTAGAAAAACTGTAGTCACGGAATAAACTTAATCAGAGAAGTGAGAAAATGCGGAAGCAAAGGAAAGCAGTCAAACAGGACACAGTAATAATAGTGTAGTCATTAAGCAAAGTCAAGGACATTTAGTTCCTCCTCAAGGGCTATAGAGAACATTCTGAGCCATGTCCTTTGAGCTGTTTTGTAGATACTGAAACCCACACCAGGTGGAAGAAGTTAACTGCATGATGGCCTGACTGTAGCCATGACGTAAGCTGTGACAATTTCAAGAACTGGCCTCAAAGAAATGGGAACAAACTGATCCTGGAACTGAAGACTAACTGTAGTCAAAATAATCAAGATGATGCTGATCACACCACCACATGACCAGTTTCAAGAGACTGTCAGAGCTGACTGTGCTGCTCTGCATGTAGCCCCCTCCTTTTACCTATGCACCCCTGAAACTCCCGTTTAAAAGCTCTTGTCCGCTGATCAACAGGAGAGAGTTTGCTTTTGGACAGGAGTCCACCTTCTCCTCTGGTTGCCAACCTTCTGAATAAAGCAAACTTTCCTTTCTGCCAACACTTGCCTCTCCAGTGTTGGCTTCTGAGTGGCAAGCAGCCGGACCTGAGTTCAGGAACACTCCCTGAGGCTGTTATGGAAATAGAGATTTTAGTAGTTTAAAAATTGCATTGAGATCAATTAAATCCACATCTGCACATCCCCACCACCACTTCCTGAGGGCCTTTGAGATGGTAATGAGACTCTAATGAGGAGAGAACTAGCTGCCTTTCCTACCTACTGCAGCTGGGGCCTGCCATGTCATTCTTCTCCGCTGCTTTTTGTCAAGTCACCTGAATTCCCATTGGTGATAGGGCTCTCATGCACTGTTAGCTCATATCAAACTCAAAGCCACCTGGGTCATTTAGACACGGCTCACTGCTCATGGAGTATCAACTCCAAATGTCAGGAAGATCAAGCCTGGACCTTTCTTTAAGTCACATCAAATTTCCTCTTGTTGGTTTTGGTCCCAGTGTTGTTGGGGTCCACTGAAGTGTTTTAGTCATCTGGTCTAGTTTTGTGCCATGTAGTCATTTCATCTATGTCTCAAGCTATTGATAAACATGGTGAATAGGACAGGGCCAACAAAGGCCATGGCAGCACTCCAGGATCCTTCATCAACATTTTGGGGGTTGGTTTCAGGAATTTAGCTGGCTATCGTGAAATTAAGAAAATAATCATAACTACACCATTTTGGACCGTCTTTTATATCTAGGCCTTGAGCTAGGCCATTGACATGTGTTGTTTTGAAGTTTCATGACGTTTCTGCAAAGTAGGCATTATTATCCTCATTTTTTAAGATATCAAACAGAAGAATGAAGGGATTAAGCAATATGCCTGAGGTCATACCCAACTTGGAAGCGATTGTGTTGGATGTGAACATACACCTGAGTGACTTCAAGCTCTACACTCTTTTCACTATACAGCTGGCCTCAATGTCTCATCTTCTGAAGGCATGGATCTCTAAAAGGTGACCCGTGATCAAAAGAAGCAGAGAAACAGAATTGCAAGTCCATGAAATTTAGTTCAAAACAATTGGTAGTGGTGGCACAGTTAATTCATTATTAAGAGAAGTTGGGACTTCATATTCGTAATTGTTCCTGGGACCATGACAAAGTCACACTGTAATGAGAATGTCAGTCTAGCTCTTGTCAATAGGATACATGGAGTAAATACCAACTACTCATTAGTGAGTTAAATAATTTCAAATTCATAAAACAAGAATGTCTCTCATACAGGATGAAGACTAGCAATGACAGTGCATCCTTGACCCCTCCTGACACTCATGGGGATGCTTTTAATGCTCTGCTCTTGTTTATTTTAAATTTTTATTTATTTTTTTATTCTTTGGCCAAAACCGCACAGCATGTGGGATCGAACCCAGGCCTCCTGCATTGGAAGGGCGGAGTCTTAACCACTGGACTGCCAGGGAAGTCCCTCTACTCTTACTTGTGATGCTTCATGCAGGTTTCTGTTTGATAGCTTTCACTGAGATGAAGAAGTTTCTTTCTACATCTAGCTTGCTGAAAGGATTTTTTAAAAAGCAAATATTTTTTTACATATCTAATGAAAGAGTCATATTAAACATTAAATTGTAAAATATATCATACATTTGGGAAAAGTCTATAAAACATATATGTGCCGTCCAAAGAACAATATTAAAATAAATACCCTGGCATGAACCCATTTGTCAGGTAAAGAAATACAGTGTTGTCAGTCCCTTAGAAGCCCACTGAGATTCCTCTTCCTTCTCCCCAGAGGTAAATATTATCCTTACACTTGTGTTAATGGTTGCTTTTCTTTACGGTTTCACCACCCATGTACATATCATTAAGAATATTTCATTTAATTTTACTTGAACTTGATAAACGGAAATACTGTATTCCATTTTTCCTCTGACTTCTTTTTGGTCCAACATTGTTTGTGAGATGCAGCCTTGTGGATGGCCTGTAGCTGCAGTCCACTCAGGGCTGAAGAGCATTCCACTGCATGCCTGCGACACTGTGTATTCATCCACCCTCCTGTTGATGGACATCTGAGTTGTTTCCATTTTGGGGTTATTATAAATACTGCGCTACAAATATTCTTGTACTTATCTCTTAGAACACATACGCCGTCTCTTCCCCGTGGAGGCCATGGAAGTGCTCTGCTCAGAAGTCCTTCAAGAGAATTTGCCTGGACGAGTGTGGCTGATTGACAGTCCCCATGATGACACCTTTGGGTCAACCACAGCAGGCCATGCCTCCTCCACCCAGTGGCCCCAGTCAATGACTGAGTGCAGTGTAGGAATCATAATTGTCCCACAAAGAAATGCTCTGAGGAAGAATTTCAGCTCAGGGCCTTACCATCAGCCTGGCTGAGATTTCTCAGAATTGCGTTGCAGTCCAAGGCTCTTCCCATCCAATCTTCCCCACCTCTGCCACCCTGTCCCCAATTAGAACCTTGGCGAGTAAGTTAAGAGATATCACTGGAAAGGCAGAGGGAAGCATCTGGAACTGCTCCCCTGCCTCACTCTGGCCACTAGTCAAGATAGTAAGACAAAAATCATATTGAATCCCAGGGGCTGGAACCATCGGTATAGAAAGGATCCAGGGATGGTGGTCCCTATGTCCATTTGATTTGCGGGTGTTTTTACATGTGTGCAAGCCAAAAACAGACAACAGCTGTGTTAGGGATGGCCTTGAAAAATCTTCCCAATGGGCACTTCTTTCCTTTTGCATCTTGGATCTTTCATCTGAGGTAGTTTTCCTTCTCAGTAAAGTACAAACTTTAGAATTTTCTTCAATGAGCATCTGTTGGTGGCAGTTTCTCAGTTTTTGTTTGTCTGAAATGTCTTATTTTGCCCTAATTCTTAGAAGTTTTTCCTTTCTTCTCCCTCTCCCCTCCCTCCCTTCCTTCCTTCCTTCCCTCCTTCCTTTTATTCTTGGATTGGATATTCTAGGTTACTTCTCAGTTTTGATCTACATATTTCAAGAAATTATTTCACTGATTCTTGGCTTCCACGGTTGTGTCGAGAAGTCAGTTTTTAAAATTCTAGCTCCTTAGGCTGCTTTTAAGATCTGTAATTTCAGTGTGGTACATCTGTGTGTAGTTTTTATTTATTTTTTAAATTCTTGGGATTTGCTGGTTTCTTAAATTTGTGGATTGCTGTATTCCATCAGTTCTGAAATCTTCTTAGCGATTTATCTCTTCAAACATTACTTGTGCTCCATATGTCTTTCCTTTTGACAACTTGGGGGAATAAATCAGCATAGACAACCAGTGTTCAGATTTGAGAGAACTGACTTCTCTAAGAAATATTTTTATTTTGATGGAAATATGAATAAATTGTTAAACGTATCTCTCAGTTTTTAAATACAAGACGTGGACAACCATGTAACCATTACTTGCAGTGGGGAGCACGAGCTGGCTTTTAAATACTTAGGAGAGCTGAAGTCAGTTAAATATTCAGAAATTTTGCAAGCTGATTGTTAAACTAGTAGTAGCTTGAAATCAGCCATTTACACTAGGATTCAGCAAATGCTAAAAATGAAAGTTTATTGTTTTGGGTTGGTTTGGGTTTAAAAAATTTTTTTTTAAATTTATTCCAGAAAAACAAATATTTTTTATTTCTAGCTTATTTATTTATTTAAAAAATTAATTAGTTAATTAATTAATTTTTGGCTGAGTTGGGTCTTTGTTGCTGCGCACGGGCTTTCTCTAGTTGCGGCGAGAGGGGTCTACTCTTCATTGTGGTGTGTGAGCTTCTCATTGCGGTGTGTGAGCTTCTCATTGCGGTGGCTTCTCTTGTTGTGGAGCACGGGCTCTAGGCGTGTGGGCTTCAGTAGTTGAGGCATCAGGCTCAGTAGTTGTGGCTCGTGGGCTCTAGAGCACAGGCTCAGTAGTCGTGGCGCATGGGCTTAGCTGCTCCGCAGCATGTGAGATCTTCCCAGACCAGGGCTCGAACCCGCGTCCCCTGAATTGGCAGGTGGATTCTTAACCACTGCGCCACCAGGGAAGCCCTCTAGCTTCTTTAAATTCGACAAAAATGTATTCTTTTGCCAAAGAGGATGATTTTCCACATCGAAGGCTAAGATTCTGTGTGTGTGTCTGTTTACATAGTATGTATCCCTTATCTTGTGACTGGATGCTTCTTTGTTTTTTGAGAACCAGTTTACCAGCACCCCACTGGCTATCATGCTTTTAGTACATCCTCCACACTGAATGATCTTTCTTTAATGATCAGTCTGTTGGGTTGTTTCTCTTCCTTGACTCTCCTTTACTCCTAGGTGGGGCTCTACATTTTTTAGCCTGACGTGGCAGCACCAGGAGTGGCTTTTGGCAGGGCCTTACCTCTTCTAGAATCTCTGTCAGTCTTTCTCCATTATTTGAGTCTGAAAATTGATATTTTCTCATTGATACACAAAGCCACTCTACTCCCCTTATAACCAGATGGCCAGATGGTTTTTCCTGACTCAAGTCCCTCCCTCCTCCCTTCCCACCTTCCACAGATATAATACATTGTATTTCTCCAATTCTGAACTTTTACATCACACAAACTTTTTATGCTGTCATGCAGCATGCTACATAATTTGCTGGACTCAGTATAAAATGAAAATGTGGGACCCTTATTTTCAAAAAGCAGAAAAAAAAATAAAGCATTTCTCTTTCTCCCAGTCTCTTTCCAGTTGTTATAGTAGCTGTTTTTTTAAAATTTGTTACTTAATGTCATTCTAAGTAAAGAAAAATTAAATATTTAAATCATCATGGATGTTATTGTTCATCTTTATATTGTGTGATGCCAGTTTTTAAATATGAGAGCATTTATTTTGTATGCTGAATCACTGAAATTACACAATTTGTATTTTAGAGCTTGTACATCCATATGTATTTGTTTCTCTTCAGTACAGTGGAAAACATTTCACAAAACTAACTCAACTGTTTCTCTTTCACTTTTTGATACACTCACATTCTACCAACAATTACTCATCAGTAAGGAACGACTGAAATGAAAAAGAACTAAGAGTTATTCTTTTTTTCCCCCCCTTTCTTTCTAAGTTATCATTTCCAGTGTAAGTGGTTGACTAACACAGAGTGGCAACAATAAGAAAATATGTCGTAGGGGTCTCTGGTGATGCTGTTTCTTAGAACGCTATCGCCTCCTTTCTGCGTTTGAAGTAAGTTCTGGTTGGAATAGAAAATGAAGTGTCTTGGGGCTGTCAGAGCATGTTGATCTCACTCAATCAAAGATGCAACATGCTTATTTTGTACTTCTTTTGCATCTCCCTGAACTTTCACATATGGTGGATCAGCTGGAATTCTGTGTGTCAGATGAATGCTATAGGTAAAGAGAGCAGCTAGGGGTGGTGGTGGTATGGGTTGTAAGTATCTCCTCTGCTCACACACATGCTCCATTGTCCTATAGGACTTCACTTACAAAAACACAGGTTCAAAGATAAAATCATTTGGAATTTCAAGACAATTAGAGCAGAATATTACACAAGTCTGGTGTGTGTGTGGGGTGGCTTCTGAGCATAGGGACCTGTGGACAGGTCGCATGCCCACAAAGCTGGCCCTGGGCTATTATTTAACTCTGGACCTTTGCACATACGATTCTCGATGCTTGGAATATTCTCCCTCAAGCCTCCACTTTCCCTGCTAACTCCTACTTATCCCTCAGGCCCTGGTGTAGACCCCAGTTTCTCTGGAAAGCTTCTCGTGAGCTTCCTCTACTAGGTTCTGTGCCCTTCCTCTGTGACGCTATAGCATTCTTTGCCTTTATCATTCTATTGCAATCAACTGTATTGTATTAAAATGCTATGTGTCCTCATTTAGATGAAACCTTCCTGATGAAGGAACTTTGTCTCATTCATGGCTGTGTCTCAAACAACTAGCCCACCTCCTAACACATACTAGATGCTGAATGACTATTCTTGAGTATATAAATGAATAAATTACGGAATTCTTCTTTGTCCTAATTTAATGATGTCATAGGGGCTATTGAGATGTGCAAGTTTTCTACCTTTAGAGTAAATGTTTTCAGACAACTGTGCTTCTGATTTTTATGCTTCTCCTCACGATATCAATCTGCTGACTGGTATTCTTGTGGAATTTAGTGTGTCAGCCTTTCTCCTGCTTCTAACCTGTTGAGGGCTTAAGAATGTAGATCTTACACTTGCTAGAGTTCTGCATAAGAGTAAGTGGATCCAGAAAAGAGCAGGGGCCTCTTCTCTGAGAAGGTGCATAAGCTATAGCAGACGATCGATGATACATGGATATTGGCTGCTCAGTCACTGTTTTGTTTATTTCCTAGTTCTTAGCTATGTGTGAAGTATGTGATGCATTACTCTGTCCTGAACTGCTGTTTTCAGTTCCGCTGTTCATGTTCAGCCCAGCCTGGAAAAGTGTCACTACAGGTTGAACCTGTCATTCCCTCTGCTGTAGGACACTAACTTCCACAAGGAACAGCAGACAACAGTTTGACATCATGGGGAGAAACATACAAATCGGAAGCCCGCTCATCTGAAAACAGTAAGGTGCTCTGTCAAAAGCCAGGGCAGGGCTTTCCTGGTGGCGCAGTGGTTGAGAATCTGCCTGCCAATGCAGGGGACAGGGGTTCGAGCCCTGGTCTGGGAAGATCCCACATGCCGCGGAGCAACTGGGCCCGTGAGCCACAACTACTGAGCCTGCGCGTCTGGAGCCTGCGCTCCGCAACAAGAGAGGCCGCGATAGTGAGAGGCCCGCGCACCGCGATGAAGAGTGGCCCCCGCTTGCCACAACTAGAGAAAGCCCTCGCAGAGAAACGAAGACCCAACACAGCCATAAATAAAATAAAATAAAATAAAGTCTTCTTAAAAAAAAAAAAAAAAAAAAAAAAAAAGCCAGGGCATTGGGGCTTCCCTGGTGGCGCAGTGGTTAAGAATCTGCCTGCCAATGCAGGGGACACGGGTTCGAGCCCTGGTCTGGGAAGATCCCACATGCCGCAGAGCAACTAGGCCCGTGAGCCACAATTACTAAGCCTGCGCGTCTGGAGCCTGTGCTCCGCAACAAGAGAGGCCGCGATAGTGAGAGGCCCGCGCACCGCGATGAAGAGTGGCCCCTGCTTGCCGCAACTAGAGAAAGCCCTCGCACAGAAACGAAGACCCAACACAGCCATAAATAAATACATAAATAAATAAATAAATCCAAAGTTTAAAAAAAAAAAAAAAAAGCCAGGGCATTAAACTCAGCCTGCCGCATTCTGACGCTTACAGTCACCTAGTCACGTGCCTGCTGTAATCCCAGAGAGGCCTGGCAAATATGAGCCCGCTGGCCTGTGAACCATCTACAAGTTACGTTTTACTGAGATAAACCCAAAAGATACACTTCACGCCAACGACACCAGTGGACATCAGGGACAGTCAGTGAGTCTTTTTAGTCAGGGTTAATATCACAAACATTTCATGATAGAAAAGGCACAGGCGCCAGCCCATCGGGGCGTCTTCTGCATGTGCTGTGCCAGCTGTGAATTCTTCAGTTTTTAGGTTTTGAGGAGGTGGGAGGGGGACCAGAGGAAAGGGCTAGGGCAGCGGCTACTTACGGAAAGACGTTATCAGCTCTGCTTTTAGTTACCTCAGTGAGAAAACTACCAGATTCACAGCAGCAAGGACTGTACAGGGTATGCACAAGGGAGGGGCGAGAAGGGCAGGGCCAGGGGTCTTGCTGGCCATCCCAGAATTGTGCCTACCCCACCGCTAGACTTGTCTTGAGGATGTGCTGAGTCATGAGTATAAAGTACTTGGCACAGTGCCTGAAACAAATGTTATCTTTTGTTATTTTATTAAGTTACTAATTTCTTTGAGCCTTAATTGTCTCATCTGTGAAATGGAGATAAAAATAACAGAGATAGGGCTTCCCTGGTGGCGCAGTGGTTGAGAATCTGCCTGCCAATGCAGGGGACACGGGTTCGAGCCCTGGTCTGGGAAGATCCCACATGCCGCGGAGCAGCTGGGCCCGTGAGCCACAACTACTGAGCCTGCGCGACTGGAGCCTGTGCTCCGCAACAAGAGAGGCCGCAATAGTGAGAGGCCCGCGCACCGCGATGAAGAGTGGCCCCCACTTGCCACAACTAGAGAAAGCCCTCGCACAGAAACGAAGACCCAACACAGCCAAAAATAATTAATTAATTAATTAATTAATTAAAAAAAATAACAGAGATATAATAAGAATTAAATGTAATAATGTAGGTGAATGTACTTTTTAAAGAGTAAAGAGTTTGGAAATTTTGTAAAGAGTTTGCATAATTGTAAAGAGTTATGCAAATTAAATTATATTAATCTTCATGCAGGGAGGCGGATGAGTGGAGGGGGAGACACAAGGTCTTCAAGGACTTTTAGGGGAACTGATATTTCTAGACAATATGAGTTTAACTTGCACTGAGTGGGTCCAGGTTAGGCAGAAGTGATGGGGGGAAGGGTTAGAAATGCCTCAGCTCACCTTTGAACCTACTGGGTGCCATGTACTAAATTTCAAGAGAGGGATTCTGGTACCCGGAGTCAAAGGGATGAGAATTAAAATTTATTCAGGGATGACTCAGTGCCAGGTATTGTGTTAATAATAATCATAACAATTATTATAGTAATAATCATAGTATCAAAAGATAAAGATAACTTATATTGAGTGCTTTGTCTGTAGCAGATATTTCATATATATCACGCATTATAATTTTCTCAAAATCCCTCTGGAGAAACAGAAAACCTCACTTTGTTGTAGAGGAAACTAAGACTAAGATGGTTGTAGAATCTAGGTCTGTTTTCCTTTTCATTTGTTTCTGTATTTAGTGCTTCTTATCCTCAGCACACAGCCAGAAAGCAAACCCAACCTCAAAAGTTCACAAAGCTTTTGTTTTTTGTTTTGTTTAGTAAAATCTAGAAGTTGCAAACAAGCCATTTCACCCTGAATTCAGTCACGTTGCTAGTAAATATCTCTTTCTCTACACAATGTTTCCATTTAACTTCAATAGGACAGGAGCTTCCTGCAAGTGCTTCCTCACCACTAAAAGCTTGATATGTTTATTTATTTACTGGCATTAATAGGAGTCAAAAATTAAAAAAAAAACCTAATAGGAATCACCAAAGATAGTCATACATTGAGACACAAGCAATAAGCAATACAAATTTCAACTCTCCTCAAAGAGGATCAGCTTAGAAGTACTGGCAACGTGAATTTCATTTAGACAGACTGCTAGCTCTGATAGCAAGAAAAGAATAGCGCTGGCATGAGCAATCCTGCCCAGCAAGGCCTGAATGCTGCCTGCCACTTTCTTGTGCGCCCTGAAAATTTTAGATAAGATAGATCTGGACAATTATTTTTTTTTCAAGGGTGGGTCTTTGGTAAACAGTTTGGAATTATGAACAGGCTGTATTCATTAATTTCCCCTCAGTCTCATTTTAGGGAAATGCTTTTTGTTTATTTTTATTTATAAAATAGTTCTTTTTAGGATAATACATTTTGAATGAAGTGGATGAATTAGATGCCATCCAGTATGTATGCATGTTCTCTTTTCTAAAAGTGACCTGAGTGTCTCAGCCTCAATTTCTTTGTGATAGTATCTCAGTGGTAATGACAGATTGATGTTTTTCAGCCTCATTCCCTTTTTAGCTTATGGTCACCATCAGCATGCTTGTGCAAGATACTCGGCTGGCAATGCGGTCCATGTGATGATAAAAGGTCAGAGATGTAGAAAAGTATAGCTGGAAAACATTTTAGATATTATCTGTTCAGGGTTTCTCAAACTGTATTAAAGCACAGGCCTCCTTTAGAGACAAAATTCTTTGGGCTTTCAGTGTCGACTTAAACTGTATTATGGTAATAGTTAAATACATTTATAAAACCAAGGCAAGGACTAATTATCAATTTAGTATGACATGCTATTTTGCTAAAACTAAATTTATAACATTGAATTTAATAAAAAATATAAAAAATGTTTGGGTTTTATATGTCAGCTGTAGATTGGATTCTTTTGATCTTCAACATAGTGGATCATCACTGGGGTCCTTGTTATTATTGATATTGATTTTGCCTTTTAGAAAATGAATTCAGGAAATTCCCTGATCCAGTGGTTAGGACTTGCGCTTTCACTGCTGGGGGCCTGGGTTCAATCCCTGGTCAGGGAACTAAGATCCTGCAAGCCACAAGGCACGGCCGAAAAAAAAAAAAAAAAAGAATTCATATGAAAGCACCAATCTATTGAATAGACCTGTAAATTTATGGTATATTCCAATATCGGAGATTTAGAAAGTTTCTTTCAACCAAAAAACTTCTCTGAGTTTTGGTTGCTGCATTTATCCTAATAGTTGATACATGTAAGCAATATGTTTGTTAGCAAAGTGCGTTTGACTCTGACTGCCACGATATTATTTATTTCTTTTTTGTTGTTGTTTGTTTGTTTTGTTTTTAGTTCAGTGTGTTCAATCTGCTTTGTGATACTTGAACTCTAGCACCTCTATTCTCTATTCAGACCACTCTAAACCCTTCATTGCCCAGTGCCACTAGGGTACCATGTAACTTACCTTGGTATAAATTGAATCATTTACTATTACTTTTATATCTATTTTATTCTCATTAGACTGTGGCAAGGAACACATCATTCTGCTTTACTACATTGTTTTTATAATATTAAATCAATTTCAATTTAATAAGTAAATTAAGGAAATAAAGTCTTATTTTATAAAAATGTCTTTAAATTGTAAAGGAGAAAAATATTTTTATCTATCACTGGTAAACAAAAGCAAATGTAGTCATTTTCATGTTAGAATATGCCAACAGAACGGTGGTCACACTTGTTATCCAACATATGCGTTAGATAAATACCATGATTACAGGTGATCCTTGGGCATCACAGGATGGTAAGGGCAAACACAAATGCAAGTATTAAATTATAGGGCAGTCTTGGTAATGAGGTAGTTATCCAGATAACTCAGAATATACTTTTTAAAAATGATCATCACTAAAACTGAAAGACAATGTTAACTTTCTCATAGTGAAACAGAGCAGGACCCTATGGCCCTTCCCCCAACCCCACCATGTCCTCCGCCTGCCTTTTGTCTGCAGAAAAATTTTAGCCAAAGAATATGTTTAATCAGAGAAGTGAGAAAATGCAGAAGCAAAGGAAAGCAGTCAAACAGGACAAAATAATAATACTTCAGTCATTATGCAAAGTCAAGGATCTTTGGTTCCTCCTAAAGGGCTATAGAGAATATTCTGAGGCGTGTCCTTTGAGCTGTCTTGTAGATACTGAAACCCCACCAGGTGGAAGAACTATTGATACATGATGACCAGCCTGTAGCCGTGACATCAGCTGCCACAATTCTGAGAACTGGCCTTAAAGAAATGGGAACGGACCCTGGAATTGAAGATTAACTGTACTTAAAACAAGATGATGCGATCAGACCACCACATGATCAATTTCAAGATGACCGTCAGAGATGACTGTCAGAGCCGACTGTGCTGTTTCTGCATGTAGCCCCTCCCTCCGCCGATAAAGGCTTTTGCCCACTGATTGTCAGTCGGGGGAAGTCAGCCTTTGGACAGGAGTCAAAGGAAGTCAGCCTTTGGACAGCCCTCCCCCCTTCCCGCACAGCCCCGGTTGCCAGCATCCAAAATAAAGCAAACTTTCCTTTCCACCAACTTGCTTCTTTACTGGCTTTAGAGCAGCGAGCATCCGGACCTCCACTTTCAGTAACAACAGAACTTGTGTACTCCCTTGAGAATACATCTGTAAATTCCAGTTTGAGAAACACTGACTCAGTCCAGCCTATTTGCTGTAATTCTGGAACAATGTCTGTTTCTATATGGAACGAGGAATATTAACCTTGGCTTGGTGTGTAACTTATCATTATTATCATTAGTTGTTTGAGAAACATTTTTAACAACACCTATCTGATACATTAGCTGAAAAACTGAGTAGAATAACATATCAATAGTTTAACCTGTTATTTTTAATGTCAATTTTCCTCCAAGATTCAAAGACATCCAGTGCCTGGATAACAGTAGCCTATATTTTTAGTTACTTGATTCACAGAAAATCAAAGCAAATGATTCACAGTTTTATAAATGATATCTGTTTTTTCACCCTCATTTATCATATTTCTTCATTTCCTTAAGGATAAAGGCACCACCTTGACTGTATTCCTCACCTTAGTCATTAGAATATTCTCTCCTCATACACACTTTACTATGTGAGTTTCAAGCTAATGTTTTGCATGTGAAATTTCATTCTGATGTGTTTTTTTCTAAGTGGGTGAGAATGTTTACCCTGAATTTTAATTATTATTTATTTATTTATTTATTTTTGGCTGTGTTGGGTCTTCGTTTCTGTGCAAGGGCTTTCTCCAGTTGCGGCAAGTGGGGGCCACTCTTCATCGCGGTGTGCGGACCTCTCACTATCACGGCCCCTCCCATTGTGGAGCACAGGCTCCAGACGCGCAGGCTCAGTAGTTGTGGCTCACGGGCCTAGTTGCTCCGCAGCATGTGGGATCTTCCCAGACCACGGCTCGAACCCGTGTCCACTGCATCAGCAGGCAGATTCTCAACCACTGCACCACCAGGGAAGCCCTACCCTGAATTTTAGAAGTGTTTAAATCTGTAATCGAGGAACTGTGTGTGAGGCAAGATTGGTGAAGCTTTGAGAATCTAACTTAATTCTCCTTTTTGCAAAAGGAGTAGTGCAAGTCCTTCACAATGGCTTGAGGCATGAGATGCTTCAAGAGAATTCACAATTGTTTCTTTTTCATTTTTTTAACGTCTTTATTGGAGTGTAATTGCTTTACAACGGTGTGTTAGTTTCTGCTGTATAACAAAGTGAATCAGCTACATGCATACGTATACCCCATATCCCCTCCCTCCTGTGTCTCCCTCCCACCCTCCTTATCCCACCCCTCTAGGTGATCGCAAAGCACAGAGCTGATCTCCCTGCGCTATGTGGCTGCTTCCCACTAGCTATCTGTTTTACATTTGGTAGTGTATATATGTCAATGTTACTCTATCACTTCATCAGCTTACCCTTCCCCCTCCCCTTGTCCTCAACTCCATTCTCTACGTCTGTGTCTTTATTCCTGTCCTGGTCCTAGGTTCTTCAGAACCATCGCTTTTTTTTTTAGATACCATATATATGTGTTCACATATGGTATTTGTTTTTCTCTTTCTGACTTACTTTACTCTGTATGATAGACTCTAGGTCCATCCACCTCACTACAAATAACTCAATTTCGTTTCTTTTTTTTTTTTTTTTAATATTTATTTATTTATTTATTTTTGGCTGGGTTGGGTCTTCGCTTCTGTGCAAGGGCTTTCTCTAGTTTCGGCAAGTGGGGGCCACTCTTCATCGCGGTGCGCGGGCCTCTCACTGTCGCGGCCTCTCTTGTTGCGGAGCACAGGCTCCAGACGCGCAGGCTCAGTAGTTGTGGCTCACGGGCCCAGCCGCTCCGCGGCATGTGGGATCCTCCCAGACCAGGGCTCGAACCCGTGTCCCCTGCATTGGCAGGCGGATTCCCAACCACTGCGCCACCAGGGAAGCCCCTCGTTTCTTTTTATGGCTGAGTAATATTCCATTGTATAAATGTGCCACATCTTCTTTATCCATTCACCTGTTGATGGACACATAGGTTGCTTCCATGTCCTGGCTATTGTAAATAGTGCTGAAATGAACATTGTAGTGCATGTCTCTTTTTGAATTATAGTTTTCTCAGGGTATATGCCCAGTAATGGGATTGCTGGGTCATATGGTAGTTCTATTTTCAGTTTTTTAAGGAAGCTCCATACTGTTCTCCATGGTAGCTGTATCAATTTACATTCCCACCAACAGTGCAAGAGGGTTCCCTTTTCTCCACACTCTCTCCAGCATTTATTGTTTATAGATTTTTTGATGATGGCCATTCTGACCGGTGTGAGGTGATACCTCATTGCAGTTTTGATTTGCATTTCTCTAATGATTAGTCACGTTGAGCATATTTTCATGTGTTTGTTGGCAATCTGTAAATCTTCCTTGGAGAAATGTCTATTTAGGTCTTCTGCCCATTTTTCGATTGGGTTGTTTGTTTTTTTGATATTGAGCTGCATGAGTGGCTTGTATATTTTGGAGATTAATCCTCTGTCAGTTGCTTCGTTTGCAAATATTTTCTCCCGTTGGTTGTCTTTTCATCTTGTTTATGGTTTCCTTTGCTGTGCAAAAGGTTTTAAGTTTCATTAGGTCCCATTTGTTTATTTTATTTTATTATTTTTTTAACGTTATCTGCTGCAGTTTCTTTTTTTTTTTTAAAGATTGATTGATTGATTGATTGATTGCTATGTTGGGTCTTCGTTTCTGTGCTAGGGCTTTCTCTAGTTGTGGCAAGCAGGGGCCACTCTTCATCGCGGTGCGCGGGCCTCTCACTATCGTGGCCTCTCTTGTTGTGGAGCACAGGCTCCAGACGCGCAGGCTCAGTAGTTGTGGCTCACGGGCCTAGTTGCTCCGCAGCATGTGGGATCTTCCCAGACCAGGGCTCGAACCCATGTCCCCTGCATTAGCAGGCATATTCTCAACCACTGCGCCACCAGGGAAGCCCCTTCATTTTTGTTTTTATTTCCATTCCTCTAGGAAGTGGGTCAGAAAGGATCTTGCTGAGATTTATGTCATAGAGTGCTCTGCCTATGTTTTCCTCTAAGAGTTTGATAGTGTCTGGCTTTACATTTAGGTCTTTAATCCATTTTGAGTTTATTTTTGTGTATGGTGTTAGGGAGTGTTCTAATTTCCTTCTTTTACATGTAGCTGTCCAGTTTTCCCAGCACCACTTATTGAAGAGGCTGTCTTTTCTCCATTGTATATTCTTGCCTCCTTTTCAAAGATAAGGTGACCATAGGTGCGTGGGTTTATCTCTGGGCTTTCTATCCTATTCCACTGATATGTTTTTGTGCCAGTACCATACTGTCTTGATTAATGTAGCTTTGTAGTATAGTCTGAAGTCAGGGAGCCTTATTCCTCCAGCTACGTTTTTCTTTCTCAAGATTGCTTTGGCTATTTGGGGTCTTTTGTGTTTCCATACAAATTGTGAAATTTTTTGTCCTAGTTCTGTGAAAAATGCCATTGGTAGTTTGATAGGGATTACACTGAATCTGTAGATTGCTTTGGGTAGTATAGACATTTTCACAATGTTGATTCTTCCAATCCAAGAACATGGTATATCTCTCCATCTGTTTGTATCATCTTTAATTTCTTTCATCAATGTCATACAGTTTTCTGCATACAGGTCTTCTGGCTCCTTTGGTAGGTTTTATGCCTAGGTATTTTACACTTTTTGTTGCAGTGGTAAATGGGAGTGTTTCCTTAATTTCTCTTTCAGATTTTTCATCATTAGTGCATAGGAATGCCAGAGATTTCTGTGCATTAATTTTGTATTCTGCTACTCTACCAAATTCATTGATTAGCTCTAGTAGTTCTCTGGTAACATCTTTAGGATTCACTATGTATAGTATCATGTCATCTGCAAACAGTGACAGTTTTACTTCTTCTTTTCCGATTTGGATGCCTTATATTTCTTTTTCTTCTCTGATTGCTGTGACTAAAACTTCCAAAACTAGGTTGAATAACAGTGGTGAGAGTGGGCAACCTTGTCTTGTTCCTGATCTTAGAGGAAATGGTTTCAGTTTTTCACCATTGAGAATGATGTTGGCTGTGGGTTTGTCATATATGGTCTTTATTATGTTGAGGTAGGTTCCCTCTATGCCTACTTTCTGGAGAGTTTTTATCATAAATGGGTGTGGAATTCTGTCAAAAGCTTTTTCTGCATCTACTGAGATTATCATACGGTTTTTAAAAAAAATAAATTTATTTATTTTATTTATCTATTCTTGGCTGCTTTGGGTCTTCATTGCTGCGCACAGGCTCTCTCCAGTTGCGGCGAGCGGGGGCCACTCCATGCCGTGGTGCACAGGCTTCTCACTGCGGTGGCCTCTCCCGTTGCAGAGCACGGACTCCAGGCACGCGGGCTCAGCAGTTGTGGCTCACGGGCTCCAGAGCGCAGGCTCAGCCGCCGTGGTGCACAGGCCCAGTTGCTCCGCGGCATGTGGGATCCTCCCGGACCAGGGCTCGAACCCGAGTCCCCTGCATTGGCAGGCAGACTCCCAACCACTGCGCCACCAGGGAAGCCCCTATCATATGGTTTTTAACCTTCAATTTGTTAATATGGTGTATCACATTGATTGATTTGCGTATACTGAAAAATTCTTGCATTCCTGGGATAAACCCCATTTGATCATGGTGTAGGATCCTTTTAATGTGCTATTGGATTCTGTTTGCTAGCATTTTGTTGAGGGTTTTTGCTTCTATGTTCATCAGCGATATTGGGCTGTAGTTTTCTTTTTTTGTGACATCTTTGTCTGGTTTTGGTATCAGGGTGATGGTGGCCTTGTAGAATGTGTTTGGGAGTGTTCCTCCCTCTTGCTATATTTTGGAAGAGTTCGAGAAGGATAGATGTTAGCTCTTCTCTAAATGTTTGATAGAATTCGCCTGTGAAGCCATCTGGTCCTGGGCTTTTGTTAATTGGAAGACTTTTAATCACAGTTTCAATTTCACTACTTGTGATAGGTCTGTTCATATTTTCTATTTCTTCTTGGAAGTCTTGGAAGGTTATACCTTTTTAAGAATTTGTCCATTTCTTCCAGGTTGTCCATTTTATTGGCATAGAGTTGCTTGTAGTAGTCTCTTAGGATGCTTTGTATTTCTGCAGTGTCTGTTGTAACTTCTCCTCTTTCATTTCTAATTTTATTGATTTGAGTCCTCTCCCACTTTTTCTTGATGAGTCTGGCTAAAGGTTTATCAATTTTGTTTATCTTCTCAAAGAACCAGCTTTTAGTTTTATTGATCTTTGGTATTGTTTTCTTCATTTCTTTTTCATTTATTTCTGATTTGATCTTTATGATTTCTTTCCTTTTGCTACTTTGGGATTTTTTTGTTCTTCTTTCTCTAATAGCTTTAGGTGTAAGGTTAGGTTGTTTATTTGAGATGTTTCTTGTTTCTTGTTTCTTGAGGTAGGATTGTATTGCTATAAACTTTCCTCTTACAACTGCTTTTGCTGCATCCCATAGGCTTTGGGTCATCGTGTTTTCATTGTTATTTACTTCTAGGTATTTTTTGATTTCCTCTTTGATTTCTTCAGTGATCTCTTGGTTATTTAGTAGCGTACTGTTTAGCCTCCATACGTTTGTATTTTTTACAGTTTTTTTTTTCCTGTAATTGATACCTAGTCTCATATCGTTGCGGTCAGAAAAGATACTTGATATGATTTCAATTTCCTTAAATTTACCAAGGCTTGATTTGTGACCCAAGATATGGTCTATCCTGGAGAATTTTGCAAGAGCACTTGAGAAGAAAGTGTGTTCTGTTGTTTTTGGATGGAATGTCCTATAAATATCAATTAAGTCCATCTTGTTTAATGTATCATTTAAAGCCTGTGTTCCCTTATTTATTTTCATTTTGGATGATCTGTCCATTGGTGAAAGTGGGGTGTTAAAGTTCTCTACTATTATTGTGTCACTGTCGATTTCCCCTTTTATGGCTGTTAGCATTTGCCTTATGTACTGAGGTGCTCCTTTGTTGGGTGTATAAATATTTACAATTGTTATATCTTCTTCTTGGATTGATCCTTTGATCATTATGTAGTTTCCTTCTTTGTCCCTTGTAATAGTCTTTATTTTAAAGTCTACTTTGTCTGATATGAGAATTGCTACTCCAGCTTTCTTTTGATTTCCATTTGCATGGAATATCTTTTTCCATCCCCTCACTTTCACTCTGTATGTGTCCCTAGGTCTGAAGTGGATGTCTTGGAGACAGCATATATACGGTTCTTGTTTTTGTATCCACTCAGCCAGTCTATGTCTTTTGGTTGGAGCATTTAATCCATTTACATTTAAGGTAATTATCAATATGTATGTTCCTATTACCATATTCTTAATTGTTTTGGGCTTGTTTTTGTAGGTCTTTTCCTTCTCTTGTTTCCTGCCTAGAGAAGGTCCTTTAGCATTTGCTGTAAAGCTGGTTTGGCAGTGAATTCTCTTAGCTTTTGTTTATCTGGAAAGGTTTTAATTTCTACATCGAATCTGAATGAGATCCTTGCTGGGTAATCTTGGCTGTAGGTTTTTCCCTTTCATCACTTTAAATATGTCCTGCCACTCTCTTCTGGGTTGCAGAGTTTCTGCTGAAAAATCAGCTGTTAACCTTATGGGGATTCCCTTGTATGTTATTTCTTGCTTTTCCCTTGCTGCTTTTAATATTTTTTCTTTGTATTTAATTTTTGATAGTTTGATTAATATGTGTCTTGGCATGTTTCAGTTTGGGTTTATCCTGTATGGTACTCTCTGTGCTTCTTGGACTTGACTGACTATTTTCTTTCCCATGTTAGGGAAGTTTTCAACTATAATCTCTTCAAATATTTTCTCAGTCCCTTTCTTTTTCTCTTCTTTTTCTGGGACCCCTATAATTCAAATGTTGGTGCATTTAATGTTGTCCCAAAGGTCTCTGAGACTGTCCTCAATTCTCTTATTCCTTTTTCTTTATTCTGCTCCTTGGCAGTTATTGCCACCATTTTATCTTCCAGCTCACTTATTCGTTCTTCTGCCTCAGTTATTCTGGTATTCACTCCTTCTAGAGTGTTTTTATTTTCAATAATTGTGTTGTTCGTTTTACTGAGCTCTGACCGCCACAGCAACAGTCAGCTCTACCCACCACCAGAGCCTCCCATCAAGCCTCTTAGATAGCCTCAACCACCAGAGGGCAGACAACAGAAGCAAGAAAAACTACAATCCTGCAGCCTGTGGACCAAAAACCACAGTTACAGAAAGACAGAGAAGATGAAAAGGCAGAGGGCTATGTACCAGATGAAGGAACAAGAAAAAACCCCAGAAAAACAACTAAATGAAGTGGAGATAGGCAACCTTCCAGAAAAAGAATTCAGAATAATGATAGTGAAGATGATCCAGGACCTCGGAATAAGAATGGAGGCAAAGATTGAGAAGATGCAAGAAATGATTAACAAAGACCTAGAAGAATTAAAGAACAAACAAACAGAGATGAC
This sequence comes from Balaenoptera acutorostrata, assembly GCF_949987535.1. Taxonomy (NCBI): domain Eukaryota; kingdom Metazoa; phylum Chordata; class Mammalia; order Artiodactyla; family Balaenopteridae; genus Balaenoptera; species Balaenoptera acutorostrata. Next base: position 71,470,017 of record NC_080077.1, read on the forward strand.
CAATACAATAACTGAAATGAAAACTACACTAGAAGGAATCAATAGCAGAATAACTGAGGCAGAAGAACGGATAAGTGACCTGGAAGACAGACTGGTGGAATTCACTGCTGCGGAACAGACGAAAGAAAAAAGAATAAAAAGAAATGAAGACAGCCTAAGAGACCTCTGGGACAACATTAAACGCAACAACATTCGCATTATAGGGGTCCCAGAAGGAGAAGAGAGAGAGAAAGGACCAGAGAAAATATTTGAAGAGATTATAATCGAAAACTTCCCTAACATGGGAAAGGAAATAGCCACCCAAGTCCAGGAAGCGCAGAGAGTCCCATACAGAATAAACCCAAGGAGAAACACGCCGAGACACATAGTAATCAAAGTGGCAAAAATTAAAGACAAAGAAAAATTATTGAAAGCAGCAAGGGAAAAACGACAAATAACATACAAGGGAACCCCCATAAGGTTAACAGCTGATTTCTCAGCAGAAACTCTGCAAGCCAGAAGGGAGTGGCATGAAATACTTAAAGTGATGAAAGGGAAGAACCTACAACCAAGATTACTCTACCCAGCAAGGATCTCATTTAGATTTGATGGAGAAATCAAAAGCTTTACAGACAAGCAAAAGCTAAGAGAATTCAGCACCACCAAACCAGCTCTACAACAAATGCTAAAGGAACTTCTCTAAGTGGGAAACACAAGAGAAGAAAAGGACCTACAAAAACAAACCCAAAACAATTAAGAAAATGGTCATAGGAACATACATATCGATAATTACCTTAAACGTGAATGGATTAAATGCCCCAACCAAAAGACATAGACTGGCTGAATGGATACAAAAACAAGACCCATATATATGCTGTCTACAAGAGACCCACTTCAGACCTAGGGACACATACAGACTGAAAGTGAGGGGATGGAAAAAGATATTCCATGCAAATGGAAATCAAAAGAAAGCTGGAGTAGCTATACTCATATCAGATAAAATAGACTTTAAAATAAAGAATGTTACAAGAGACAAGGAAGGACACTACATAATGATCCAGGGATCAATCCAAGAAGAAGATATAACAATTATAAATATATATGCACCCAACATAGGAGCATCTCAATACATAAGGCAACTGCTAACAGCTATAAAAGAGGAAATCGACAGTAACACAATAATAGTGGGGGACTTTAACACCTCACTTACACCAATGGACAGATCATCCAAAATGAAAATAAATAAGGAAACAGAAGCTTTAAATGACACAATAGACCAGATAGATTTAATTGATATATATAGGACATTCCATCCAAAAACAGCAGATTACACGTTCTTCTCAAGTGCACACGGAACATTCTCCAGGATAGATCACATCTTGGGTCACAAATCAAGCCTCAGTAAATTTAAGAAAATTGAAATCATATCAAGCATCTTTTCTGACCACAACGCTATGAGATTAGAAATGAATTACAGGGAAAAAAACGTAAAAAAGACAAACACATGGAGGCTAAACAATACGTTACTAAATAACCAAGAGATCACTGAAGAAATCAAACAGGAAATAAAAAAATACCTAGAGACAAATGACAATGAAAACACGACGACCCAAAACCTATGGGATGCAGCAAAAGCGGTTCTAAGAGGGAAGTTTATAGCTATACAAGCCTACCTAAAGAAACAAGAAAAATCTCAAGTAAACAATCTAACTTTACACCTAAAGAAACTAGAGAAAGAAGAACAAACAAAACCCAAAGTTAGCAGAAGGAAAGAAATCATAAAGATCAGAGCAGAAATAAATGAAATAGAAACAAAGAAAACAATAGCAAAGATCAATAAAACTAAAAGTTGGTTCTTTGAGAAGATAAACAAAATTGATAAGCCATTAGCCAGACTCATCAAGAAAAAGAGGGAGAGGACTCAAATCAATAAAATCAGAAATGAAAAAGGAGAAGTTACAACAGACACCGCAGAAATACAAAACATCCTAAGAGACTACTACAAGCAACTTTATGCCAATAAAATGGACAACCTGGAAGAAATGGACAAATTCTTAGAAAGGTATAACCTTCCAAGACTGAACCAGGAAGAAACAGAAAATATCAACAGACCAATCACAAGTAATGAAATTGAAACTGTGATTAAAAATCTTCCAACAAACAAAAGTCCAGGACCAGATGGCTTCACAGGTGAATTCTATCAAACATTTAGAGAAGAGCTAACACCCATCCTTCTCAAACTCTTCCAAAAAATTGCAGAGGAAGGAACTCTCCCAAACTCATTCTATGAGGCCACCATCACCCTGATACCAAAACCAGACAAAGACACTACAAAAAAAGAAAATTACAGACCAATATCACTGATGAATATAGATGCAAAAATCCTCAACAAAATACTAGCAAACAGAATCCAACAACACATTAAAAGGATCATACACCACGATCAAGTGGGATTTATCCCAGGGATGCAAGGATTCTTCAATATACGCAAATCAATCAATGTGATACACCATATTAACAAATTGAAGAAGAAAAACCATATGATCATCTCAATAGATGCAGAAAAAGCTTTTGACAAAATTCAACACCCATTTCTGATAAAAACTCTCCAGAAAGTGGGCATAGAGGGAACCTACCTCAACATAATAAAGGCCATATATGACAAACCCACAGCAAACATCATTCTCAATGGTGAAAAACTGAAAGCATTTCCTCTAAGATCAGGAACGAGACAAGGATGTCCACTCTCACCACTATTATTCAACATAGTTCTGGAAGTCCTAGCCACGGCAATCAGAGAAGAAAAAGAAATAAAAGGAATACAAATTGGAAAAGAAGAAGTAAAACTGTCACTGTTTGCGGATGACATGATACTATACATAGAGAATCCTAAAACTGCCACCAGAAAACTGCTAGAGCTAATTAATGAATATGGTAAAGTTGCAGGTTACAAAATTAATGCACAGAAATCTCTTGCATTCCTATACACTAATGATGAAAAATCTGAAAGAGAAATTATGGAAACACTCCCATTTACCATTGCAACAAAAAGAATAAAATACCTAGGAATAAACCTACCTAGGGAGACAAAAGACCTGTATGCAGAAAACTATAAGACACTGATGAAAGAAATTAAAGATGATACCAACAGATGGAGAGATATACCATGTTCTTGGATTGGAAGAATCAACATTGTGAAAATGAGTATACTACCCAAAGCAATCTACAGATTCAATGCAATCCCTATCAAATTACCAATGGCATTTTTTACGGAGCTAGAACAAATCATCTTAAAATTTGTATGGAGACACAAAAGACCCCGAATAGCCAAAGCAGTCTTGAGGCAAAAAAATGGAGCTGGAGGAATCAGACTCCCTGACTTCAGACTATACTACAAAGCTACAGTAATCAAGACAATATGGTACTGGCACAAAAACAGAAACATAGATCAATGGAACAAGATAGAAAGCCCAGAGATTAACCCACGCACCTATGGTCAACTAATCTATGACAAAGGAGGCAAAGATATACAATGGAGAAAAGACAGTCTCTTCAATAAGTGGTGCTGGGAAAACTGGACAGCCACATGTAAAAGAATGAAATTAGAATACTCCCTAACACCATACACAAAAATAAACTCAAAATGGATTAGAGACCTAAATATAAGACTGGACACTATAAAACTCTTAGAGGAAAACATAGGAAGAACACTCTTTGACATAAATCACAGCAAGATCTTTTTCGATCCACCTCCTAGAGTAATGGAAATAAAAACAAAAATAAACAAGTGGGACCTAATGAAACTTCAAAGCTTTTGCACAGCAAAGGAAACCATAAACAAGACGAAAAGACAACCCTCAGAATGGGAGAAAATATTTGCAAATGAATCAACGGACAAAGGATTAATCTCCAAAATATATAAACAGCTCATTCAGCTCAATATCAAAGAAACAAACACCCCAATCCAAAAATGGGCAGAAGACCTAAATAGACATTTCTCCAAAGAAGACATACAGACGGCCACGAAGCACATGAAAAGATGCTCAACATCACTAATTATTAGAGAAATGCAAATCAAAACTACAATGAGGTATCACCTCACTCCTGTTAGAATGGGCATCATCAGAAAATCTACAAACAACAAATGCTGGAGAGGGTGTGGAGAAAAGGGAACCCTCTTGCACTGTTGGTGGGAATGTAAATTGATACAGCCACTATGGAGAACAATATGGAGGTTCCTTAAAAAACTAAAAATAGAATTACCATATGACCCAGCAATCCCACTACTGGGCATATACCCAGAGAAAACCGTAATTCAAAAAGACACGTGCACCCGAATGTTCATTGCAGCACTATTTACAATAGCCAGGTCATGGAAGCAACCTAAATGCCCATCAACAGACGAATGGATAAAGAAGTTGTGGTACATATATATGATGGAATATTATTCAGCCATAAAAAGGAACGAAATTGAGTCATTTGTTGAGAAGTGGATGGATCTAGAGACTGTCATACAGAGTGAAGTAAGTCAGAAAGAGAAAAACAAATATCGTATGTTAATGCATGTATGTGGAACGTAGAAAAATGGTACAGATGAGCCAGTTTGCAGGGCAGAAGTTGAGACACAGATGTAGAGAATGGACATATGGACACCAAGGGGGGAAAACTGCGATGAGGTGGGGATGGTGATGTGCTGAATTGGGCGATTGGGATTGACATGTATACACTGATGTGTATAAAACTGATGCCTAATAAGAACCTGCAGTATAAAAAAACAAACAAAACAACTAATACTAAACTTTCATTGGGTTATTTGTATGGAAATATGTTAATATAAATGTTTCAGACATTACATGAAATTTCTAAAAATCTTATATTTGTATTTGTATGGAAATATGTATGGAAATATGTTAATATAAATGTTTCAGACATTACATGAAATTTCTAAAAATCTTATATTTGTATTTGTATGGAAATATGTATGGAAATATGTTAATATAAATGTTTCAGACATTACAGGAAACATCTAAAAATCTTATATGTTCTGGTATAATGTTATAAGTAATAATCCTAGTTATTACTTTAAAATGTATATCTCAGAAATAACTAATTTTCTTGTCAACTGCATTATTATGAACTTTCATCAAATCTTTAACCATGGTCATTTTTAAGTCTTTTGTCATTTACAGACAGTTCTGGGTGTACTCTGATGATTTTGCAAATATGTTCCTATAAAAGAGTTTCATCTTCAAGAAATTCATGGAAAAGACTCTGACAAGTACAGGTTTCTGGTAACTGACTGTACTGCTGAACTGAATGAATAAGCATTTTCAGAACTCTAATGAAAAACTGATGAACTCATAAAAGTGCTAACAAAAGATCAAGATGAAAAAAAAGAAATTAATTACATGGGACTGAGTGAACTGATGAGGATGAGTATAATTTTTGTGACTTTCTGTCTGAATTAAAAAAAAAAAAATCCCACAAGGACTCAGAGGAAAAGAATATACAAATCAATTTTCACTGCAAAGTAAAGGAGCTGTTACAGTGGAGGATTACTGGACTGAATGTCAATGTTATGACATAGTATAAGTGTGTTTCATGTTTGGTAATTGCAATCATTGTTGCTTTTGTTGTGGTCATCCATGTACAATGCTTGGTGTCAGTCTATCTATCTCTTGTAAAAATAAAATACAGTGTGTGTGTGTGGAAAAAAAAAAATAATAATAATTGTGTTGTTCATCACTGTTTGTTTGCTCCTTAGTTCTTCTAGATCCTTGTTAAATGTTTCCTGTATTTTCTCCATTCTGTTTCCAAGATTTGGGATCATCTTTACTATCATTACTCTGAGTTCTTTTTCAGGTAGGTTACCTGTTTCATCTTCATTTATTTGGTCTTGTAGGTTTTTACCTTGCTCCTTCGTCTGTAACACATTTTTGTCATTTAATTTTTTTTTTTTTTGATGGATGGTGCTGTATTCCTGTCTTGCTGGTGGTTTGGCATGAGATGTCCAGTACTGGTGTTTGCAGGCAGTCGGATAGAGCCAGGTCTTGGTGCTGAGATGAGGACCTCCAGAAGGCCTCACTCCAATTAATATTCCCTGGGGTCTGAGGTTCCCTTTTAGTCCAGCGGTTTGGACTCGGAGCTCCCACCACAGGAGCTTGGGGCTGACCTCTGGCCTGGGAACCAAGATCCCGCAAGCTTTGTGGTGCAGTGAAAAAAAAAAGAAAGAAAGAAAGAAAAAGAGGAGCAGTACAATATCAAAGAATAAAAAACAAAATAAAATTAGAAAGACAAAAAATAGGGGCTTCCCTCGTGGCACGGTGGTTGAGAATATGCCTGCTAATGCAGGGGACACGGGTTCGAACCCTGGTCTGGGAAGATCCCACATGCCACGGAGCAACTAGGCCCATGAGCCACAACTACTGAGCCTGCGTGTCTGGAGCCTGTGCTCCGCAACAAGAGAGGCCGTAATAGTGAGAGGCCCATGCACCGCGATGAAGAGTGGCCCCCACTTGCCGCAACTAGAGAAAGCCCTCACACAGAAACGAAGACCCAACACAGCCAAAAATAAATAAATAAATAAATAAATTTTAAAAAAAGAAAGATAAAAAGTATATTAGGAAAAATAAAACTATAATTGAAAGAACTACAACAAAGTAAAATAAAACCACAATAGAAAAAAGAAAAGAAAAAAAAGGGCGGGGGGGAACAAGCCAAAGGGACAGAACAAGAACAAAGTATAAAGAATAAAACAAAATTAGAAAAATAAAAGATTAGGAAAAATAAAAATATAAAAGAATCAACAACAATGAATAAATAAGGTAAAACAGAACCCCAATCTAAAAGAGGAAAAAAGAAAAAAATAGGCTTGGCTATGGGGGAGGAGTTTAGGCAGGGGGTGGAACTTAGGCAGGGGCAGGGTTTAGGGTGGGGCGGGACCTAGGCAGGTGGGGGGGTGATGTTTGAGCATGGGGCGGGGCCTAGGCAGGGCGACGTTCAAGCACGGGCAGGGCCTCTGCTTAGGACCTGCATAGAAGGGGCGAGGCAGCACTCGAAAGGAGGGCCTCTGGAGTGTGGAGTTCTGGAGTTTGGAGGTAACGCCCTGAGTGAGGGTGTGTGGGTGGTGTTTAGGCCCAGTGCATTGGAGGGGGTCTCCAAGTGTAGAGGTGTGGCCCTGGGTGGGAGTGCAGGGGCGGGGCTTGGGCTCTGTGCAGCAGGAGGGAGGCTCCGAGGGCAGAGGATTAGGCCTGGGAGCCCAACAGGCTCCCCCATGCCTAAGTGGACAGGGAAAGCACTGGCCGCATTCCCTTCCATTCCTTCATGCCCCTCCCCACTGTGTCCCTCAGGGTCTCCCCCATAGCCGCTGGACCCCTAACCATGGGTGGGTCCCTCTGGGTGTAGGAACTCCTGCCCTCCCCCAGGCATCCCTCAGGGGTGCCGGTCCCGGAGGTCTGGCCTTTACTTTTGCTCCCCCTTCCCTCCCTCCCACTCCCCAGGACCCACACGGCTGGAGGGTGCCTCGGTGGGCAGAGGGTCAGGCCTGGGATCTCAGCTGGTTCCCGGAGGCCCAAGTGAGCAGGGGAAACCTGGCCACGCTCCCTTTTGATCCTCTGCCCTCCCAGTGGTTCCCCAATTTCCCCCTTCAGGCGTGGGATCCCTTCCCCTCCCCCAGCTGCCCCTCAGGGGCACCAGTCCCGTCCCGCCTCCACTTCTCCTCCCCCCTCACTTCCCTCATGCCCCACGCCCTACCCAGTCACTGGGGGTTCCGCCCGTCCCCGTAGGTGTCCGTGGTCCCCCACCAGTGCCTGGTAGGTGCCCTCGTTGTGAGGAGATGCGAGTTCCGTGTCCTCCTCGTCCGCCATCTTGACTCCACCCCCACAGTTGTTCCTTTATTCACCAAGTCCACTGAAGTGGAACTATGAATATTATCTCTTACAATATTTTCTTCTGCCTCTTTTTCTTTAATGTTTGATCTCCATCTAATATGCAATTCTCACATGAAGACACTTTTTACCAAAACCTTTTCTGTAAAAACACCAAATGGCAGATGACGCCAGTGCTGTGGGAGGGCCCAGAGGCCCCGGGGGCCCTGGAATGGGAGGCCGTGGTGGCTTCCACAGAGGCTTCGGCAGCAGTGTCCGGGGCCAGGGCCAGGGTTGTGGTCGGGGCCGAGGCCACGGAGCTCACGGAGGCAAGGCCAAGGACAAGAAGTGGCTCCCTGTCACCAAGCTAGGCCGCCTGGTCAAGGACATGAAGATCAAATCCCTGGAGGAGATCTATCTCTTCTCTCTGCCCATCAAGGGATCTGAGATCATTGACATTTTCTTGGGGGCGTCCCTCAAGGATGAGATTTTGAAGATCATGTCTGTGCAAAAGCAGACATGTGCTGGCCAGCGGACCAGGTTCAAGGCATTTGTCACCATCAGGGATTACAACGGACATGTTGGTTTGGGTGTCAAGTGTTCTAAGGAGGTAGCCATTGCTATCTGTGGGGCCATCATTCTGGCCAAGCTCTCCATTGTCCCCGTGCAGCAAGTATACTGGGGGAACAAGATCGGCAAGCCCCATCCTGTCCCTTGCAAGGTGACTGGCCACTGGCTCTCTGCTGGTGTGCCTCATCCCTGCCCCCAGGGGCACTGGAATCATCTCAGTCCATGTGCCCAAGAAGCTACTGACGATGGCTGGAATTGACAACTGCTACACCTCTGCCAGGGGCTGCACTGACATCCTGGGCAACTTCACCAAGACCACTTTTGGTGCCATTTCCAAGACCTAGAGTTATCTCACTCCTGATCTCTGGAAAGAGACGGTGTTCACCAAGTCTCTGTATCAGGAATTCATCGACCATCTTGTAAAGGCCCACACCAGAGTTTCCGTGCAGGGGACCCAGACTCCAGCTATAACCACCACATAGTTTTCTATGAGAAAATAAAGTGAATGAAGCCAGTTTAAAAAAAAATGGATTGCACTGTTTCCCTGGGCTAGTATTTCTCCTGCTACTGATCTTTTAAATATATAGATCAATTTTGAAAACCAAGCTTTAAAGGACAGTTGGTTCTGTGATTAAATGGCATATAGTAGAGCCATCTGTTATAGGTGACATTTTTTTTTTCCCCTTCACTGCCTAAGTAGGAACTTTCAAATATTATTTAAGTTGGGGTTAGGACTCTGGACTAGAATTATTGTTATTTCACTTTACCATTTAGCACAGCCATCAACTGAGATCTTGTAGGTACTATTGTAAAAGAATACTTTTTTCATTTAAGGAGACCATTGGTGGTCTTGACTCCTGTCATTCTGTTAGTATGTTGACTCAATGAGGGTATCCCTTGCTAGTTAGTGTTAGAATGAGAAATGCATACCTACTTATTCAACAAACACCTACTGAGAACCACAAAGTGTTCAATATGAGATGAAGATGCCTTTTATCTCTTGCTAATTGACAATGAAAAAAACTGAGATAAAGAAATAAAATGATCTCTTGCTAATTGACAAGGAAAAAATAGATGTAAACAAATAAAATTATAGTTAACAATCCAAGTGTAAATATAATGCCAATTTTAATAAATTTATCACTTCCTTTTTTAGATGCTATCCAAAAGTTTCTGCTATTTAAATTTTTAAACCTTCTTTTACGTCATCCACGTGACAAAAGCTTCTCTTCTTGAGGTCAGCAATGACCTCCACATGTTGCTTACTTCACTGGGCAGTTCTATTGATAAACCTTCATCTTGTCTCATCAGAAGCATTTGGCAGAGTTGATCATCCCCTATTCTAGAAATACTTTCTTCACTTGGCTTACAAGATACCACATTCTCCTGGTTTTCTTCCTACCTCACTAGCCATTTTTTCTCTGTTTTCTTTTGCTGGCTCCTCCTATGTTCATTTTTTCACTTTGGTAAAATCCTTGGGTTTCTTCTTTTCATTATCTCTTCATTGATAATGTTATCCAGGTACATACTTTCAAATACCAATCATACACTAATGCCTCCTAAATGTAGATCTCCAGTCTGGCTCTCTCTCCTGAATACCAATCTGGTGCATCCAACTCTATCTCAGCTACTTGGAAGTCTAATAGCCATGTCAAAAATCAAACTCCTGGGCTTCCCTGGTGGCGCAGTGGTTGAGAATCTGCCTGCCAATGCAGAGGACACGGGTTCGAGCCCTGGTCTGGGAAGATCCCACATGCCGCGGAGCAACTAGGCCCGTGAGCCACAACTACTGAGCCTGCGCGTCTGGAGCCTGTGCTCCGCAACAAGAGAGGCCACGATAGTGAGAGGCCCGTGCACCGCGATGAAGAGTGGCCCCCACTTGCCACAACTAGAGAAAGCCCTTGCACAGAAACGAAGACCCAACACAGACATAAATAAATAAATAAATAAAAATTAAAAAAAAAAGAAAGAATCACAGATTCATGCAGAAAATCTTCCTTTAAAAAAAAAAATCAAACTCCTAATTCACTACCTCTACTCCCCACCCCACCTGGTTCCTCTGGTGGTATTCTGTCTCAGTTAATGGAATTCCATCTTTCCAGTTGCTCAGGCAAAAATCCTTAGAGTTATCCTTGACCTCTTTCTTTCAATTACACCCCACATCTAATCCCTCAGCAATTCCTATTGGCTCTACTATCTTAAAAATATAACCTTTTTTGACTACTTGTCACCACTAGTCCCCTGGTCCATAAGACTATTATTGCTTGCTTAGATTATTCCTATAGTTTCCTAACTCATCTTGTTCTATTCCACTTTACTCTTAACAAAGCAGTCAGACTGATCATTCTGTTGATGCATTAACTCAGAACATGGTGCTCTTTTTAAGAACTGTCCAAGGGTTTATTCCATTTCTCTGAGAGTGAAAGTTGAAGTCTTTTTTTTCAAATGGGTTTTCTTTTTTTAAAAATTTATTTTAATGAAGTATAGTTGATTTACAATGTTGTGTTCATTTCTACTGTAGAGCAAAGTGATTCAGTTACATATATATATATATATTCTTTTTTAAAATTGGAGTATAGTTTCTTTACACTGCTGTGTCAGTTTCTGCTGTACAGCAAAGTGAATCAGCCATATGTATACATATATTCCCTCTTTTTTGGATTTCCTTCCCATTTAGGTCACCACAGATCACTGAGTAGAGTTCCCTGTGCTATACAGTAGGTTCTCATTAGTTACCCATTTTATACATGGTAGTGTATATATGTCAATCCCAATCCCCCAATTCATCTCATCCTCCCACCCCTTCCCCCTTGGTATCCATACGTTTGTTCTCTATGTCTGTGTCTCTATTTCTGCTTTGCAAATAAGATCATCTACAACATTTTTCTAGATTCCACATATATACATTCTTTTTATACTCTTTTCCATTATGATTTATCACAGTATATTGAATATATTTCCCTGTGCTATATAGTAGGACCTTATTGTTTAGCCATCCTATATATAATAGTTTGCATCTGCTAATCTGAAACTCCCAATTCATCCTCCCCCAGCCCCCTCTCCCTTGGCAACCACAAATATGTTCTCTATGTCTGTGAGTCTGTTTCTGTTTCGTAGATAAGTTCATTTGTGTCATATTTTAGACTCCACATATAAGTGATATCATATGGTATTTGTTTTTTTCTGTCTGACTTACTTCACTTAATATGGTAGTCTCTAGGTCCATCCATGTTGCTGCAAATGGCAATACTTCATTCTTCTTTATGGCTGAGTAACACTGCTCAGCCATAAACAAGTTGAAGTCTTTGTAATAGGCAGCAAGGCCCTATGTGACCTAACTCCTGTAATCTCTAAGACCTCATCTCCTAATATTCTGACTGCCCCACCCCTCTATTCCATCTCCATCACTCTCGTCTCTCTGTTGTTCCTGAATAGGTTGGGCATGATCCCTCCTCAGTGCATTCTTATTTGTTCCTCTGCCTGGATTGGCTTTCTTCAGACATCCACATGGCTCTCTCTCTCACATCTTTCAAGTTTTTTCTCCAGTGCCACATTCTCCTTCAGGCCTTCCCTGATGACACTATTTAACATTTTAATGCACTCTCTGCTCAGTGCTGTGACCTTCCATCCTACGTTCATGCTCTGGTTTTCTCCATAGCATTTATCACCTATTAAAAGTGTTAAATACTATGCTGTATAGTATATAACTTACTCATTTATTTTGTCTAGTATCTGTCTCCCCATACATAAATTCTGACAGCAGACTTTTGTGGGTTTTTTGGCTTGATATACCCCTAGTGCCTCAAACTGTGCATAGCATAGGTTCTCAGTAAATGTTTAGTTGAATGTATGAATGAATACGGCAAGGTAAGTGCTAATAATAGTCTAAAAATAAAAATTTTTTTTTTTTTAGAAAAATTAAAACATATTACAAGATGTCATCTAGGGTTGAGGATGAACTGAAGGAGGAAGCAAAAGTATTTTAAAGGTCTCATCTTATTGGCAGAAGTCAGGGGTCAGGGAGTTAAATAACGTTGGAAAAAATGGAAATGAATATCTTTTTATTGGCTTGACAAACAATATCAGAAAATGTCAATTCTCACAAAATTAATAAATGCATTTGATGCAATCCTAAATAGAATTCCAAAGGAATTTTATGGTAAGGGAGAATTGGAAAATTGAATAAAATGATTTAAACATTTTAATGAAAGAATAAATGCTCCAAAACAAAAAAATACATATTTTGGAAAAAAAAGAGAGACTAGTAAGGGAGGACTTGACCTAATAGATATCAAATGCTATTGACCTAGAGATACACAAATAGACTCATGGAACAGAATAGAGCAGAACAGAATCTAAAAATATATATCTCGGCGGAGTCAAGATGGCGGTGTGGGAAGATGTGGAGTTAGCGTCTCCCCACAACTAGGGCACCTGCCTGCCACTGGTGGGGGACTCTGATGCCCAAGGAGATGAGAGGAACCCCAAAGTGAACCAGTAGGATGTCGGGGGACTGAGCGGGGAGGAGAAGTGGAGGCCAGACAGGATTGGCGCTCCTGAGGCCAGGGAGATCAGGAGAGGCAAGCAGGAGGGACCATCCAGGAGGAGCAGGAGAGGAGTGGAGGGTGATTGCCCTGCCCACTCAGGCACAGGGAGCCTGCTGAGCTCCCAGGCCGGTCCCCTGTCCACCAAGGCCCACCCCTCCCTGCCGGCCGCATTGGTCCTGGGGGCATAGGAGGGAGGTTGGGGAGATGAGGAGAGGCAGGTGGGAGGGGCCTTCCCAGACCACAGACTGTAGGAGAAGGAGAGGAGAGGAGGGTGTTTGCCCTGCCCACTCAAGCCCAGGAAGCCTGCTGGGCTCCCAGGTGAGGTCCCCTGCCCTCTGAGACCAGGGGTGGGAGTCACGCCTGGGCCCCTTATGTTCCTTGAGCCTAAGTCCCACCTCCCACAGTCCCCAGGGCCTTTTCCAGCCCTGTGGGTTTTGAGCATTGGCCCTGCCCACTGCCCAAACCTTGCCCTTGCTTAGGTCCTGCCCTCCACAGCCATGGCCTCCCCCCCCCTTTTTTTTTCTTTTTCCTCCTCCTTTTTTTTAACTATTGTGGTACTGATGTACCTTACAGTTGCTGATTCATCTATATTTTTATTTTTACATTCTTTCTAACATATCTGCTAGTTTCCTAGTTTAATTTTATTTTTTACTTTGCTTTGTTCTTTTTTTTTTTTTTTTGCCACCCTACATGGCTTGCAGGATCTGGGTTCGTGAGCCCGGGGTCAGGTTGAAGGTCCTGCAGTGGGAGCTCTGAGTCCAAACCACTGGACTAACAGAGAACCTCAGACCCCAGGGAATATTCATCAGAGTGAGGTCTCATGGAGGTCCTCATCTCAGCACCAAGACCCAGCTCTACCCAATAGCCTACAGACTCTAGTGCTGGAAGCCTCAAGCCAAACAACCAGTAAAACAGGAACACAATCCCACTCATTAAAAAAAAAAAAGAAAGAAACGGCAAAAATATATGTTACAGATGAAGGAACAAGGTAAAAACCTAAAAGACCAAATAAATGAAGAGGAAATAGGCAATCTACCTGAAAAACAATTCAGAGTAATGATAATAAAGATGATCCAGAATCTCGGAAATAGAATGGAAGCACAGATTCAGAAAATACAAGAAATGTTTAACAAAGATCTGGAAGAACTAAAGAACAAACAAACAGAGATGAACAACACAATAACTTAAATGAAAAATACACTAGAAGGAATCAATTACAGAATAACTGAGGCAGAAGAACGAATAAGTGAGCTGGAAGACAATATGGTACAAATAACTGCCAAGGAGCAGAATAAAGAAAAAAGAATGAAGAGAACTGAAGACAATCTCAGAGACCTCTGGGACAACACTAAATGCACCAACATTTGAATCACAGGGGTCCCAGAAGAAGCAGAGAAAAAGAAAGGGTCTGAGAAAATATTTGAAGAGATTATAGTGGAAAACTTCCCTAACATGGGAAAGGAAATAGTCACCCAAGTCCAGGAAGCACAGAGAGTCCCATACAGGATAAACCCTAGGAAAAACACACAAAGACACATATTAATCAAACTAACAAAAATTAAATTCAAGGAAAAAATATTAAAAGCAGCCAGGGAAAAACAAAAAATAACATACAAAGGAATCCCCATAAGGTTATCAGGTGATTTTTCAGTGGAAACTCTGCAGGCCAAAAGGGAGTGGCAGGATATACCTAAAGTGATGAAAGAGAAAAACCTACAACCAAGATTACTCTACCCAGCAAGGATCTCATTCAGATTCGATGGAGAAGTCAAAAGCTTTTCAGACAAGCAAAAGCTAAGAGAATTCAGCACCACCAAACCAGCTTTACAAACGCTAAAGAAACTTCTCTAAGTGGGAAACACAAGAGAAGAAAAAGACCCACAAAAACGAACTCAAAACAATTAAGAAAATGGTAATAGGAACATACATATCGATAATAACCTTGACTGTAAATGGATTAAATGTCACAACCAAAAGACACAGACTAGCTGAATGGATACAAAAACAAGACCCATATATATGCTGTCTACAAGAGACCCACTTCAGACCTCGGGACACATACAGACTGAAAGTGAAGGGATGGAAAAAGATATTCCATGAAAATGGAAATCAAAAGAAAGCTGGAGTAGCAATACTCATATCAGATAAAATAGATGTTAAAATAAAGACTGTTACAAGAGATAAGGAGGGACACTACATAATGATCAAAGGATCCACCCAAGAAGAAGATATAACAATTATAAATGTTTATGCACCCAACATAGGAGCACCTCAATACATAAGGCAAATGTTAACAACCATGAAGGAAGAAATCGAGGTTAACACAATAATAGTAGGGGACTTTAACACCCCACTTACACCAATGGACAGATCATCCAAACAGAAAATAAATAAGAAAACACAAGCTTTAAATGACACACTAGATCAGATAGATTTAATTGATATTTATAGAACATTCCACCCAAAACTGGCAGAATACACTTTCTTCTCAAGTGCACATGCAGCATTCTCCAGGATAGATCACATCTTGGGTCACAAATCAAGCCTCGGAAAACTTAAGAAAATTGAAATCATATTAAGGATCTTTTCCGACTATGATGCTATGAGATTGGAAATCAATTACAGGAAAAAAACTGTAAAAAACACAAATACACGGAGGCTAAACAGTGTGCTACTAAATAACCAAGAGATCACTGAAGAAAGAAATTAAAAAATACATAGAAACAAATGACAACAAAAACACGACAACCCAAAACCTATGGGACGCAGCAAAAGCAGTTCTAAGAGGGAAGTTTATAGCAATTCAATCTCACCTCAAGAAACAAGAAAAATATCAAATAAACAATCTAAGCCTACACTTAAAACAACCAGAGAAAGAAGAACAAAGAAAACCCAAAGTCAGTAGAAGGAAAGAAATCATAAAGATCAGAGCAGAAATAAATGAAATAGAAACAAAGAAACAGTAGCAAAGATGAATAAAACTAAAAGCTGGTTCTTTGAGAAGATAAACAAAATTGATAAACCCTTAGCCAGACTCACCAAGAAAAAAAAGGGAGAGGAGGCAAATCAAAAAAATTAGAAACGAAAAAGGAGAAATCACATCTGACACTGCAGAAATACAAAGGATTATAAGAGACTAATACAAACAACTACATGCCAATAAAACGGACAACTATGAAGAAATGGACAAATTCTTGGAAAGGTACAATTTTCCAATACTGAACCAGGAAGAATTAGAAAATATAAACAGACCTATCACAAGTAAGGAAATTGAAACCGTAATTAAAAATCTTCCAACAAACAAAAGTCCAGGACCAGATGCCTTCACAGGCAAATTATATCAAACATTTAGAGAAGAACTAACACCAATCCTTCTCAAACTCTTCCAAAATATTGCAGAGGGAGAAACAATCCCAAATTCATTCTACGAAGCCACCATCACCTGATACCAAAACCGGAAAAAGATATCACAAAAAAAAGACATTATAGACCAATATCACTGATGAACATAGATGCAAAAATCCTGAATAAAATACTAGCAGACAGAATCCAACAGCACATTAAAAGGATCATACACCGTGATCAAGTAGGATTTATCCCAGGGATGCAAGGTTTCTTCAATATACACAAATCAACAATGTGATACACCATACTAACAAACTGAAGAATAAAAACCATATGATCATCTCAGTAGATGCAGAAAAAGCTTTTGACAAAATTCAACACCGATTTATGACAAAAAACTCTCCAGAAAATGGGCATAGAGGGAAACTACCTTGACATAATAAAGGCCATATATGACAAACCCACAGCAAGCATCATACTCAATGGTGAAAAACTGAAAGCATTTCCACTAAGATCAGGAACAAGACAAGGATGTCCACTCCCACCACTCTTATTCAACATAGTTTTGGAAGTCCTAGCCACAGCAATCAGAGAAGAAAAAGAAATTAAACGAATACAAATTGGAAAAGAAGAAGTAAAACTGTCACTGTTTGCAGATGACATGATACTATACATAGAAAATCCTAAAGATGCCACCAGAAAGCTACTAGAACTAATCAATGAATTTGGTAAGGTTGCAGGATACAAAATTAATACACAGAAATCTCTGGCATTCCTATACACCAACAACGAAAAATCAGAAAGAGAAATTAAGGAAACAATCCCATTTACCATCACAACAAACAGAATAAAATACCTAGGAATAAACCTGCCTAAGGAGGCAAAAAACTTGTACTCAGAAAACTATAAAACACTGATGAAAGAAATCGAAGATGACATAAACAGATGGAGAAATATACCATGTTCTTGGATCGGAAGAATCAATATTGTGAAAATGACTATACTACCCAAAGCAATATACACATTCAATGTAATCCCTATCAAATTACCAATGGCATTCTTCACAGAATTAGAACAAAAAATTTTACAATTTGTTTGGAAACACAAAAGACCCCAAATAGCCAAAGCAATCTTGAGAAAGAAAAACGGAGTTGGAGGAATCAGGCTCCCCGACTTCAAACTATACCACAAACCTACAGTAATGAAGACAGTATGGTACTGGCACAAACACAGAAACACAGATCAATGTTATAGGATACAATGCCCAGAGATAAACCCACACACATATGGGCACCTAATTAATGACAAGGGAGGCAAGAACATACAATGGAGAAAAGACAGCCTCTTCAATAAGTGGTGCTGGGAAAACTGGACAGCTACATGTAAAAGAATGCAATTAGAACACTACCTAATGGGAGGAGCTTCAAGATGGCGGAAGAGTAAGACGCGGAGATCACCTTTCTCCCCACAAATACATCAAAAATACATCTACACGTGGAAAAACTCCTACAGAACTCCTACTGAACGCTGGAAGAAGACCTCACACCTCCCCAAAAGCAAGAAACTCCCCACGTACCTGGGTAGGGTAAAAGAAAAAAGAAAAAAGAGAGACAAAGAATAGGGACGGGACCTGCACCAGTGGGAAGGAGCTATGAAGGAGGAAAGGTTTCCACACACTGGAAGCCCCTTCGCGGGTGGAGACTACTGGTGGCGGAGGGGGGAAGCTTTGGAGCCACGAGGAGAGCGCAGCAACAGGGGTGCAGAGGGCAAAGTGGAGAGATTCCCGCACAGCGGATAGGCACCAACCAGCACTCACCAGCCTGAGAGGTTTGTCTGCTCATCCTCCGGGACGGGTGGGGGCTGGGAGCTGAGGCTCGGGCTTTGGAGGTCGGATCCCAGGGAGAGGACTGGGGTTGGCTTCGTGAACACAGCCTGAAGGGGCTAGTGCACCACGGCTAGCCGGGAGGGAGTCTGGGAAAAAGTCTGGAGGTGCCGAAGAGACAACAGACTTTTTCTTGTCTCTTTGTTTCCTGGTGCGCGAGGAGAGGGGATTAAGAGCGCCACTTAAGGGAGCTCCAGAGACAGGCGTGAGCCGCAGCTATCAGTGCAGACCCCAGAGACGGGCATGGGATGCTAAGGCTGCTGCTGCAGCCACCAAGAAGCCTGTGTGCAAGCACAGGTCACTATCCACACCTCCCCTCCCGGGAGCCTGTGCAGCCCGCCACTGCCAAGGTCCCGTGATCCAGGGACAACTTCCCTGGGAGAATGCACGGCACGCCTCAGGCTGGTGCAACGTCATGCTGGCCTCTGCTGCCCCAGGCTCACCCTGCATCCGTACCCCTCCCTCCCCCCGGTCTGAGAGAGCCAGAGCCCCCAAATCAGCTGCTCCTTTAACCCCGTCCTGTCTGGGCAGGAACAGATGCCCTCAGGCAACCTACATGCAGAGGCGGGGCCAAATCCAAAGCTGAACCCCGGGAGCTGTGCGAACAAAGAAGAGAAAGGGAAATCTCTCCCAGCAGCCTCAGGAACAGCGGATTAAATCTCCACAATCAACTTGATGTACCCTGCATCTGTGGAATACCTGAATAGACAATGAATCATCCCAAATTGAGGAGATGGACTTTGGGAGCAACAATATATATATATTTTTCCCCTTTTTCTCTTTTTGTGAGTGTGTATGTTTATGCTTCTGTGTGTGATTTTGTCTGTATAGCTTTGCTTTTACCATTTGTTCTAAAGTTCTGTCTATCCGTTTTTCTTTTTATTACTTAAAAAAATTTTTTTTCTTAATTATTTTTTATTTTTTATTTTAATAACTTTATTTTATTTTATCTTCTTCTTTCTCTCTTTTTTTTCTCCCTTTTATTCTGAGCCGTGTGGAGGACAGTCTCTTGGTGCTCCAGCCAGGCATCAGGGCTGTGCCACTGAGGTGGGAGAGCCAAGTTCAGGACACTGGTCCACAGGAGACTTCCCAGCTCCATGTAATATCAAATGGAGAAAATCTCCCAGAGATCTCCACCTCAATGCCAAGACCCAGCTCCACTCAATGGCCAGCAAGCTACAGTGCAGGACACCCTATGCCAAACAACTAGCAAGACAGGAAAAAAAACCCATCCATTAGCACAGAGGCTGCCTAAAATCATAATAAGGCCACAGACACCCCAAAACACACCACCAGACGTAGACCTGCCCACCAGAAAGACAAGATCCAGCCTCATCCACCAGAACACAGGCACCAGTCCCCTCCACCAGGAAGCCTACACAACCCACTGAACCAACCTTAGCCACTGGGGACAGACACCAAAAACAATGGAAACTACGAACCTGCAGCCTGCGAAAAGGAGACCCCAAACACAGTAAGTTAAGCAAAATGAGAAGACAGAGAAACACACAGCAGATGATGGAGTGAAGCAAAAACCCACCAGACCTTACAAATGAAGAGGAAATAGGCAGTCTACCTGAAAAAGAATTCAGAGTAATGATAGTAAAGATGATCCAGAATCTTGGAAATAGAATGGAGAAAATACAAGAAACGTTTAACAAGGACCTAGAAGAACTAAAGAGCAAACAAACAGAGATGAACAACACAATAAATGAAATTAAAAATTCTCTAGAAGGGATCAATAGCAGAATAACTGAGGCAGAAGAACGGATAAGTGACCTGGAAAATAAAATAGTGGAAATAACTACTGCAGAGCAGAATAAAGAAAAAAGAATGAAAAGAATTGAGGACAGTCTCAGGGACCTCTGGGACAACATTAAACGCACCAACATTCGAATTATAGGGGTCCCAGAAGAAGAAGAGAAAAAGAAAGGGACTGAGAAAATATTTGAAGAGATTATAGTGGAAAACTTCCCTAATATGGCAAAGGAAATAGTTAATCAAGTCCAGGAAGCACAGAGAGTCCCATACAGGATAAATCCAAGGAGAAACACGCCAAGACACATATTAATCAAACTATCAAAAACTAAATACAAAGAACAAATATTAAAAGCAGCAAGGGAAAAACAACAAGTAACACATAAGGGAATCCCCATAAGGTTAAAGCTGATCTTTCAGCAGAAACTCTGCAAGCCAGAAGGGAGTGGCAGGACATATTTAAAGTGATGAAAGAGAAAAACCTACAACCAAGATTACTCTACCCAGCAAGGATCTCATGCAGATTTGATGGAGAAATTAAAAGCTTTACAGACAAGCAAAAGCTAAGAGAATTCAGCATCACCAAACCAGCATTACAACAAATGCTAAAGGAACTTCTCTAGGCAGGAAACAGAAGAGAAGGAAAAGACCTACAATAATAAACCCAAACCAATTAAGAAAGTGGTAATGGGAACATACATATCGATAATTACCTTAAATGTAAATGGATTAAATGCTCCCACCAAAAGACACAGACTGGCTGAATGGATACAAAAACAAGACCCATATATATGCTGTCTACAAGAGACCCACTTCAGACCTAGGGACACATACACACTGAAAGTGAGGGGATGGAAAAAGATATTCCATGCAAATGGAAATCAAAAGAAAGTTGGAGTAGCAATTCTCATATCAGACAAAATAGACTTTAAAACAAAGACTATTACAAAAGACAAAGAAGGACACTATATAATGATCAAGGGATCAATCCAAGAAGAAGATATAATAATTGTAAATATTTATGCACCCAACATAGGAACACCTCAATACATAAGGCAAATGCTAACAGCCATAAAAGGGGAAATCGACCATAACACAATCATAGTAGGGGACTTTAACACCCCACTTTCACCAATGGACAGATCATCCAAAATGAAAATAAATAAGGGAACACAAGCTTTAAATGATACATTAAACAAGATGGACTTAATTGATATTTATAGGACATTCCATCCAAAAACAACAGAATACACATTCTTCTCAAGTGCTCATGGAACATTCTCCAAGATAGATCATATCTTGGGTCACAAATCAAGGCTTGGTAAATTTAAGAAAATTGAAATCGTATCAAGTATCTTTTCTGACCACAACGCTATGAGACTAGATATCAATTACAGGGAAACATCTGTAAGAAATACAAACAAATGGAGGTTAAACAACACAGCACTTAATAACGAAGAGATCACTGAAGGAATCAAAGAGGAAATCAGAAAATACCTAGAAGCAAATGACAATGAAAACACAACGATCTAAAACCTATGGGATGCAGCAAAAGCAGTTCTAAGAGGGAAGTTTATAGCTATACAAGCCTACCTTAAGAAACAAGAAACATCTCAAATAAACAACCTAACCTTAAACCTAAAGCAATTAGAGAAAGAAGAACAAAAAACCCCCAAAGTTAGCAGAAAGAAAGAAATCATAAAGACCAGATCAGAAATAAATGAAAAAGAAATGAAGGAAACAATAGCAAAGATCAATAAAACTAAAAGCTGGTTCTTTGAGAAGATAAACAAAATTGATAAACCATTAGCCAGACTTATCAAGGAAAAAAGGGAGAAGACTCAAATCAACAGAATTAGAAATGAAAAAGGAGAAGTAACAACTGACACTACAGAAATACAAAGGATCATGAGAGATTACTACAAGCAACTATAGGCCAAAAACATGGAGAACCTGGAAGAAATGGACAAATTCTTAGAAATTCACAATCTTCTGAGACTGAACCAGGAAGAAATAGAAAATATGAACAGACCAATCACAAGCACTGAAATTGAAACTGTGATTAAAAATCTTCCAACAAACAAAAGCCCAGGACCAGATGGCTTCACAGGCGAATTCTGTCAAACATTTAGAGAAGAGCTAACACCTATCTTTCTCAAACTCTTCCAAAATATAGCAGAGGGAGGAACACTCCCAAACTCATTCTATGAGGCCACCATCACTCTGATACCAAAACCAGACAAAGATGTCACAAAGAAAGTAAACTACAGGCCAATATCACTGATGAACATAGATGCAAAAATGCTCAACAACATACTAGCAAACAGAATCCAACAGCACATTAAAAGGATCATACATTTTGATCAAGTGGGGTTTATTCCAGGAATGCAAGGATTCTTCAATATATGCAAATCAATCAACGTGATACACCATATTAACAAATTGAAGGAGAAAAACCATATGATCATCTCAATAGATGCAGAGAAAGCTTTCGACAAAATCAACACCCATTTATGATAAAAACTCTCCAGAAAGCAGGCATAGAGGGAACTTTCCTCAATATAATAAAGGCCATATATGACAAACCCACAGCCAACATCGTCCTCAAGGGTGAAAAACTGAAACCATTTCCACTAAGATCAGGAACAAGACAAGGTTGCCCACTCTCACCACTATTATTCAACATGGTTTTGGAAGTTTTAGCCACAGCAATCAGAGAAGAAAAAGAAATAAAAGGAATCCAAATTGGAAAAGAAGAAGTAAAGCTGTCACTGTTTGCGGATGATATGACACTATACATAGAGAATCCTAAAGATGCTACCAGAAAACTACTAGAGCTAATCAATGAATTTGGTAAAGTAGCAGGATACAAAATTAATGCACAGAAATCTCTTGCATTCCTATACACTAATGATGAAAAATCTGAAAGTGAAATTAAGGACACACTATCATTTACCATTGCAACCAAAAGAATAATATATCTAGGAATAAACCTACCTAAGGAGACAAAAGACCTGTAGGCAGAAAACTGTAAGACACTGATGAAAGAAATTAAAGATGATACAAATAGACGGAGAGATATACCATGTTCTTGGTTTGGAAGAATCAACATTGTGAAAATGACTATACTACCCAAAGCAATCTACACATTCGATGCAATCCCTATCAAACTACCAACAACATTTTTCACAGAACTAGAAAAAAAAATTTCACAATTTGTATGGAAACACAAAAGGTCCCAAATAGCCAAAGCAATCTTGAGAAAGAAAAACGAAGCTGGAGGAATCAGGCTCCCTGACTTCAGACTATACTACGAAGCTACAGTAATCAAGGCAGTATGGCACTGGCACAAAAACAGAAATGTAGATCAATGGAACAGGATAGAAATCCCAGAGATAAACCCACACACATACTGTCACCTTATCTTTGATAAAGGAGGCAAGAGTATACAATGGAGAAAAGACAGCCTCTTCAATAAGTAGTGCTGGGAAAACTGGACAGCTCCATGTAAAAGACACCATACACAAAAATAAACTCAAAATGTATTAAAGACCTAAATGTAAGGCCAGACACCATCAAACTCTTAGAGGAAAACATAGGCAGAACACTCTATGACATAAATCACAGCAAGATCCTTTTTGACCCACCTCCTAGAGAAACGGAAATAAAAACAAAAATAAACAAATGAGACCTAATGAAACTTAAAAGCTTTTGCACAGCAAAGGAAACCATAAACAAGACTAAAAGACAACCCTCAGAATGGGAGAAAATATTTGCAAATGAAGCAACTGACAAAGGATTAATCTCCAAAACATACAAGCAACTCATGCAGCTCAATATCAAGAAAACAACCCCAATCCAAAAATGGGCAGAAGACCTAAATAGACATCTCTCCAAAGAAGATATACAGATTGCCAACAAACACATGAAAGAATGTTCAACATCATTAATCATTAGAGAAATGCAAATCAAAACTACAATGAGATATCATCTCACACCGGTCAGAATGGGCATCATCAAAAAATCTACAAACAATAAAGTCTGGAGAAGGTGTGGAGAAAAGGGAACCCTCTTGCACTGTTGGTGGGAATGTAAATTGATACAGCCACTATGGGGAACAGTATGGAGGTTTCTTAAAAAACTAAAAATAGAACTACCATGTGACCCAGCAATCCCATTACTGGGCATATACCCTGAGAAAACCATAATTCAAAAAGAGACATGCACCACAATGTTCATTTCAGCACTGTTTACAATAGCCAGGACATGGAAGCAACCTAAGTGTCCATCAACAAGTGAATGGATAAAGATGTGGCACATATATACAATGGAATATTACTCAGCCATAAAAAGAAATGAAATTGAGTTATTTGTAGTGAGGTGGATGGACCTAGAGTCTGTCACACAGAGTGAAGTAAGTCAGAAAGAGAAAAACAAATACTGTATGCTAACGCATATATATGGAATCTAAAAAAAAAAAAACGGTACTGATGAGCCTATTTGCAGGGCAGAAATAAAGAGGTAGACATAGAGAATGGACTTGATGACATGGGGTGGGAGGGCAAAGCTGGGGCAAATGAGAGTAGCACTGACATATATACACTAATGAATGTAAAATAGTTGGCTGGTGGGAAGCAGCAGCATAGCACAGGGAGATCAGCTCGGTGCTTTGCGATGACCTAGAGGGGTGGGATAGGGAGGATGGGAGGGAGGCTCAAGAGGGAGGGGATATGGGGACATGTGTATGTATATGGCTGATTTGCCTTGTTGTGCAACAGAAACTAGCATAGTATTGTGAAGCAATTATACTCCAATAAAGATCTATTAAAAAATAGTAAAAAAAAAAAATTCTGTGTAGCATATTTGAAGGTTGCTAAGAGAGGAGATCCTAATAGTCCTCATGTGAAGAAAGAAAATTTTAACTATGTGTAGTGACAGATGTTGACTACACTTATGGTGATCATTTCGAAATATATACAGATATTATATCATTGTGTTGTACACCTGAAATTAATATAATGTTTTATGTCAATTATACCTCAATAAATTTTTTAAGATAATAACTTAAAAAAAATAAAAATATATATCCCATTATATGTGAGAGCTAATAAATGCAAAACTGGCAGATACCTCAATTCAGTGAGAAAGGATGAATTATTTAATAAATGTTGCTGGCACAACTGTCTATTAACATAAAAAATAAGCTTGTGGGACTTCCCTCGTGGTCCAGTGGTTAAGACTCTGTGCTCCTGATGCAGGGGACCAGGGTTCGATCCCTGGTTAGGGAACTAGATCCCGCATGCCACAGCTAAGAGCCCACATGCCACAACTAAAAGAGCTCGCATGATGCAACTAAAGATCCCACGTGACACAACTAAGACTCAGGGCAGCCAAATAAAGAAATATTAAAAATAAACTTGTACTCCTACCTTTATCTACATCTTAAATCAAAAGAAAAAAATTTCAAACGGGTTAAAATTTTAATGTAAAAATATTAATATATTATAACAAAATCTAGGTGTCTATATGGAATATCTAGGGGCTGGAGACACCTTACCCATGACTGCAAATCTAGAAACTGTTAAAGAAAAGTTTGATTATGTACATATGGCAAAAGATATTATAAACTAAGTCAAAATGCAAATGAAAGCCATGGGAAAATATATGTAATACAGAGAACAGACAGATGTTTAATATTTAAAATATTCAAAGACCTCTTGCAAATTGAGACAAGTTGCCAAAAGACTCCAGTAGAGATATAATCAAAAAGCATGAACAAACAATTCACAGAAGAGAAAATTCAGATAGGTAGCAAACATATGAATATTCTCAAACTCACTAGTGATCTGGAGATGCAAATTTAAGTAACCCCAAGATGTCATTTTATAACTCTCAGACAGATGGAAATTGAAAAGCCCAACAATACCAATTGCTGGTGGGAATGCAGGGCAAAGGGTTCCCTCATTTACTGCAGGTGAAAATATGCGTTGTTATAGCCTTTTGGTAATATAGCATCTGGCAACAGTATTAAAATTATAAATACAA
Organism: Balaenoptera acutorostrata; assembly: GCF_949987535.1. NCBI lineage: Eukaryota > Metazoa > Chordata > Mammalia > Artiodactyla > Balaenopteridae > Balaenoptera > Balaenoptera acutorostrata. Next base: position 71,496,008 of record NC_080077.1, read on the forward strand.
ATACACTCTGACCCAGAAATTTCACTCCCAGGAATCTATCCTGTATAAATAAGATGGGGGAATTTTATGCAGCCAGTACAAAGAATCTACCTACTAGGACCTACCTATTCCAGTTCATTTGGAGGGATTATCAAGAGGTAACATGATTGAGAAAAGAGTGCATAAAATAATCCAGTTTTTATAAAACAAACAATTACAAACTCCTACATGTGTATATGATTAATAGATTTCTCATATGCTTGTGTGAGAAGGAAGAAAATTACGGTAGACTGTTAACATGGGCTAAGGTGAAAAAGGGGGAAGGTGAGGGAGGGGGAGCTAGCAAAGAAGAAAAAGAAGGAAAACATGAATATACAATAAAAGTATGTCGATACAGTCACATTTGTGCATTTAAGCACATTTCTATATATTTATTTTTAAAAGTGAAATAAAATGAAATCAAATATGATGAATAAAATAAGATGAAATATATGGAATTATCCCTTCCACACTCTTCCCCCTTCTCCCACCAATTATCTTCATTTTGATTTGCTTATGTAAATAACGATTCTATTTCACAGCTTGGTAGTTGCCCAGCCTGGAAATGGGAGTGGTAGTTGTGATGCTGGGCGTGGGGCTGGGGGAATTCATCTGTCACATATGATTGAGACCAGCGTTATGAATAAAGCATAGTCTGTGCTGGTTTAGACTAGGGCCATGTGGTAGGTTTTCCTCAGTGTTCCTATAATCTGGTCTGAATAATGAGTAAAAATTAGCCTAAATTGTGCCCTTATTAAACCGGTGCCTTTTTTTCTGAATCCTATTAGAGAATTTCTATCCCATCACACTACATGGAACTTTCAATATGTACTCCCATTTCACTCAGCAAGTCGATACACATTTCCTTAGCCCCTACTCCATCAAACACTGGGCTAGGCACTATGATTTGTATAAAGATAAATGATGCCTGCTGGCAGTTCTCAAAGCGATTGTGGTTTGTGGTGAGAGACGAACATTTAACATTTAAGATTAAATGGGTAAGTGCTAGAACAGAGGTATCAACAAAGTGGTGGGAAGTGGAGGAGAGAGAGAGATCAGGGAACACTTTCAGAACAAGGGCAGCTGAGGGAACAACACGGGCAAGGCTTGGAGTCATCACAGTACCTCATGGCCTTGGGATACCAGAAGCAGTCTAATGTGTCTGGGTACAGAGCATGTGGACAGGTGAGGATTGCAGAATGGTTTGAGATCAGGTCATGGACAGTCTTCAATTCCATGCTAAGGATTTAGAACAGGGCATGATATGATCTGACATGGCATTTTAGGAAGAATAGAGGCTGGAGGCAAGTGAGGCTTGAACTTATGCAGCAGTCTCTGTGAAGGGCAGGAGAGGTGATGAGACCCTGGACCAGGGCTGGGGAAATAGAAATGGAATAGGTAGTAAGAGGTGGGTAAGTGGGATTTCAAGATGACTTAAAATAATTTGACATGTTACTGAACAAAGGGATAAAGAGAGGTATTGTTGAAAGTGATTGAGATTTTTGGTCTGAGTGAGTGGAAGGAGGCTGATGTTACTATTTATGGGAAGGAAGAGGAGCAGATTTACAAAAAAGAAGGAGTTTTATGTGAGGTGCCAGTGGGGTAATCATTCATTCATTCTTTCATTCATTCCATTCAACAGGTAATATTGGGTGCCTACTTTGCACCACTGTTGTAAGCACCAGGGATGTAGAATTGAACACATTAGACAAAAAAATTCCTGCCCTCGGAAGCTAGCATGGAGAGATAGACAATAGACAAATAAGCAATACATAAATTTTAGAAGTGTTAATTGCTATGGAGAAGAGTAAGGCAGGGAGAGGGAACAGGGAATACAGGGGTCTAGCGTAGTTTGTGTTGCAGTTTTAAAGAGGGTGGTCAGGAAGCTCTCGTTGACACTAGATAAAGACATGAAGGAGGCAAGGGAGCAAGCCATGCATATGCAGGGGAACAGTGTTCCAGCCAGAGGAAACGGCGGATGCAAAGGCCTGCAGGTGGGAATGTGCCTGGCATACTCAAAGGACAACGACGAGACTAGTCTAGGCCATTCTAATGACTTTGAAAAGAAACTAGTAAACACATTGATAAATGAAGATGTCAGACACAGTGATGGAAAAAACTGCCTAGAATTCAAGCGAAATGTGAGCTGGTAATACAGATGAGGGATCAAATCCATAGACATGATGGCTGAAGCCAAGAGAATAGGGAGAGAGAAAAAGAAAGGTGAGTGAAGGACAAATACTTCAGAGGTCCCAATTGTAAGATGTGAGCAGAGGCAGAGGAACCAGTGAAGAATGCTGAGAAGGAGTAGAGATATTGGGATATTGCCATGAAGACTTTGTATGAAATTCTACGAGCAGAACACATATAAATTTCTTTACTTAATGAATTCATAAGCAATGATTATTAACAATAATAGTGTATTCAAAATTATCCTGGAAAATATCCTATCCTATAGATTAAAATATCCTATCCTATCCTAATTAGAGAAAGCTTTGCCAGAATACTAAGTCCAGCCTTGGCAAAGATTCCATCTCCCTGTAATTTCTTTAGATTCCCTATGTTTTCCTTTTGTGTCTCATATTACTAGCTTTGAAAACAGGAGAATTAAGTTATTCTGCTTACCAGGTAAGCGTTACTAGGTTTTGTGTGGTTGCTGGGTGGCAAGCTCTGTGGCATAGATTTCTACTCATAAACTAAGTTTGTCAAAAGCATGGAGAATATCCACCTCTTTACAGGAGCTCTATTTCACCAACCTGTTCTTCTTTTCTCTTGCTCACTCAACTACATCAAAGCACCTGAGTGAACTCTCATGTATCATGATCAATAATCTCTTACTTGCTCCTGGGAACAACATATTATTTTTTGTTTGTTCCTGGGCATTTTTCATATGCAATAAACCCAGCTGACATACGTATCCATTGATTAAGAGTGTTGAAGCTTAATGACTGAAGGCAGGTAAAGAAAATATTGCTAGGGGTCAGGTCTAATATATTGCATGGGTTTATTTGTAGTGCCAATCAACCGTTTTTGGTCTCTCTTTATCGGCCAAGTGTGAATTACAGTGCTCACTTCTGTAGCACGTACACTAAAATTGAAACGATACAGAGAAGATTAGCATGGCCCCTGACCATACGCAATGCACTCCACGAATATGCAAATTTGTGAAGTGTTCCTTATTTTTAAAAAAAGTGAGTTACAGCCACAAAACCTAGGATCTTCTAGTTTCCTCATTGCTACTTCTTTTGTTAAGAGGAAGGTACTGGCTAAAAATGAAGTTATTGGCAAAACCCTTCTTTGGTCCAAATCCTGTCTTCATTATTTATAAACTACACAATCACGGGCAAGTTATCTTTTCTCCTTAACTTCATTTTTTATTTTTATTTTTTTGGCTGCATCAGTTCTTCATTGTGGCATGCAGGATCTTTGTTGTGGCGTGCGGGCTCTTCGTTGCAGCGCGTGGGCTTCTCTCTAGTTGCGGCGTGCGGGATTTTTCTCTCTAGTTGTGGTGCGCAGGCTCCAGGGTGCATTGGCTCTGTAGTTTGCAGCACGTGGGCTCTCTAGTTGAGGCACGCGGGCTTAGTAGTTGTGGTGCGAGGTCTTAGTTGCCCCGTGGTATGTGGCATTTTAGTTCCCTGTCCTGGGATTGAACCTACGTCCCCTGCATTGGAAGGCTGATTGTTTACCACTGGACCACCGGGAAGTCCCTCCTTAACTTCAGTTTTCTCATCTATCTTGCACAGTTGTTTGTGAAGATTAAGTTAGGTAAGGCATGTGGAATATATAATACAGGGTCAATAGCGATTCAAAGTTTGGAAAAGGTTATGCTTGCTGTCATAAACTCACACCCACCAAAAAGAAAGCCCCACAGAGTTGCTTTACCGTCAGCCTAGTTACTGGATTCTGAATAAAGGGGTTATAATTACGTATTACTTGTTAAGTGTCTTGAGGGATTGTGTTTGCATATGTACAATGTAAACCACAGAAACCCCAGGCTGCACAGACTAAGCCTTCTCTTTTTCCTCTAGCTCTGAAACATTTTCTCTCAGAAGGAGGTTCATTGGATTATTTATTTTTATCATGTGAACCCAAGCCTGTGATCATGTAAGGCCCAGTTCACCATCTAAATGACAGGAAGTTATAGTGTTTCAACCGTAGAAAAGCTAGAGCATAATTTTCAACAAACTTCCTCTTGCAAGTCTCGGTACTGGTTTCTTATAATCATGAAATTAATCTTAGTCTGTTCTCTCCCAGGATCTAATAAGCTATTAAATAATATCTAATCATTAGATGATGGGGTGAGCATTTTTATTAAGCACATGCCCTTCAATATTCCCTCTATTTTTTCCTCAATGACCTTTCATCATCCAGCACACAAGCAAGATAATTACTGTTTTAATATAAAGATTTGAGTCTGTTCAACTTGAGAATGTTAATTCTGTATTTACTCCACCAAGCTTCTAGTTTTCAAAAAAAACAAATGACTGGCTTGTAGTCAGAAACTTCTTGTATCTAAGTGACTTGCCTATCAGACACCTGCTTTTTAAAGGGAGTGTTTCTTACTTCAGTTCATTTTGGCATTACATGAACAGTTTCTGAAACCCTGGTGGAAATATATCCTTCAGAGGAGAGGTCCAGTATTTCACTCCAGATTCCACTGAGAATATTAAATTTCTTTTTTTTTCAGCTGAACAAAGTATCTTTTATTTGTGACATACGAGTACAACCAATGAGGGAATTCCTGGCAATCCAGTGGTTAGGATTCCACGCTCTCACTGCTGAGAGCTCGGGTTCAATCCCTGGTCAGGGAACTAACTAAAATCCCACAAGCCACACGGGGCAGCCCAAACAAACAAACAAACAAAGAAAAAACAAAAAAAACCCCCAGGAAAACAAAAACGAAAAACCCCAAAAACCAAATACAGGACTTCCCTAGTGGCGCAGTGGTTACGAATCCGCCTACCAATGCAGGGGACACGGGTTCGAGGCCTGGTCCGGGAAGATCCCACATGCCGCGGAGCAACTAAGCCCGTGAGCCACAACTACTGAGCGTGCGCTCTAGAGCCCGTGCTCCGCAACAATAAAAGCCACCGCAATGAGAAGCCCGCGCACCACACAGAAGAGTAGCCCCTGCTCACCGCAACTAGAGAAAGCCCGCGAGCAGCAACGAAGACCCAATGCAGCCAAAAATAAATAAATAAATAGATGAAAACAAACAAACAAACAAAAAACAAATATAACCAATGCAAAAAGAGGTCACTTTTCCCCTTTGCTTCCAGTGATAACAAGTTGCTAAAGAAAAAAATATATATATCAAGAAGGAGTTTATCTTCAAAGTTTCCTCTAAAAAAAACAAACCAGGAAGGGTTAAAAAAAGAACCATAAACATGTCATACACACATCTATCTGACATCAATGAAAATAACCTGAAATACGGTAGATACAACTAAAAAAAAATCTCAAAATTAATATTTTAACATCCCTCAAAGAAACAAACAAAAAAGCCTGGTACAAAAGGCCTGCTATGTTTCTCAAAACCAAGACATTGGGGAAATGGAGAAAGATTGATAGTTGAGAACTGAATGGGCTCAAAACCAACAACAGGGTGACCCGCAGGTCTCAGGCAGCCCCTCCCCCGACAGCAGCCCTTGGCGGCAGCTGGACCAGCAGGGTCCAGCACAAAGCGCCCATCTACCAGCGGGCTCGCTGCCAGGTATCCAGGGAGCAGAAAGAGAGAACATACACTGAACTCACCTTATGTGGGATTTACGCTGGGGTCCCTTTTGGACACCTTTAGTGGGAGGCATCAGAAATCCATGATCTCTAAAAAAAAAAAAGTTTACTTTAATAAACTTGTTTTGGTTTCTAAAGGAAAATAAAAAAAAGAAATCCATGATCTAATACAGTAAATATTTATCACCCTGAGTCCTTTGAGACACAGCAGGGATCAGAGGAAAATCTTTTCCTAAATATGCTTCTGTCATTCTTGGAATGAGCCCTCCAATCCCCTCCCAGCCATTAAAACTCTCCCCCTTGGGTAAAATCCCCTGGGAGCCAGCAGGGTAGGGGCAAAGGTGGGCTTATTCCTGTGTAAAGCTGCAAGGCCACGTCCACTGCTGGCTAGTCAAGAGCAACGCACAGCGCAGGGCTGGGCCGGGGGAAGGAGGCCGTGTGTACAGGCCCCCCTGCACAGGCGGGAACGGGGGTGGGTGTGGAGGAGGCGAGGCGGGGGGGGGGCGGAGGGGGGGGAGAAGCAGGAACAGCTCCCGAGAGATCTGCCAGCACGGGCGGCCCGAGTCAGGGCAGAGGGTGGGACGTGAGCAGACAGCGGTCAGAAGGACGGACAGGCCTCCTCGCGAGCAACCTCACGAAGGCAGAACCTTTGGGACACTCCCTAAAGCAGAGCTCAAGGTTGTCCAAGGGAAAGCGTTAGGTGCTTCTTCCTGGATAAGGATTTGGTCATTTTCTTCCCTGGAAGGGGAACAAGGGAAGAGATCGCCCTAGAGATCAGGGTGAGTTTGAACTCTCTCTATCCAACGAGAGGAGATGAAGACCTTCTCCTGGCTGCCACCTGCTGTCACAGGTGATACCGGAGAGAAAAGCAGCTGTCTGGCCACTGAGAGGCGTTCCCGCTGCACCCTGCGCTGCCGGCCAGGGCAGTGGCACTGGTGGCTCTGTGTGGCAGCGAGGGGCCAGGCTGGGGAGTGCGGGCAGAGGGGCCCGCTGCTGGCTGGGGGCTAAGCAGGCGGGGGGATGGGCGGGGCGGTGGGGAGGGATACCCACCTTCAGAGAGCTATCAGCGCCAAGATAGGAGAGGAAACAGCACTAAACATGCCAGGAAAGAGGGGACATTTTGGGGGAAGACGAGGGGCTCCCTGATGTTATTCTCCCCTTGAGAGTAAGAACTTGTGTATCTGGGGTGGCGTGAGAGGCAGGAGCAGAAACAGTGGTGAGAGGTGACGGAGAAGAGCAGGCAGAGCCTCCGGCTTTTTTCTGTGAAAGAAAAACTCGAGTCACTGCCATGAGATCAAGAGATTAAGGTCAGGATGTGGCGAAGTCCAAAAGCCCGGAGAAGCCAGAGTCCCCGTGGTAGGCCCCAATCACACCTGTTCCTGGTCCTCTCAGCCCCTCACTGGCAGCAATGGAGTGAGGGAGACAGCCTTCCTCCCAGAGTCGTCTGGTCCCCTGCCACAGCTCTGCTCTAACTGTGGATCCATAAAAGCACAGCCATAAGGAGCTCCCTCGCTTCTTTGTGTCGCGGCACCAAAGACCTTCCCAAGGTCTCCATCCGAGCATCCCATCCACGAAACGGGAGGCTTTCCGAAGCCTCTCTCCACGCCCAAACGCCCAAATCTACACCGAGTCCATTTCTCTTTGGGAAGCAGCCAGACCCTGACCCAGGGCTCCAGAACTTTCAGAAAGGTGGGTATAAACACTCCATTGTCCAACTGTGAGCGTGTGGTAGTGATAGTGGTGCCGGTAGGCGCCTCTGGCATTCCGCTGGAGGAAAGTCGAGGAACGCTACGCGGAAGGATTCTCACTCTCGCGAGAGCCGAGAGCCGAGTGAGCGGGCGGCAACTATGAGAGCATGCGCCCTGTGCCCAGGCATCCGCCGGCTCTTCCCACAGCATCCTCTACCCTCTGCTCCGTCCTGGCCTCCTGCTCTTCTAGGAGAGAGCGGGAGGGGCAGCGTGGCCCTCTCCTTCCCAAGGTTCTGTGCTCTCAGGGTGCAGCCTGGCACGGGGAGGGCTGAGGAGGCCACAGCTCTGAGGGCACCTGGTAAGCAGCGTGAGACCAGGGAGAGGACAGGCCTGAGAGAAGTGTTCTGGCTTGGGAGTGCAGGGACAGCAGCCACCAGAGTGACCGCCCGCGTGGGAGTGCTGGCTGTCCCCACACTTCGTCCTACGGCTCAGGACCCCATTGGAGCAGCACCCGGACACGCTTGGGGGAGAGTCGTCGATTTCACATTGCAGCGCTTCTCTGAAGAACCTGTAGGCGCCACGATTGTGCTTACATACAGCTAACATAACTCTCTTCCTCTGTGTGCTGCTGGCCGTGATCTGCTGGATTGTATGAGGAGCTTGCCCAGGCTTTTCCGCCGCACCTTGCTCTCCATCTGGACTTCGTAGTGGTACAGGACTTCGTCCCTGCACACCACGTCAAACCGGAAGAGAGGAAAGGCGACATGGACCGAGCTGTTGTTCCTCAGTGATGAGAGGTAATCCATCATTTCCTCGTGTTTCTCTCGGTCCTTGCAGCCCCAGTCGTGTCGCTCATACATGGTTTACGTGTTGGTCAGGTCGAACCAAACAGTGACTGGCTCCAGGCCAGACACTCGCTTACATTCAATGAAGACATTTAACCCATTCCCATCATATTTCTCCAACACTGGGAAAGCCTGTAAAGGGTCTCCAAGCCTAGTCTCTTAAAGCTCTTTTGTCTTTTAATTGCCCCAAATGCAACAAGCATAAAAACGGCAGGAAAGAAAACTTAGAAATAACACCATCTGAAGATTTCACTCTGAAAATGTTAAAAGGATTCCTCCCCCAGCCTGTTTGTTTGCAATGAGTCTCCACTTTAGTTGTCAGTGTTTTTAACATCCAAGAATCTTATTGTTTTTTTTTTTTTAATTTTAACCGTTTTTTTTTTTTTTGGTTTTAACCATTTTTTAATTTGAAGTATAATTGATCAGTTGTCAGTTTTTGCCTCCTCACTGATTGATGAGAAAAATAATTCAGTACGAGTTTTGGTATGCAGGTGGATTTCAGTCTGGAAATTTATGGGGAAGTCTATCCAAATGTCCTAAAGTTAAGCAAGAATAGTCATTAAATATGCAAAAATAAAAATATCATGTGATAGGAATCAGAAAAAAATAGATGCCATAATAATTGTAGCTATAATAGCATTAAAATAATGATTTTTGTCAGTGACATAAACCAACGGTTTATTTTGGATGGGCTACAACTTAGTTTTATGGTTCTCCCTTGTTCAATTTTGGACTCTCTAGTACAAAAACTACAGATATCTGGGGGCTTTGATCCATGATGAAGCCAAATAACTGTCCAATTTATGTTGAGATGGATTGAAATTTGAATACTATTTTTGTGGCTATAGTATGCCACCTGCTTGGTGTATTAAAAAAAAAAAGAGAAAAACTCTTGTTCTGCTTGAAAGCTTTCATTGTTTCACTACATTTCAAGTAACTGCGAGTAAAAGATGCTGGACTTTGGTGCTTGTATTTCAGCCATCAGTGTATTTCAGCCATTTGGAATACATTGCAGAGATAGGACAGCTGAATATTAGTAAAACCCAGCTGGTGAAAATTATTGCACTCCCATTCTCCCATTTATGAGACAATCTCTTAAATCTCTGAATTGGTTTCCAGACTGCAATCCCATAATCCCATTGTGTTCAGGAAAAAATGAAAGATCTAGCAATGGCCAATTTAAAAAAGGGATCATTGGAGTTGAAGGCAAGGGGTGAGGAAAATGGTAGGCTATTATTTGAAATCTCATGGTGTGTCAGTTAGCTCTTACTGAATAACAAATCACCCCAAAACTTAGTGGTTTAAGACAACAGCCATTTAATTGATCCTTGTTTCTTTGCATCGGGAGTTGGAATGCACAGGGTGATTCTTCTGGTTTAGGCTGGCTCTCATTTACTGGCAGATAAAAGACTGCAGTTAGCTGTTGGTCAGCTCTGCTTCCGGGGGTGGGGGTAGCTCTTGGCTTGGGTGGCAAGGCTGACTGGACCACATGCCTTTCATCATCAATAGGCTCGTTTGGGCTTCTTCATGTGGTGGTGGTGGTGGTGGTGGTGGTGGTGGTGGTCTGAGGGGAAGCCCCAAAGCACAAGTGTTTTTCAGTCCTTGCATCATGTTTGCTAGCATCCCATTGGTTAAACATGTCCCATGGCCAAGTTCAGAGTCAAGTTTGAGGGCGCTCAAACCTCCATGACAAAGGGGGTATGAATCCAAAGAGATGAAGCATGTGTGGCCAACTTTTCCCAACCTACCACATATGGTTTATTGAGTAAGATCAACCATTGAATTACGTGGGGAATCCTGATTGTATAATTTTGGCACAACTCAAAATCTGCCATGTAAAAAAATATTTTGGAGATTTGGTCAAAGACAGGATATGTTCAGCTAAAATTAATACTTTGTCCAAAAACTTTTGGGAACGTCATTTGGCTGATCAGACATCATGAAATTCAGTCAGAAGGGGTTATGAGCTCTCTCTGCTCAGAGTCACTGTAGTCTGTATTAGAAAATGCTGAGAATTGTTGCTTGGGTTCTAGAATGGCTATCTTAGATAATTCAGTGCAACCCATCCTATCCTTTTGTGTCTAAAATTTTAGTAAAAGTATGTATTTTTAGCTTATATGCTTAACGTGTGTATAATTATAGCACGGATGACTTTTAGTGAAGCGGTAGTCGTAAAGGCAAGCTAGAATACAATATTGCAGTTCTAAAGGGTTGAGAATTATTGATTCAGAGAGCTGAAAGAGGCATTTTTCCATCACTGCCTAATATTAGGGTGAGGCCAGAGTGTGACCCCTATCACTCACTTTTGGAAAGGGGCAGAAACTGCTCCTAGGTGATAGGATTCATCTAAAAAATAAAATACAATTATATTCCCCACCCCATCTATTCTAGCCCACTCTACCCAAAACTTTGCTTTAGTGTTTCAGGAAGTTCAAGAGGTTTGAATTTATTTGGTTTTAAGAAAAGAAACTAATTTAGTTCTTATCATCTAAATAATTAGCACCAATGTACATAAACTAAAGTTAAATTGTTTTCCCGCTTAGTATGTCAAATAAGAGCTTTCTTTTCTGCATTAAAGCTTCCCTAAGTGACTCTCTCTTTGACTACTGCCCAGTGACTCTTTCCATCTCTTTTAAGGAATTTGTCAATTTTCAACCCTCTTTTTATGTTTCTCTCTTGCTGTCACATACCTGTTGCTCCAGAATTGGTTTGTGATGTCAAGCATGAATAGAATGCTAGATGCAGCACAGCCTCAGTAATTAGCATTACTTCGGAGGATTGATTTGAAGCAGTGAAAGGTTTGAACTCAAGCTACTCTGAAGAAACAAAAATTTATCGAATGATGTTTCCACACTCTGTTGAGCTCTTTGGATGTTTAAAAAAACAGTGAAAGCCAGCGGTACCTGACTTGAAGGAATTGACGCTCCATTTCAAGACCTGCTTATGAAAAGAAAAAAAAAGAGACTAGGAAGAAAAGCTGTACTGCATAGCTAGAGTGGGTGGAATGGATCTTGAAATTCAGAGATGAGCAACTCCATAAAAATTACTAGGAAAATTAGTCTTTCTTCAAGGAAGTGGGACTTGAGTGAAACTTAAAGGAAGTGGAAATTCTCAACATGAAAGTGACTGAGGCATTGAGACCCTAAATCATAGCTGTTGGAGCCCTAAGGTTGGGAAGCATCTCTGTTTCCTAGATTCTGCTTTTAGAATTCATTCCAAGGTCCTGAAGCACCAAGGACAGAAGGGGCAAGCCAGCCCTGCAAGCCAGGGTCAAATTAGCATGGGATGTCCAAGGGCTAGAAGAAGAGTAGCCTGACTGAAGAAGAGGTTATACTGGGGAATAATTGGAGCCAGTGCTGGGTACATAAACAGAGCTGGATTAAGGAGGGCCTTGATTATCCATGAGGATCTTGAGTGTGATTTGTATACATTAGAGACAGAAATGTTTGAAAAGAAATATATATATATATATATATATTTAATGTTAAATATATATTTAGTATTAGCGCACTGAACTTATAGTTATTTGACTGAAGATGGGCAAGGAGTACCTGAAGGGGGAGCCCACAAACTGCTTTTACAACCAGATAACGGTAATTAGTAACCAGCTCATTATTTATATACCAATGGCAGCAGTTGAAATTTTTTCTCTATTGGTTCCCCAATTCTGCAATCTTGTTAATACTTGCAATTGCCTCAGTAGTACTTTTTGCATATATGGTACCACTGGAAGCTTCAGATTCCCCAGTCCAAACAACGCCAACTTCAAATTAGTGGTATCTAACTCAATAAAGTGTTACGTATGTTGAATGGTTATCTTAGAACTCTGAAGAGCTAGACAATAGAAATTATGCATTTTGATCTCAGGCTGTCTTAACATTAATCAATGCGCTGTTACTACCGAAAAGGTAATGTTATAGACAGAACTGTGTTTTCCTCCCCTCCAAATTCATATGTTGAAGCCCTAACCCTTAAAGTGACTGTATTTTGGAGGGCTTTTTGGGAGATAATTAAAGTTAAAAGAGGTCATAGGGGTGGGACCGTGATCCGATAGCATCGATGTCTTTATAAGAAGAGAAAGAGACACCTAAGAACTCTCTCTGTGTGAGCAGAGAGGAAAGCCATTGAGGACACGGTGAGAAGGGGGCCATCTACAGGTTGGGGAGAGAGATCTCACCAGAAGCTGAATTTTCCAATGCCTGGTCTTGGACCTCTAGCCTCCAGAACTGTGGGAAAATAAATTTCTGTTGTTTAAGCCACCCAGTCTGTGGTTCTTTGTTATGGCAGCCTGAGCAGACTAATACAGACAGTAACCCTCAAAATGAAGGACATTAGGCATGTGTGCTGGGGCTTACAGCTGCGTAATGTGCCTTGTTGTCCATAACCGATTTCTAGGCATAGTAAGCATTTGGGGTTGCAGGTTTCTATTAGAATTACTTTAAAGAATGTGAGGTTCCAGATCTTGACTTTGTCATCCTCGTGTACATACAGTTCTCAAGTGTCAGGGGGTCATTTCTTGACAAAACCTTAGCAAGGGCTATTGTACATTTTGATCATGGGTGAGAAATTCATGAGAAAATTTCTCTGAGGAAGCCTGCACTTCTGTGCAGATGAGAGTAGTTCTGTTTCCTAAAACAGAGTATTGATTCACGGGTTCTAATTTAAGTTGGTGAGTGACTTATCTCTTGACAATACAGGACTGACACATCTATTTGTGTAGTGAGTAGATTGCCATCTGGCTGATGGACGTTATTTGATACTATGCCAGCAAGCCCTTTCTCCTGAACAGACCTGTGTTGCAGTTTGCATTTTGTATAATAGTTGGTTTCCAGGGAGAATCAATATGATTTTGAAAGGTGATTCTTACCTACATTTCCTAGCAGTCTTTCAGGTTTTCCATTCCCTTAAAAATTCAATTTGTGCGATTCTAAGGTTAAAGTTTTTCTGCCAGAAACTATTTGTGCCACAGGAGGCATAATAATAATATTGCCTCCCTCCCTCCCTTTCAAACTGCTACCTGTTTTAATCTCTTGGTAATAGAAAAAGATCTATTAATTCAAGCAGAACCTATTAAGATGTCTTGTTTTCGGGTTTTTAAAAAATGTTGTTTTAGGGGCTTCCCGGGTGGCGCAGTAGTTAAGAATCTGCCTGCCAATGCAGGGGACACAGGTTCGAGCCCTGGACTGGGAAGATCCCACATGCCACAGAGCAACTAAGCCCGTGCGCCACAACTACTGAGCCTTCGTGCCACAACTACTGAAGCCCGCACACCTAGAGCCCGTGCTCTGCAACAAGAGAAGCCACCGCAATGAGAAGCCCACGCACCACAACGAAGAGTAGCCCCCGCTCACAGCAACTAGAGAAAGCCTGTGCGCAGCAACGAAGACCCAACACAGCCAAATATAAATAAATAAAAAATGTTGTTTTAGTAGGATATTTACTGTAGTTTCAAGATCAGTTCTGGTCATTTGGAACCGAAGCAATTCTGCCTCACCTCGTGTGATTGCAGCCTGGAATTGGTGTTCTCTGTCATAACCAGATTATGCCTAAATACTGGTTCTTTATCTCATGGCGCATTTTATGGATTTTTCAGACAGCCTTCCTGCTCCCTGGCTGAGAGGCTTCAGCATTTCCTGAAGTTGGCTATGTGTGCCCTGGCTGACCCCTTTCAGCCTGTTTCTGCATGGCTCACCCCATCTCTCCAGCCATCCCCTGGGACAGGGTCCCTCAGAGGTCACTCAAGCCTGTCTTCTGCTGTGCCCACTCCTGGCCCTTAGGAAACATGTCTCCTCCACCCACTGTGGGTGCAAGCGCAGGTTTCTTCATCCCAGCCTTCTCTTCTTGCCCTGCAGTCCAAAGGCATTCCAGCCAGCTTCTCTCTGTAAGATCTTCCAGATAAGAGCAGGCCCCAGTGTCTGCACTCTCCATCCCCAGAGGACATGGGTTAAACTCTTTCCCAGGCTCCAGGCAGACTAGCACACACCTGCCTCTCAGCAAACATCCCCCTGGGGCGCCCTCCTCTGAGGTCCACCCTTCATCCTCCATTCTGTCTGAGTAGTTCTCTGGAAGCCCTGTCCTTTGGCTGGGGGTGGGAGTGGGGACTCCTCTAACAGGTTGGGGTGGAAATATAACACTGACAATTCTCTTCAGTTACCTCACCAATAACCTCAAGTAATTTTTTAGTTTCCTTTCCAATATCCTGGCGATTGGTGAGGTGTAAAGGATTACAGTTTTCAGTTTTTTGGATGCTTCTTAGCCAGTCCTGAATGTGTATTTGGCACTTCTCTTTAGAGTGTAGGGACATATGACACCTATTCATTTCAGCTGAGATTAGGAAAAGTCCCATTTAATGAGTGGAATTGAGAAGGGGAGGGAATTGACATAAGATTAATTACGATGAAATCTAAATATAAGCCATCAGCAACTTATAATCAAGGTAGAAAAGCAGGACAGAAAAATATGTTTTATAATTGTGAGCATTGCAATGCATGATGCTAGGGACAGCTAAGCATAGATAATAAATACACCATATGCTACCTAGGCCCCTATTTTGAGAGCTTTTTATAGGACATGTACATGAAGTGACAAACTACAGGGTACATATTAAAGAGTACAGCTTAGCAAAGCATTCACATCCATCAAGTAGCATTTGATTCTTGGGTTTATTGTGTCACATCTAAGATAATGAGATTGTTAATTGAGTTTACCTTTAAATATGTATATATATAAGTGAGTGAAGGAAATGCACCAAAACTTTGTAAATAACAGTGAAAATTTGATAGAACCGTTAGCAGTTATTCTTTTTATTCTCTTAAAATAAATTTTTATTTTAGAGTAGCTTTAGATTCACAAAAGAGTTGCAGAGATAATACAGTTCCCATGTATTCTGTACCAAATTTACAGGATTATAGTGAGAATTAAACATGAGAAGTGCCTGAAACCTGGCTAGAACTCAATAAATGTTTTAACTACTATTATTATAAGTGGTAGTAGTAATATTCTGGCAACATGATATAGATGAGGAGGTAGATGAACCTGTGATTCATTCATCTGAGACCCACACAGTAGTTTAGAGTAACTGAGATAATGGTCAACATGAACTGTGGAGATGTTCCCAAGGTTGATAAGACTCCTTGGGTAGAGTCAAACAAGAGTCTGAACCTTGGCTTCTGTGGGCAGATAGGAAGGGCTCAGTCTATGGGCAGAGCATCAGAGCTGGGGATCCTCAATCACACATGGGCATGAGATCTTGCTCCCTGTGGCTTATTAAGCATCCATCCGTGTTATGGGCTAAATTGTGTCCCACCTCCAAGATTCATAATTTTTAAAAAAATTTTATTGGAGTACAGTTGATTTACAATGTTGTGTTAGTTTCAGGTGTACAGCAAGGTGAATCAGTTATACATATACATATATCCACTCTTTTTTAGACTCTCTTCCCATATAGGCATTACAGAGTATTAAGTAGAGTTCCCTGTGCTATACAGTACATTCTTAATATTCATATGTTGAAGCCCTAACTCCCAGTACCCCAGAATGTGACTGTATTTGGTGATAGGGCCTTTGAAGAGAAGATTAACTTAAAATGAGGCAATTGGGATGGGCCCTAGTTCAATTTGACTGTGTCCTTACAAGAAGAGGAAATTTGAACACACACAGGGATACCAGGGGAAAGACCATGCAAGGACACAGCAATAAGGTGTCCATCTGCAAGCCAAGGTGGGAGGCCGCAGGAGAAACCAAGTCTGCTGACACTTTGATCTTGGACTTCCAGCCTCCAGAATTGTGAGAAGATAAATTTCTGTAGTTTAAGCCACCCAGTCTTTGGCACTTTGTTATGGCAGCCCTGGAAACAAATACAGACATTGAGCTGGGATAGGGGGACAGTAGAATAAGGTTGGCAGGTGAGAACCAAAGAAGAGGCTGGGCTAGGAGTTGGGGTGCACAGGGCCAAGAAGAGCTGGGAGCATAGACAGCAAAGATGACCCAGGGAGCAACACAGCCCCCCTTAGGATATGCAACAGGACTGGGGAGGGGTCAAAAATAGTTATTTAGGAGGTAGAGGTAGAGCCCGGTGCGCCTCTATGTGGGAAATGTATTGATAGATTCACCTCTGAGGGACTGGAGAAGGAAGGCAGAGACCCCACAGATGATGAGGTGGTGAAGGTAGGAGTGGATCATCAGTGATTTAACTGCTTATGGCATAATTTGGTTTATTATTAGGGGTTGTGGTTTTTCTTTGGATCAAAGTATGATTTTATGCTGTGTGGAGTGTGCATAAAACTGTATCTTTAAGGAATATATTTTAGTTAAGTTTATTGTAGTCTTAAGGCTATCTGAGTAGATAGGGCATTCACTCATGTTTTTCTGTTGCCTGCACTTTTTTTTTTTCAACATCTTTATTGGAGTATAATTGCTTTACAATGGTGTGTTAGTTTCTGCTTTATAACAAAGTGAATCAGCTATACATATACATATGTCCCCATATCTCCTCCCTCTTGCCTCTCCCTCCCACCCTCCTATCCCACCCCTCTAGGTGGTCACAAAGCACCGAGCTGATCTCCCTGTGCTATGTGGCTGCTTCCCACTAGCTATCTGTTTTACATTTGGTAGTGTATTTATGTCCATGCCACTCTCCCACTTTGTCCCAGCTTACCCTTCCCCTCCCCATGTCCTCAAGTCCATTCTCTAGTAGGTCTGTATCTTTATTCCTGTCTTGCCACTAGGTTCTTCATGAGCATTTTTTTTTTTAGATTGCATATATATGTGTTAGCATACGGTATTTGTTTTTCTCTTTCTGACTTACTTCACTCTGTATGACAGACTCTAGGTCCATCCACCTCACTACAAATAACTCAGTTTCATTCCTTTTTATGGCTGAGTAATATTCCATTGTATATATGTGCCACATCTTCTTTATCCATTCATCTGTCGATGGACACTTAGGTTGCTTCCATGTCCTGGCTATTGTAAATAGAACTGCAATGAACATTTTGGTACATGACTCTTTTTGAATTATGGTTTTCTCAGGGTATATGGCCAGTAGTGGGATTGCTGGGTCATATGGTAATTCTATTTTTAGTTTTTTAAGGAAGCTCCATACTGTTCTCCATAGTGGCTGTATCAATTTACATTCCCACCAACAGTGCAAGAGGGTTCCCTTTTCTCCACACCCTCTCCAGCCTTTATTGTTTGTAGATTTTTTGATGACGGCCATTCTGACTGGTGTGAGATGATATCTCATTGTAGTTTTGATTTGCATTTCTCTAATGATTAATGATGTTGAGCATTCTTTCATGTGTTTGTTGGCAATCTGTATATCTTCTTTGGAGAGATGTCTGTTTAGGTCTTCTGCCCATTTTTGGATTGGGTTGTTTGTTTTTTTGATATTGAGCTGCATGAGCTGCTTGTAAATTTTGGAGATGAATCCTTTGTCAGTTGCTTCATTTGCAAATATTTTCTCCCATTCTGAGGGTTGTCTTTTGGTCTTGTTTATGGTTTCCTTTGCTGTGCAAAAGCTTTTAAGTGTCATTAGGTCCCATTTGTTTATTTGTGTTTTTATTTCCATTTCTCTAGGAGTTGGATCAAAAAGGATCTTGCTGTGATTTATGTCATAGAGTGTTCTGCCTATGTTTTCCTCTAAGAGTTTGACGGTGTCTGGCCTTACATTTAGATCTTTAATACATTTTGAGTTTATTTTTGTGTATGGTGTTAGGGAGTGTTCTAAATTCCTTCTTTTACATGTAGCTGTCCAGTTTTCCCAGCACTACTTATTGAAGAGGCTGTCTTTTCTCCACTGTATATGCTTGCCTCCTTTATCAAAGATAAGATGACCATATGTGTGTGGGTTTATCTCTGGGCTTTCTATCCTGTCCCATTGATCTATATTTCTGTTTTTGTGCCAGTACCATACTGTCTTGGTTACTGTAGCTTTGTAGTATAGTCTGAAGTCAGGGAGCCTGATTCCTCCAGCTCCATTTTTCTTTCTCAAGATTGCTTTGGCTATTCGGGGTCTTTTGTGTTTCCATACAAATTGTGAAATTTTTTGTTCTAGTTCTGTGAAAAATGCCAGTGGTAGTTTGATAGGGATTGCATTGAATGTGTAGATTGCTTTGGGTAGTATAGTCATTTTCACAATGTTGATTCTTCCAATCCAAGAACATGATATATCTCTCCATCTATCTGTATCATCTTCAATTTCTTTCATCAGTGTCTTATAATTTTCTGCATACAGGTCTTTTGTCTCCTGAAGATGCTACCAGAAAACTACTAGAGCTAATCAATGAATTTGGTAAAGTAGCAGGATACAAAATTAATGCACAGAAATCTCTTGCTTTCCTGTACACTAATGATGAAAAATCTGAAAGTGAAATTAAGAAAACACTCCCATTTACCATTGCAACAAAAAGAATAAAATACCTAGGAATAAACGTACCTAAGGAGACAAAAGACCTGCCTGCACTTCTAAACATGGCATGTCTCAACAGTTAACAACTGAATTTTAACAATTCTATCGCTCTGTGTCAAATTCAGTAATAAATCGTTCAATAGAACATCCTTATAGAAAATGGCAGAATAGGAAAATTTTACACTGAGAACAAAATTGACAGCCTAGTTATATTTTGAAGCTCAAACATTAGGTGAAACTAGTTGATGTCATAATTGTTTAACATTCCAAAAATTTACTCCAGTAGTGATTTGTTTTGGGTTTATTTCATTACCTATTTTTTTGATATATTCTTGCAATTTGTATATTCCCTTGTTCCTTTATTTACTTGTTTATCCCCAAAGTTAACTTTTCTAATGTTCTGGCATATTATGAAGTAGATTAGTAGAGCATGCAGAAAGAATTCGTATTGAACATTGGATAATAACATTATGGCCAGTAGAGGGCATCAAGTAATGGTCACAAGTACAGGTTTTGAAGAGGCAGAAATATTGGTGTTCTAATTGCAGGACAATTTCAGCCGAAGCATCTGTACTGAAATAATTCCATGATGTAAATGTGTTTAAAGCACCATGGTTACATTACCGAGTGATCATTTTGTGTCTTGGTCACTATAGACATGCCTTAGGTATACATTTTGAAAATAAGAGTAGCTCTTATGTTGAAATGGAAATTGTTGAATTTTGACATTCTTAGGAAAAATATAAAGGGTTAAATATTTTTTTAAATGGTATGATTTCTTACTTTCGAAATATGTATATACAGCCTCCTAGCATCTCTGTCTCCTCATCTCAAATGTGGAAGATAGAGGAAGTGCTCTCCAAGGTCTTTTCTAGTTACACAGTATCATAATGTGACAATGAGTCTCTTCATCTGGGAACACCACCGCGAAGAGAATTTAGAGCCGTCCTATCTATCAGCCACTGGAGGGCTCCCTCGATCAAACCAGAACTTGGATTGAACGTGCCATGCAGTTTCTGGACCTTGCATGACTGATTTCTTAGCATTATTTATCGAAATAGAACCCTTATTTGCATTGCATTATCTTACACAGTTTTAGAGATTTTTCTAATTTCACTTCCTACCTGCTCCAATCTCTTTCTTTCTCTGGCTTTGTAGTTTACCAAGGCACCTTTTTGAGTTTTAGGTCATTTAAGTCTGACAACAACCTAGGGAGTAAATATATATATATATATATATATACGTATATATATATATATATATATATATATATATATATATATATATATACATATACATATATATATACATATACATATATATATATATATTTTTTTAATGGATGAAGAAACTGAGGCTCTGCACGACTAAGCAGCTTTTCCCGATGTCGTGCAGTAATTTTGGAGTGGGAATTTAAATCTAGGTTGTTACTCCACATTCTCTTTTCAGTCCACCAGAGTAAGTCTTGACTCAGTTCCCGGTATGTTACTTGAGAGGAGTAATTTATTAAGCTGTAACTATTCATGGATATATTTTCAAGAATCATAAGCCTTTAGAGGTGGGAGGAATTAGCTGTTCTAATTCCCCATTAACCAAAACACTTAGGGCTCTTTCCACCTCTCCAGCTTTTATTTCATCTCATCTCCTGTGTTGGTCTCATTGGCTCAGGCTCCTTCAAATAGCAGAGCATATGGTCACCGGCTTCCTCTTTTTACAGTCCCCAGGGACCATGCATGAATCCCAGGGAAGGACTTTGGCCGGGCCTTGGTCACGTGCCTGCTGCTCTCTGGGGGTGGTATTACAGTGCTTGCTGTAGTTGAAAGCCTCCCTGGAGCCACAAGAAGTGGGTTCCAGGGGAAATTCTCCATGCTCTTGAGGGAACTGTTTCCAGAAGAAAAGAGAAGTAAAATGGTTTCTGAGCACGGGCTGCTGGCCCAGGGTGGGTGCCTCAGGGCAGGTCTGTGGGCAGCCCGGGAACAACAGGAGCACCTGGGTGTCTGACGGTTACCAAAGGAGTGAGGAACACAGAAAACAAACTTCACTTATCTAACTCCTCTCCTGGGGCCAGCCAATGAATGTAACCGAGAGCAAGTATAGGAAAGACCCAAAGAGTCTAGGCGTGTTAAGTGTAGAACTGCAGAAATATCCCATCAGATACTTTTTGGCTACCAATGTAACAAAACCAAGCAAAACTAAGATTCTTGGCTTTTCTTGACAGTGTAGGGCCAGTCCACTCGGTGAGGAGGGATGACGTGCCTTCGCATCTGGGGCTTACTCCCTGTACTGAGGCTTTTACAGGACGCACAGGGCTGGGAATCACAGCTTCCTGGAGGGTACCAAACTCACAGAACGTGGTCTGGTGGTGCTCAGGGAGCCAGGTGAGCCATTTCTCAGAATGGTGACTTAGGCACACATTTAAATCTCTTCTGTTAATGGTGGTGTCAATTTTGGAACTTAAGCACGTTTTGTAGATTAAAATGCAAAGTAAAAAGCATTTCCTTGGGAAATCCTCTTTTCTCAATGTCTCCTTATGGCCTGCTTTATGTTTCTGTGTCTTGCTGTTGGACTCTGGGTTTGCAATGTCCAGTGCAGGCAGGTGGGAAAGAAGCTGACTAAATTAACAGGAGCAACTTTCTGCCTTTTCCCATTTCCTTTCCATTTCTCTTGTCCTTTTCATTTCCTTTAAAAAGACAAAGTGCCTGGACTTCCCCGGCCATCCAGTGGTTAACACTCTGCACTTCCAATGCGGGGGGCGTGGGTTCAATCCCTGGTCAGGGAACTAAGATCCCACATGTCGCACGGCCAAAAACAAAACAAAAAGAACAAACAAACAAGAAAAGACAGAGGGCCCAATGGTTTACATGGTCTCAGGATCCAGGTTAGTTAAATTCTCCATGCTCAGGTACTCTCTTTACTGTTGCCTGAGGGGGATCTTTAAGATCTACAGATTTTATTAGGACAACAAAAGGATTAGTTGAAAAGATATGAACCCATGGGATAAAGTGCATCTATTGATAGAAGAGTTAACTCAAGCATAACTACACACAGAGAAATTATTTTGAAAATACTGTTGTCACAATTTGGGGCCATCTAATCCCTCTACACTGTGCTGTGGGCAAAAAACAAAAACCAACCAAACAAAAAAGAGAGAGGCTGAGTGATGAGGTGAGTGCTCTGTCCTGGCCCTTGTTCTCTAAACTTTCATGGCACTGGTTCCACATCTGCTTGAGGTCCCAAGTGTGGACACTCATCTCCACTGTCTTTCTATTCCAACTTGCTCGAGGATGAGCTCAGATTTTCTGCTTCAGTGTCATCAGAGTTCTGCAAGTATGCTTGTACTGTGCTTGTTATTTCTTTTTATGTTATTACCTGCTGTTGCTCAAAGTATGAAATGCAGGAGATTTCATCCTCCTGCCAGTTTCTCTTCAGCTGGTTTTGGTTGAGAATGTTCTGGACTGAGTTACATGATTCTGTATCATGCAGAGGGTGGTCCCTAGACCAGTGACATCAGTATCACCTGGGAATTTGTTAGCAATGCACAATCTCAGGACTCACTCCAGACCTGCCAAGTCAGAAATATGAGAAAAACGGGCTTTTACTGCATTTTAACACACGGTATTGAAAATGCTACTTAAAGTCTCTCTCTTCCATTAGACTTAAATTTCAGTTAGGGAAGGAATCTGTATTGTCTAGCTCACCACTGAATATCTAGGACCTAGCATAGTTCTTGGCAGATAGTAGGTTCTCAGCAAATGTTTGCTGAATGATAAATGAATGGATATCTGCAGAGTAATGGTTGTTTGCTTAACCTAGTTGTTAAGTAACCAATGTGTTTAGAAGGGCTCAATTGAGGAGTAATGCTAACAGTGCAGACAAATGAGGTGTGTAATTAGCACCTCTGATCCTGTTGTTATTTCCCAGAAGAGATTTTCTGCCCAGTTGACTGTGATTAAGCGAAGGTAGACAACCTCCAAAGTGTGAAAAGGATTGGCCCATTTGGCAAAGAAAGTGACCCTTGTTCTCTCCTACTACTGAATCCTCAAATTGTGAGATTGATGATCTGCCCCTTGGCAGTCTGAAACTTCGCTCTCTTTTGATTGAAAAAGGTCATATTCCAAATCTACTGATTTGTCTGTCCTCCAATTTTATCTCTGAAATTGAAAATCTCCCCACCCTCTCTTCCCCCTTACTTTCTTTTCTTCTTTGGTACAGACTCCCCCTTACCACTCTCTGGCTATTCCAACACCTGTCTACCTAGTCTTCATTCTTCCAAACCCTTTCATTCAAAGATGCTTTCCAAACTGCAGGTCTGGTCATGTTCTCCTTTGGTTAAAATCCTCAGGCATTTTTCTGCTGCTTGCAGGATGAGATCCAGTGTCCTCAGAGAGGGATTTGAGGCCCTTCATGGACCTGGCTGCCCGGCCAGCCTCCTCTCCTGTCACTCTCCTTCCTAACCCACACTCCGGCCACCACACACTACATCTCATTCCCCAAACACCGTCTGCATCTCTGTATCTCCATGCTTTTGTTCATGCTGCTTCTCTGAATAAATTGTCAGCCTAGTGAGCTCATATCATGTTCCGGTTCAAATCTGGAGGGAAGGCTCCCCTCTCCTATCTCCCACAGAACTGTTTATTTCTTTTCTCTGCTCACATACCACACTGTACATGTATATATTATGCAACGCATCATGCTCTGTTGTAATCACTTAATTGTTTACTTCACTTCCTCTTCCAATATATCATATTTTCCTTAATGGCTGGACTGTGTTTTGTTCACAACACAATGTGATGCAAAGCTTGACACAGAGATGTTAATAAAAGTTAGTTGATTGAATAAACTTAATCTTCAAATTATTTTTTTTAGTAGACTAAATCCCTACCCACCCTTGCTGGACTTTAGTAATTTCTCCTGGTTATTTTTATTAAGAAAGGGCTCATCTCACTGGAAATATGCCCATTTGCTGGAGTATATTCAGACTTTCAACATTTTTTAAGTTGAAAGAAGGTGATTCTATTCCCCTAGGATGGTTGTGACTGTTAAGCCTGGCTGAGTACATAGTGGTTGTTAATGTCATAACTCTGCTCCCCAAAGCCCTCAAAACACTCGGAGAAGATGCAAGTGGAATCAGTGAAGCCTGGTCCACAAACCCTTTAAAGATGCCTGTTAGTGCTTGTCATGGACTGAATATTGCATCTCCCCAAAATTCATATATCAAAACCCTCTCCCCCACAATGCAATGGTATTGGGAGGTGGGGCTTTTGGGAGGTAATTTGGATTAGATGAAGATCAGAGGGTGGATGGATCACACACGAATGGGATTAGTGCCCTTACGAGAGTCATGAGAGAGCTTGCTTCCTGTCTCTCTCTCTGCGCTCTGCCATATGAAGATTCAAGGAAAAGCCTGCGGTCTGTAACTCAGAAGAGGGCTCTCACCAGAACTGACCATGCTGGCAGTCAGCTGATCCCAGACTTCCATCCTCCAGAACTGTAAATTTCTGTGGTTTATAAGTCAACCATTTCTGTTGTTTCTACGGCATTTCTGTTGTAGCAGCCCTGATGAACTAAGACATTACTTTGCTCTCTCTGCCCACTGGCCCTCCCACCCTGCCCTTCCTTA
Organism: Balaenoptera acutorostrata; assembly: GCF_949987535.1. Classification (NCBI taxonomy): domain Eukaryota; kingdom Metazoa; phylum Chordata; class Mammalia; order Artiodactyla; family Balaenopteridae; genus Balaenoptera; species Balaenoptera acutorostrata. The sequence continues at coordinate 71,520,320 of NC_080077.1, forward strand.
CTACTTTCCATTCCCAAGGCTAAGACTTAAGGAAATCAACATCACTTGCTCCTTGGGCAAAGAGTAGGTCACTTTATCCTAGGAACCAAAACAAAAGACAAATAACAACAACAATTGAAAAAAACCTATAATGGATAGAATTGAAATTCATGGAGTAAAAACTAATTTAGTTTCGTGAGGGTAACTGAAGGGTATCAGGGAGTAATGGAAACAGTGTACGTTTTCACCCTAGAAAGGTCACTGGAAAGAAAAGACTTGAACCTGGTCCAACGGCACTTACTGTCCAAATGGAGCCAGCATGCCTGTTCCAAAAGCTCTCGGCTCAGAGGCCTGGGAGCTCTGTGTGACAGGGCTCCTGTGGTTGGAAGAGAGAACAGTGCAGGTTATGGCAGGTGGTGGTGATTGACTGTGATGGTAACTGCTGTTAAAAGAGAGACAGGAGTCTCTGGAACATTCTTACAGCTAAACCTCAAGGATCTGGAGCATAGTTTGGGGACCGGAAGGCTGTCAGGAATTGTTAAGAGGCAGCTCTTGATGACAGGTGACACTGTTAGTTCCTTGGCAGCAGGAATTAACTGAGCTTCATTCTACCCCTTTGCCATGGATGTGAGGTGGCTACTCTTTTTTTTCAACTTCCCTTTGCTTATCTTTCTACTCCTGCTTCCCTTGACAGTGGAATGTCTCTTCATATATTTTTTGTTCAAACTTTTGAGAGGTAAGAATTTCATCGCTGCAACTGATCACTTTCTGTCTGGGGGGAGCTTTTGTACCAGGCTACCCCATAGCACACAGCCAGCCTGTAGACACAGTTGTTCTTGGGGCCGGTCCCTGCTGCCCTGACCAATCAGCTGACGGATGATAGGGGACAGGGTGTCACATGGTACCACATGGTGGACTGTGGTTCAAGAACCACCTAGAGCTGCTTTACTCAGCTGGCCTGTGTCTCCTAACACATTTAGAAGGAGTCTGTGGGCAAGTCAGGTGTTCTAAGGCAGGATGTCTTGGGTATAGACATATTTTGGAAACTCTGATCATGATTTCTCCTAGGTATTCCCAGTGAGGCTGGGATCCTCATAGGCTCCTGTTCCAGTTTGTACTGTATCCAACAATCATACATGAAATGACATGTGCATACATGGTACACCTGACGTTGCATTTCTAATTGGACTCATTCAATCAAGGACACTTGCCTGTATCAGACGTACCTTTGCTTTCCTTACTGTGGAAAGGAAAGGACATTGTTTTTGTTTCTACGGGTATGTGTGTGTGTGTGTGTGTGATTAGAAAGGGAAGTCAGGCCTTAGTTCTCCATTAGTGAGAAACTGATAAGGAGTATTCAAGTAAAGTTGTCAGGTAAGAAGACGCATGCTGCCTCAAAAGTTTTATAGTC